>NC_042997.1:142189389-142204389 GCF_006345805.1 Octopus sinensis | reverse complement strand
CCAACATCAGTTGTCAAGCTATGGTGGGGGACAAACGCAGACACAAAGATATACTCACATAAATATATGCATATATGTGTAACTAAATACTTTAAGCAATGGTATGATGATCATGGCTTTAACATTTTTGAATAAAAGTGTTGAAGCCATGGGGTATAATCTTCATCATCATCTTAATGTCTATTCTTCCATGCAGCTGCATACTCTTCCTGTTGTCAACCCCCATCTGTTTTCAATAAAGGTACTACTGACCATGTTTTGGAAGATTGGAAATGAAGGATACCACTTGCACAAAACTTGCTTACAACTATCATGTGAAGTCAAGGAGAAAGTAACACACACACACACACACAACAGGTTTCTTTCAGTTTCCATCCATCAAATCCACTCGCAAGGCCTGGGGCTATAGATGATACTTTCTCGAGGTGCCATGTGGTAGGACTGAACCAAAACCATGTGGTTGGGAAGCAAATGTCTAACCACAGAGCCATGCCTGCTCCTATGAAATTTAACTGGGGTTTTTTTTCACCAGGTTAGTAATACAAACTGCAAGTAGTAACAAAGCAAATTTAATTATCATGGAAATATCAATTAGAAAAGTATTTTCCCCAAATTAATAAATATTAAGTTTTTGCTGAAGATTAGTAATTACAAATATTTTCAGATACTTCCTAACTTTACTCAATATAGCCTCTGTGAAAACCTTATGGCTGTATACACTTGCCAATATCACCAGCTGTATATACTCACTAGCACTATGACCTGGCGTTGCCGGGTCATAGTGCTAGTGCATGCATGTACAGCTGCGTGCGTGTGCACATACATGCGAGCACTGTCCAAATCTCCGACCAATCACATACAGCTAGCTGGCATTTAATTGGCGTATCAAGTTTTAGGCATTTTGATTGGGTTTTGGATAGAAAATTCACAAAAAAGTCACTTCTATTGATTTTTTAATGGCTTTGCGGGATGACTGGGGAAATGTAAAGATGTGCACGACCACCCTTGGATGGTTTTGAATGACCATAGAAAGTGCGAGCCCTCTAACTGAAAAATTGTGGATTTGTATAAAGGACACGCACACAGACATTTTGCCGTTTATATATATAGAGATAAATTATTACTAGCTATACACACACCACATATTGCCAGTGTCTTACCTCCATTACAATAATGAATTACACATTGAGTATCTAATGAAGTAAGACACTATAAAATTAAACAAAGTATCTAAAATAAGTGGAGGTCATAACAGAAGTGCTTTCATTATGACAACTCCCATGAGAAATTTCCAGTGAATTGTGTTCATACAATATTCAGTTTTCTTGAGCCCTATGTTATCGACAGTAAGAAAAGATCTCTCATCACATAGGGGACAAGCCTGGAGTGCCTGTAACAAGTTGGCAATCAAGTATTTCAAAGGCAATAAGACTTGAGCTGACCAAAGCCTTGTGAGTAGATTTGGTAGACAGAAACTGAAAGAAGCCCGTCATATAAGTGTGTGTGTGTTTGTGTGTGTGTGTGTGTGTTTGTGTGAGTGTGTGTGTGTGTGTGTGTGTGTGTGTTTGCCCCCCCCCCCGCCCCCAACATTGCTTGGCAACTGATGCTGGTGTGTTTATGTCCCCCAGCAAAAGAGACCGATAGAATAAGTACTAGGCTTACAAAGAATAAGTCCTGGGGTCGATTTGCTCAACTAAATGTGGTGCTCCAGCATGGCTGCAGCCAAATGACTGAAACAAGTAAAAGAATAGAAGTAAAGAATAGTACTACAGACACAACAATGTACCAAGAGACATCAACAAGTTCAAGACCTATTTACTACCATTAGTTCACGGTCACCCAACAATTACATTAACTTTTACAGTGATCTTATGAAACACTGAGGTTACATAAGAATTATACCTAACAGATTAGCAACCATATAATTATTTCTAAGGCAGCCACCTCAGAAATGGAGGAATTAGGCATTAACCACAGCATTGAGATTAATCCGTAAGTAAATAATTTGTAATCTCTAAGCTTAATTGATCTACTGAACCAGAGAGTTAATACTACTATTAATTCACACACAACTAGTATTAATTCTTTTGAGAGTTGTAAATGTATTTATTGACACAGATATTCATTGATTATGTAGAAACATACTCAAATATACATATATGAGGGGATGCTGAAAAATTCCTGACTTTAAGGGTATCACAAAAGACCTGATAGGAGGCTCAACATCTAAGTTCTTTTACAGGACTAAGAAAGGCTGAAGGACAGCTGCTATAAGTGTGTGAATCTGAAATGGGAATATGTTGAATAAAATCATAATTAACTGATCCTCCTGTATTTTCTGTAATCCAAAGCCAGGAATTTTTCAGCACCCACTTGTAGATCAATCAATCAATTTTTTTGCTTATTTCATACAAGAGTGATGAAGAAGTCAATCCTTGACCCCCAGTACCATCCCTAACCTTTTATCCAAAACCTACTCTTCAGAATTCTATTCCACGAGGGCTCCATCTCAGCTTTTTTTCCGCTCTCCCACTTCAACAATTAACAAATAACAATTAAAATTAAATATAAACCTTCATTAAGTTTGCCAAAATACATTATAGGTGAGCCTAGGAGAATCTTCAAAAAAAAAAAAGGAAAGCAAAAGTACAAGCATGGTTGTGTGGTAAGAAACTTGTTTCCCAACCACTGTGTGATACCTTGGGCAAGGGTTTTCTACTATAGTCTTGAACTGACCAAAACCTTGTGAGTGGATGTGGTAGATAGAAACTAAAAGAAGCTCGTCATCTATATATGTGTGTGTGTGTGTTTGTCCTTCCCCCACTCCACTTTGCAACAGGTGTTGGTGTGCTTAAGTCCCCGTAACTTAGCAGTTTGTCAAAAGAGATCAATAGAATGAGTATCAGTCTTAAAAGAATAAGTACTGAGGTTGATTCGTTCAACAAAAAATTCTTCAATGCGGTGCCCCAACATGGCCACAGTCAAATGACTGAAACACATAAAAGACATACAATACAAAATGCTGTCCTTCTTAAATAAAATAAACTTAAAGCTTAATATCAAGAGATACTTAAAGTTGTTCAGCTCAAATAAAATATAAAGAAATGAGACATTGATGTGTTTTCCTAGGCCATTAGCAATATATAAGATAAAAAAGAATCAAAGAATACTGCTGGTGGTCTGCATTTGGCACAACTTATATTAATTATTTGGAAACAGCAACAGAAAGAGTATGCCACAGGAAACAAATCATTATCATAGCAAAACAAAAAGCAACACATGATGATGATGAGGTTACCATGTGTACCTTGGTTTCACAATAGACAGATATACCATGTCCCTGTGTATTATAAGAAAGAAGTGACTAAAAGGATCTGTGACAGGAAGAGAGTTTGGACATAAAATACTGTTTCAACAAACACATCCAGCCCATGCCAGCATGGAAAAGTGGACGCATGACAATGTTGTTTGTTCCTTCTCGAGCCATAGGTATAGGTACCCCACCTGGACGGGACGCCGGTCTGTCTCAGGTGAGCAGCAAGATGCAGGAGGAACGAGTGAGAGAAAGTTGTGGTGAAAGAGTTTGCAGAAGTTCGCCATTATCCTCTGCCGGAGCCGCGTGGAACTTAGGTGTTTCGCTCATAAACACACACATCACTCGGTCTGAGATTCGAACCTGCAATCCCTCGACCATGAGTCCACTGCTCTAACCACTAGGCCATGTGACTCCACTATGACAATAGACAATGATCCTGATGATGTCACTGCAAATATAACAACAGAACTGCCATTAATTTTAGTAAAGCCACCTGTAAAATCACTACTAAATTACCAGCATGACTACCATCACAAATAATTGTTCCCATCTTATTCTCCTCCCCTTCATATTTCCCCATTGTTTTTTTTTTTTTCTTCATCATCTGTTCTCTCTTATTAACATGGATTTCAACCAAAAGAAACAACAACTGTCAATTTAAATAAATAATCTATTTAATCCTGTTTGATGTTGAAGAAAATGAATCTTCAGATAAAAATAATTTGCTTCATATGGCATGCTCTACCAGAGATAAAGAAAATTCAGTAGCAGGAAAAACTTCTTGAGAAAGACGAGTTTTAATAATTCTTATTTATTTATGTGTTGGTCAAGAACAGAATATGTATAAGACCTTGCAGGCCCCCTGTGAAATTGGTGTAGTGACTGTTCCTGAACAATTTCAAGTCAACATGCAAGTCAATAAGCAGGGCTAGAATACCAGTTGGTCATTTTGTGACGAAGGAGTGGCTGTGTGGTAAGAAGTTTGTTTCCCCATCACATGGTACCAGGTTCAGTCTTGCTGTGTGGCACCATGGTCATGTACCTTCTACTAAAGCCTTGTGAATGGATTTGCTAAACAGGAACTGAAAAGAAGCCTGCTGTACACAAATACACACACACACACACTTTTGTATGTGTATGTGTGAGAGAGAGAATTTGTCATGTGAATAAACGGTAAGATTAGGCCAAGCAAGAATAGAATCCAGAACATATTGTTAGGTAACTCAATACATTAAAACATTTAACCAATGCTCCATGATTTCTATATACTGCCAATATAATACCTTTACCATAGTGTTTCAAATGCACTTTTTGGCTAATGAAAATTCTGTTCAAAAATAACAAATAGTATGCAGTAAACAGCTGGCTAGCTCACCAAGAAGAATCTACCCAATTCCAGCAATTAAGAATGGATCTTATATAAAGGGTTTCATGTCTGCATTCACCTAAAACATTTATTGTGTTAAGATTAAAGCCTTGCATAGATAAGGTATCAGTCTATCTATTCCTTGATTGCAAATTCAAATCAACTGCAAGAATATTATAGTGCTTCAGTGAACAATACCCTGTCTCATTTCACTGATATTAACCAAATTGTGGTTGATTAAGACAGTTGATAACCTTCACTAACAATGGCTTTTTCTTTCTTTCAATATTCCAATGATTTGAAATTAAAAAGAAAAATATTTTCACCTTAGAGATATGAATGCTTAGTGGGAACTCTGACATGATATGGTCTAGAATGGGGTACAAGAAAGCACAAAAACCCATTCTTTAATAATAAAGTAATACTTGCAAAAAATATTTACCAGATCATCTGGGTTACCTGCCATAGATTCACATCCTATTTAGGAGAGATTCATCTTGTATTGTCTTGATGCTACATAGTTCAGAGCTAAACTATCACCTCACAAGTCTACTAATTGCTAACTTAAATTTACTATGGACTACAGTATCCATAACAGTGTCCAATATAATTTCTGGTGCAATATACAGAAGTCCCAGAAGTCGCGCACCATTCTGGTTTTCATCAAAAATAATTGAAGCATTTTATTTTATTATATTTTTTCAGCATGTTTTATTGTAGAGGGTGCTCAATTTGAGCGTTTGTTACGATTAATTTCAATAAAGTGTTTTTGAAATCCATAAGGATGTATTCTTTTAAAAAAACCACGGTGGTGCGCAACTTCTGGGACACCCTCTCTGTCTGTCTGTCTGTCTGTCTGTGTGTGTATGTGTGTGTGTGTGTGTGTGTGTGTGTGTGTGTGTGTGTGTATATATATATATATATATATATATATATATATGAGAGGAGAGAACTGGGGAGAAACTGCACATACCTGTGTTTGGCTAGCAAATCAAAGATTTTGGTTTTTGGTAGGAAGGTGAAGGATGTGGAGTATTTAGAGAAAATGATTCATGAAACTAAAGTGGAATTTGCTACAATTCCCATTCTATCATCATTATTTAACCCAAATATTCTCAGGTCTAATCAATTCCTGCAAACCAATGAACAAACACAAGCATAATAAGACCACACTCACACCAACACACACACACACACACACACATAGTAGAATAAGAAATAGAAAGTCCTTGGCACAGTATTATATATTTGAGAAAATGAATAGAATGACTTTTCTAATAATTTTTCTCTAATAGTTAGATGTTCATAAGTTATTAAGGTGTTTAAATAGGAAGTGCTTAATTATAAACATACACACTAAATATTCCCTATTTAAACAATCGATAACAAACTCTAAAATATCAGTTTGGAAATTGCTTTTAAGCAAGTAACTCCTATTAGAGTCACCTTTGGTAAACACCTAATAATTTACGAACATCTAATTATTGAAGTGGAAAAATTATCAGAAAAGTCATTTCTGTTCACTTTTCAAGTGTCGGTGGCACATAAAATCACCCACTACACTCTCGGAGTGGTTGGCGTTAGGAAGGGCATCCAGCTGTAGAAACACTGCCAGATCTGACTGGCCTGGTGCAGCCTTCGGGCTCCCCAGACCCCAGTTGAACCGTCCAACCCATGCTAGCATGGAAAGCGGACGTTAAATGATGATGATGATGATGATATATATATATATATATATATATATATATATATATACACATACACACAAACACATGTACACACACATATATCATCATCATCATTGATTAACGTTTGTTGGATGGTTTGACTGAGGTCTGGAGAGCCAGCAGCTGCACCAGGCTTCAATCAGATCTGGCAGAGTTTCTACAGCTGGATGCTCTTCCTAACGCCAACCACTCCGAGAGTGTAGTGGATGCTTTTTATGTGCCACTGGCACAGGAGCCAGTCAGGAGATACTGTCATCTGTAACGATCAGTCGGTGCTTTTTACATGCCACTCAGAACGTAGCGGCAGACAAAATACCATTAAGCATTTCACCCGGCATGCTAATGTTTCTGCCAGCTCACACGGACTACTTTTAGTTTCTAGCTACCAAATCCATTCACAAGGCTTTGATAGGCCTGTCTACAGTAGAATGCTTTGGTCAGCTTTCTACTGTAGACAGCCTGACTCTCCCATCAAAGATGACTTATGAGTATTCAGCTTTTACCAAATGATCTGCACAAATGATTTGTTTATAGTGATTAAATGTCCATGCAGCACATTAGCTTGCTCTCTCCATCAAATCGACATTGTCTGAACAGGTGCACAGTGTACCATACATCAGGTGTCAAAGAGATTGCATAGCAACATGACATGAAGTGTTTTGCTCAAGAACACAATGCACCACTCAGTCTAGGAATTGAAATCACAATCTAGCAATTATGAGTACAACACCCTAACCACTAAGCCATGCACCATCAGATTTATATATATTTTATGTGTGTGTCTGGAAATAGAGAGAGGGGTGGGGGAGAGAGAATGTGTGTGTGTGTGTGTGTGTGTATATATATATATATATAAATAGGCACAAACATGGCAAGAAGCTTGCTTCACAACTACATGGTTCCGGATTCAGTTCCACTGTATGGCATCTTCGGCAGGTATCTTCTAATATAGCCTCAGGTCAACCAAAGCCTTGTGAGCCAATTTGGTAAATGGAAACTGAAAGAAGCTGGTCATACACACTCACACACACCATTCTTACATATGCATTCTTGTGCACTCCATTTCAGCCAGGTCACCATTATTATCTCCCTTTCACTCAGCCTCTTTCCTCTGGTCATTTCATTCAGTTAAATCGTTAATCCTTACACATTTTTTTCTCTCTCCATTTTTTTCCCTCTCATCCCCTTCTGTCAAAGAGAACAGGCTCGAAATGTCAAAGACTTCTCCATTTTTCCTGAGCATCAAACTAATACATCTGCTTGCTGTTCTCTCACCTGTCTGTTTTTTTTGTTTTCTGTCCCCATAACTTAGCAAAAGTTATGGGGACAAACACAGAAGGGACTGATAGAATAAGTACTAGGCTCAAAAAATAAGTCCTGGGGTCAATTCATTCAACTAAAACTCTCCAATGTAGTGCACCCCAGCATGACCACAGTCAAATGATTGAAACAAGTAACAGATAATATATATATATATATATATATACACATACATACATACATGTTTGAGTGTCTATGTTTGTGCCCCCCCCCCCCCCGCCATCTCTCAACAACCGATGTTGATGTGTTTACTTCCCCATAAAGTAGTGGTTCGGCAAAAGAGACTGAGAGAATAAGTACTAGGCTTATAAAGAATAAGTCCTGGGGTCGATTTGTTTGACTAAAGGTGGTGCTCCAGCACAGCCACAGTCAAATGACTGAAAGAAATAAAACAATAAAAGAAAAAGAATTTATACATATTATATATATATATATATATATATATACACACACACACACACATACATACATACACACACACACACTCATATACATGCACATATATAACATATTTACACATACAGACACAAACACATTATTAACATCCTAATTGTTTCCTCAAGTTAAAGTGTTAAATTGTGTCGTCTCTTGAAGATAAGGTGAAATACTTGAAGCCTCTTAGGCAAAAGCAAGTTTTTCTCACTAAATTATCTACTACTAGACAAAAGTATAGCATGAAATTATCTACCACAAAGAAAGGTTGGTTCTACCACTAAACAATCAACAACTGAGTAAGACTACGCTACAAAACTGTCTATCACTAATAAAGATTCTACCACTAAACAAAACTATACCATCCATCTCTCTACCACTGACCTTTCTGCCATTAGACAAGATGATAGTACAAAATTATCTATCACCAGACAGCACTATTTCATTACATTATCTACCACTCAGCAGGATTCTACCACTAAATTATCTACTAGTAAGCAAAACTACCTCGAAATAAAATTATACCACCAAGCAAAACTCTCCTACTCAACTATCTATCACTAATTAAGACTTCCATTAAACAAAAGTATACCACTAAGCAAGATTCTACCACTAAAAGAGTAAAGACCCCCCACCTTTGATCATGAATGACCATGGGATTGCACCTAGAAAGTTCCCCACCAAGGTATGAATCCGGGCAAGGTTGCTTGTAGAAGACCAGCAGTCCCCTATGCATACTAGCCTCCCCTCTCCATGCCACAGATGTTATCCAAGGGAAAGGCAAAGGCTTGGCACCAGTGACATCGCAACTCATTTCTACAGCTGAGTGAACTGGAGCAACATGAAATAAAGTTTCTTGCTGAAGAACACAACACACAGCCTGGTCTGAGAATTAAACTCACTACCTCTATGATTTGTGAGCCTGATACTCTAACCACTGAGCCATTACCACTAAACTATCTAATACTAGGCAAGATTCTATCACTAACCAAGACTAAACCACTAAACTATCTACTACTAGTCAAGTCTATCATTAAACAAGACTATACCACTAAACAAGACTCTATCACTAATCTAGACTACCACTAAACATGACTATATCACTTAACTGCTATATGGCAAGACTCTACTACTATGCAATATTCTACCAATCAATAAGATTCTACCACTAAGTGAGAGTCTACCATTAAACTATCTACCCTGAAGTAAGACCCTGCTACTAAATTATCTACTACTAATCATGATTATATCACTAAACTATATACTATGTGGCAAGACTCCACCACACTAAACTTTCAACTACTGGGCAACATTCTACCAATCAATAAGATTCTACCATTAAATGAGACTCTACCATGGAGTAAGACCTTGCTACTAAATTATCTACCACTAATCAAGACTACCATTAAGCACGACTATATCTCTTAACTATCTGCTACATGGCAAGACTCTACCATCAAACTATCTACTACTGAGCAATACTCTACCAATCATTAAGATTCTATCACTAAATGAGACTCTACCACTAAACTATTTACCTATTTCTTTACTACCCACAAGGGGCTAAACAAGGACAGACAAACGGATGAAGTCGATTATATCAACCCCAGTGCGTAACTGGTACTTAATTTATCGACCCCCAAAAGGATGAAAGGCAAAGTCGACCTCGGCGGAATTTGAACTCAGAACTTAACGGCAGACAAAACACCTATTTCTTTATTACCCACAAGGGGCTAAACACAGAGGGGACAAACAAGGACAGACAAACAGATTAAGTCAATTATATCGACCCCAGTGCGTAACCGGTACTTAATTTATCGACCCCCTGAAAGGATGAAAGGCAAAGTCGGCCTCGGCGGAATTTGAACTCAGAATGTAACTGCAGACGAAATACTGCTAAGCATTTCGCCCGGCGTGCTAACGTCTCTACCAGCTTGCCGCCTTATTCTACCACTAAACTATTTACCATGAAGTAAGATTCTACCACTAAGCCATTTACCATTCAGCAACACTCTACCACTAAAACTATCCACTAAAAACATAAGATTCTACCACTAAAATCTATCCAGATCAGCAACATATAGCAACTTAAAAACAAGTGAGTTTTCTTTGTTATTGTCGCATCAGCAACAGTAGCAGCAGATATATCAGATGCATTGCCATTACTAACACCTGTAGTAGCAGTATTAGTATCACTATTATTGTCATCATCTTCAGCAGCAGCAGCAGCAGCAGCAGCAGTATTATTATTACTGTCATCAGTTACAGCTGAATTGCTATTATTTGTCATCAGAGCATCACTATTATCGTCACCATCAGCAGTAGCTGTTGCTGCAAAGCCATTAATGTCATCATCATTGGCAGCAGCAAACATATTGCTATTACTCTGACCAACAGCAATACTGCAATTATCATCACCATCAGCAGCAGCAGCACTGTTGCTGTCATCAGCATTACTATTACTGCATGGACAGCAGCATCAGGATTATTGCCATCAGTGGCAATACAAGTTAAAACACAGTCATAAAATCAGTACAGAGCCAAAATGTGATATGGTGGCAGTGGTGGTGGCAGTATTGGTGGTGGTGGCAGCAGTGGTGGTGGTAGAGATGGTAATAATAAAGATTTATATTGTATAGAGTTCAAATACTTTTCAAGAAAAAGTAATCACCGATTAATTACTTTTTAAAACTTTTGGTTATCTCATCGTTAATCTGAATTTTTAGAACGTGTTAAAATAACAAGAACATTTCTGTACACTACATTAAAGTATCAAACCTCTTGGTTATAAGCAAGTCTATGCTATCTTGAATATTACTTTGATTAGATAAGAAATAATGTTTAGCTCCAAGGAAGAGGTCACATTTTCACAATTAAGTGTACTTGATTTTTCATGTTACATACACAGTTACAATCACTTTCTTTACAACTGAAAGAATTTTTTAATTTATTAAGTATTTAAGTAAAAGACCTTTGGTGCTTAAATCAGAGTGAATTGGTTGGTTTTCAGAAGGCATAGTTTGTTTAATTAAATGTTATTTTTTAAAAAATATATTTAAATGAAACACTGCAAGAGAAAGTTCAAAGAATTTAAACCATTAAAAAAAAAATTTAGAAACTGGTGACAGTTTTAATCTGTTCTTTTACCACTTTAAGGTATTTTGCATTAAAGAAAAAAAAGAGAGAATAATTCTTATGAACAGAAAATGTACAGAGGGAAGATTATTGGAACCAACAGATTAATACTGAGTTTTGTTTTGTTTCATTTTACACACACACACACAAGCAATAAAAGATGATGAGAATTACATATGGAAAGGTTGATAGGATCCTACCCTACCATAAAAAAGCATCAGCAGTTTGTATCCAGAGACAGTATCCAACTGAGGGCCAAGCATTATTTGTTGCAGAGGTAAGTAAAACTCAATGACTCAAATTATCAGTGGGGGTGGATATGAATAGTTAGTGCTGTTCCACATTTGCATACACATTATAAGTGTGTATATGCACCAATATTTTCATGTGAGCCTGTTTCTAGAGAGTATGTTAATTTAATTCTCACCTGACTAGCCTTCACAGAAATCGGTAAATTGACTAGCCTTCACAGAAATCAGTAAATGTTTAGTTTACTAATTTCTATATAAGACCAAGTACATTTTGCTTGGCTAAGAATGTACAGAGTATTCATCACTGAGAACATCAAACCAAGTCAAAACACCATGTCTGGTGAACCACAAGCATTCTGAGTGAAGCCCCTATTTAACAGGCAGGTCTTTTGGAGAAGTTTCTTTGAGATGAACTATTACAGCTTGTGCTGGCACCATGTAAAAGGTTATCCAGCCATAGAAACCATGGTTAAATACACAAACTTTCACACAAATCACTAAATAGTATGATTACTGATTTCTGTACAAGAATAAACATTTTCTCTTTAGCTCAGAGCATTTGGGATATTAGTCTTTGAGGAGACAAAATCAAATCAAAACACTGTGTCTAATGATCTACTGGTGCTCTGAGTGAAGCCCTGTTTTTCTTACAGAAATTTCTCTAAGAGAAAATATTACAGCTAGTGCTGTTCCATGTTTGTATACACATTATAAATGTGTATACACACTGATATTTTAATCTAAAGCTGTTGCAAGTCATCATCATTATTTGTCCATACTGGCATAGGTTAGACGATCTGATCAGGGCTGGCAAGCTGGAAGGCTGCACCAGATTCCAATCTGATTTGGCACATTTTCTATGGCTGGATGCCCTTTCTAACACCAGCCACTCTGAGAATGTAAGGGGTGCTTATACATGCCACTGGCATGGGTGCCATTTGCATGACACCAGTATCTGCTATGACTGCAATTTTACTTGGCTTGATGGGTCTTCTTCTCAAGCACAACATAATGCCAAAGGTCTTGGTCATTTCATCATTGCTTCCATGAGGCTCAACACTCGAAAGGAGCTTTTCTTATGCTACCGGCATCGACCACTTTGCTTCCGTGAGGCCCAATGCTTGAAAGCTGCTTTAGTATATTAATGTGAAATAGGTGTCACAGGAACATACAACTATCATATCAAATTGTGACAGTAATACATAACTGACAAATGTATAATTAAGTTGTAGTGCTGATTTCAAATCTACCCACAGGAAAAGATGGAATAAGCTTGATCAGCTACAATATTTTCAAATGATGCAGTGGTGAATAAAAGGCATAATCATGGCTATATGGTTAAGAAACTCACTTTGCAACCATGTAATTTCAGGTTCAGTCCTACAGCATGGCATCTTGTGCAAGGCTGACATGAGCCTTGTAAGTAAATTTGGCAGAAGTCTGTTGTAAATATATATTTTACCTTTTATCTTTTCCTTCTTACAATCATTTGACTGTGACCATGATGGGGTACTGCTTTGAAGAATTTTTAGTCGAATGAATTGACCCCAGTACTTACTTTTTGCTAAGCCTGGTGCTTATTCTATTGGTCTTTTTTTGCCAGACTAAAGTTACAGGGATGTAAACACACCAACACCGGTTGTCAACCAGTAGTGGGGGACAAACACAGACACAAATTCACATACACATAGATATATATTTATGGAGATGGACTTCTTTCAGTTTCCAAATCCACTCACATGGCTTTGGTTGGTCCAAGGCGATAGTAGAATATACTTGCCCAAGGTGCTACAGTGGGACTGAATCCTGTGGTTGGGAAGCAAGCTTGTTACCACAAAGCCATTAAAGATATAGATGTGTATGTTATGGTATTTGTTCCCCATCACCACCACCACTTGATAATTACACCAGCGATGACGTATCTTTACAAAACTCAAATATTTGCTACTAACTGACTTCATCATCATCATCGTCGTTGTCATTTAATGTCCACCTTCCATGCTGGCATGGGTTGGATGGTTTGACTGAGGACTGGTGAGCCAGAAGGCTGCTGTACCAGGCTCCAATTTGATCTGGCAAAGTTTCTACAGCTGGATGCCCTTCCTAATGCCAACCACTTCAAGAGTGTAGTGGTTTCTTTTTATGTGCCACCACCATGAGGGCCAGTCAGGCAGCACATAATATAAAATGATATCTAAAAATGATATCAACAGGATTTTTGAAATCTTGCAAAGAAATCAATGCAGTACTGCCTTTGAACAAAATGTTAATCTATAAAAATGGCTGATCACAAAATGGTTACTAAATATAAGGTAACTGTAGTTGTTGTTGTTGTTGGTGGTGGTGGTGGTGGTGGTGGTGTTTACATCCCTGTAACATAGCAGTTCAGTAAAAGAGACCAATAGAATAAGTACCAGACTTTGAAAATAAGTACTGGGATCGATCTGTTTGACTACACCATTTGAGGCAGTGCCCCAGCATGGCCACAAAACAATGACTGAAACCTAAACAATAAAAGATAAAGATGCTGCGTGCAGATTTTTTATTTTGATCCATGCCAGCAT
Source organism: Octopus sinensis (assembly GCF_006345805.1). NCBI lineage: Eukaryota > Metazoa > Mollusca > Cephalopoda > Octopoda > Octopodidae > Octopus > Octopus sinensis. Next base: position 142,190,278 of record NC_042997.1, on the reverse strand, counting down.
GGAAAATGAAGATTAAAACAATATTTAATCATTTATTATTGATATTTAATCATTTTCCTCAAACCATCATTACAAAAAGACAAAAAAAAAAAAGAAAAAAACAATGTAGTGTTGGTCCAACACACATATATACAATCGATAAAGAATTGCAGATGAGAATCAATGTATCAATCCATTTTACACATAACAAGTCAGGCCATTATATCAACTGCTATATTCATCACCTATGGACGAATATACAACTTGAAAATAAAGATTTATTCTGCCTAGTAACAAGATTCATTCTGTCAGAAATAAAGATACACTCACTTTAATTATACTGCAGCTTATTATATTGGACTCATTAATGCAGTACGCTAGGAGAATCATTAGCATGCTGGATGAAATGTTGGGTGGTTTTTCTTTTGACTCTTTACATTCTGAGCTCAAATCCCACCAAGGTCAACTTTGCCTTTTGTCCTTTTGTGGTTGATAAAATAAAGTACCAGACATTTACTGGGGTCGATGTAATCAACTTATCCTCTCCCTTAAAACTGATGGTCTTGGGCAAAATTTGCAAGAATTATGATAATTGACTCATTAAAGTGAACTTTTTTTTTTTCTTTTTAGGACAGTGGATTGGCAAAATCATTAGAGCCTAGGACAAAATGTTTTGTTCTGAGTTCAAATCCCACCAAGGTTAAATTCGCTTTTCACCCATCTAGGGTCAATAAAATAAAGAACCAGTCAAAATTGCTGACCATGAACCAACATCAGAAACAAAAAAATTATAGTAAGCTTTGAATTCAGATTAATGATCTCTCGCCAGTGGTGACGTATCTTCCCAAAACTCAAATATTTGTTACTAACTCACCTGTCTTTATAATCTGAAATATTATCTAAAAGTAAT
>NC_042997.1:141794389-141839389 GCF_006345805.1 Octopus sinensis | reverse complement strand
CAATTTTTCAGAAATAGACAAACCTCATTTGGAAAAGTATCGACCAGCAGAAAATAACGTTCTTTATGGGGAAAACAGAATGAAACTATACAATAAATAGTATCTAAATTAGTTGTTATCGATGGATTTTTTCCATGAATAATAACAGTTAAAAGTGCGTTTTCACGAGGAAATCTATTGCAGCTACATGTTTGGATTTATCAAATAATCGCCCTCGTTTAACACAGATGATTCGACGTTAAAATAATTTCAGAGAAAAATTGTGATTAAGCGAGCAAGTTATTATTAGGTGGAAAAATTTGTGATTAGAGGAACTCTGAAAACTTCAGTCTTTCTTCTGATGAATAACTGTGTAATCGAAGATATTTAAATTTAAACGCTCAGACATTTGGTGAATTATGGAATTTAGAAATGATTGGAATTTATGGAAGTTTACCTGCTGAAAAAATGTCGAATTTCTGCGAACAAAACTTTCTGAATTTAACCTTAATTCTGAAACACAAATGTAGTTGAAGTCGTAGCTGGTGGTACAAGTGTCAGGATTAAATTTGGTGGAGTATGAACGCGAGTATCAATTCTGGCTGTTTTTGTTAAATTTACTGTTCCTTTATAAGGAAATTGAATCAAACTGTGATGAAGCTAATGTGGCCCTTACAAAGTCCACGGCGAGTTTGAAGGCACATTTGTGGATGATGATCAGAATATAAATTCTTGAATCATGAACGTGGTTAATAATCCTTTCTACTATTGGCACAAGGCCTGAAATTTTGGGGAAGGGGGCTAGTTGATTAGATCGACCCCAGTACGCAACTGGTACTTAATTTATCGACCAAGAAAGGATAAAAGGCAAAGTCGACCTCGGCAGAATTTGAACTCAGAGCGTAAAGACGGACGAAATGCCGCTAAGTATTTTGCCCGGCATGCTAACGATTCTGCCAGCTCACCACCTTAAATGTAGTTAAAGGTATCGATCTGCAACAGACTGGATTTAGTAAAATAGCTTTTATTGCATAAGAAAAATTTATGTTTTTGTAATATCATTAAAAGAAGTGAGCACAATTATCAATTGATTTTGTAGATCTCAAATAATAATATACTCCAGAAACATTGATTTCACGTTTTGGCACAAGACCAGCCATTTTGGGGAGGGTGTGAGTCACTTACATTGACCCCAGTGTTCAACTGGTACTTATTTTATAGACCCCAAAAGGATAAAAAGTAAACTCGACCCCAGCGGAATTTGGACTCGGAATGTAAAAGCGGACGAAATTCTGCTAAGCATTTTACCCAGCTTCTTAAGTTGTTGTTGTTGGATTTACCGGTAACTTTAGATGAACTACAGAGATTAAATGCTGGCATTAATAAAGCTGTTGAATCAATGAAGAGGGCATTCAATCGTCTTATGACGAAGAAAACAATTTCAAAGAGATGAAAATGTTTGAAATTACTGGACATAGAACTGTTAACTTGCAGAATTGACTCCCTGTTCTCAGTACTATTCATCCAACATCAGTCGGTGCACAGAATGTGGCAAAGCTGGCCCTTTGAAGGCGCGTAGCTTAGTGGTTAGGGGCATTCGGCTCATGATCGTAAGGTCGTGAGTTCAATTCCCGGTGACACGTTGTGTCCTTGAGCAGGACACTTTATTTTACGTTGCTCCAGTCCACTCAGCTGGCAAAATTGAATAGTACCTGTATTTCAAAGGGCCAGCCTTGTCACACACTGTGTCACGCTGAATCTCCCCGAGAACTACGTTAAAGGTACACGTGTCTGTGGAGTGCTCAGCCACTTGAACGTTAATTTCACGAGCAGGCTGTTCCGTTGATCGTATCAGCTGGAATCCTCGTCATCGCAACCGACAGAGTGCTCCTATAGTCGGTGCACACAGATCCGTTTCTGCGATACAGCTGTTTGATACAAAAGGGCGATCAAATTTGAACGACAATATCTCTCTATATATAAACGGCAGTTTGTCTGTGTGTGTTTCTGTGTGTCTGTTTGGTTGTACCCTCACTCTGACCACGGCTTTCAACCGATTCTGATGAAACTTGACACACACATAGCCCAATGTCATAATTCAAAACTAACGCAGCGAAAATTTTGAAAAGTTCCCCCAGTTCTGAAAAAAATCGTTAAATTCGGCATGGGGTCGAGAATTAGAAACACAAACCACAGACTGTCTAGGGGACGCAACTCCACCTTTTTAACTCTCAAAAAAATTTAGCATCATTTTTTTCCCATTTTTTTGCTATATTTTGGCTATAACTATCTAAAAATGCTTTATAGTTATTTCCCTTACAAACCCGAGCAACGCCGGGCGATACTGCTAGTTAATGATATTAAGCAACGACCAATCAGGCGTGTTCAATATCATCTTTCCTTTTTTTCATCAAAAACTATATAGTTCTAGTGAATGTATACAGAAATTGGTGAACGTAATGAATTCCTACGCAAGCCATTCAAAAGTGCTTTTATAAGTTTCTTTGCTCCCATTCAATTTCAAGTACAAGTACAGCAATATTTTTCAAAATAAATAGAGAAAAAGTTGTAAAAATAAGATTTAAAACAGAAAAAAAAACACCCCCCACCAATTTCAAAATATCGTGTTTCCCCATACCAATCCTTCAACTTCGTTTTTAATTTCACGTTTAAAACTATGAAGATTAAAATTGTCAGTATTTTTTCATCGACTTGTTAATTTTGAAAAGTTTTCTCTCCTGTCTCGTTGTCCACTTGCGCATGCGCCTAAGCAGATTTTGCAATAAACTAGACTACAGCCAGGGTAGATTTCATGTGGTCGTTCGATAAGCTAGAAACAAGAATCAATTCTCTTTGAAAGCATGTTTTTCTAACGAAATATAAATCGGACATATATTTAGTCAGAGAGACATTCTTCTGATTTGTGATCAATAAATGGAAGTGCAAATATCAGACGTGTTCAACATCATGTTTCCTTTTTTCATAATTTTCTCGGATTCTAATAATTTCAACAACTCTACAACGATGAGAATGATGTGAATTTATTGTATTTCTGTTATTCTTAAGCTTGATCATGGAAAACCTTTATCAAAGGCATTCTTTCAATGAAACGTGTACACCTGTTTCAGTTGCGTACTTTACACTACCTTATGGCATGAGCTATTATTGTTGAGATAAAAGTGAAATATTGCAGTTTTTTCCTAGATGTGATGGACTTCATATGTATTCAATCGTTGGCTCTTTTTCATGAAGCGTACAAATTGAAATAGTGTTGACAACTTTAAAGAGATCTCCTTGTACTTAATTTTAATCATCAGTGGTTTTCCAACAAAAAATAAATAAATAGACCGAGCTAAATATACATTTGCAAACAAAATATATGATTTTCAACATTTTAACGTAAACAGATATGGTAAGGACAATCGTAACTAGGAATGATAAATATGATAAACACCTTCTAGAATTTACTATATCGTAATTATTATTATAAATATGCAAATGAGGCAGCCTATTATGGTTAAGTGTACGAGATAGGACATGTTTATATATTGTGGTGCTTAGCGGAAACTAATGTACTAGCTACGGCGGTACATATTCTAAAATTGGAACGATACAGAGAAGATTAGCATGGCCCCTGCGCAAGGATGACACGCAAATTCGTGAAGCGTTCCATATTTTATCTTACTCTTTCTACTGACATGGATATCCATTTTTTTTCTTATTGTCATTTTTTTCTCTTCCATTAAATTTATTCGCATCTTCCGTAACTTTTAGAAATTTCGTCTAAAACTATATAGATCCACTGAATATGTACAGAAGTTGGTGAACGTAGCGATTTCCTACGCAAGCCATTCAAAAGTGCTTTTATAAGTTTCTTTGCTTGGTCGTTCGATAAGCTAGGAACAAGAATCAATTCTCTTTGAAAGCACGTTTTTCTAACCACTTATAAAACGAAAGGTATATCGGACATGTATATATACACAGTCCGAGAGACATTATTTCGATTTGTGATCAAAAAATGAAAGTGGAAACAATGATATTAAGCAACGACCAATCAGGCGTGTTCAATATCATCTTTCCTTTTTTTTCATAATTTCCTCCAATTCTAATATTTTCAACAACACTAAGATGATAAAAATTACGAGAATTTACTGTATTTATGTTTTGGTAAAGCTTGATCAGGGAAACCCTTTATCAAAGGCATTCATTCAGTGAAACGTGTACACCTGTTTCAGTTGTGCACCCTACACTACATTATGATATTAGCTATTGTTGAGATAAAAGTGAAATATTGCAGTTTTTTCCTAGATGCGATGGACTTCATATGTACTCAATCACTGGCTCTTTTCATGAAGCGTACGCATTGTGATAGTTTTGACAACCTTAAAGAGCTTTCCTTGTGCCTAATTTGAACCATCAGTGGTTTTCCAGTAAGAAAAATATATAGACCGAGCTACATATACATTTGCGCACAAAATATATGATTTTCAACATTTTAAAGTAAACAGGTATGGTAAGGACAATCGTATCTAGGAATGATAAATATGATAAACACCTTCTAGAATTTACTATATCGTTATTATAATTACAAATATGCAAATGAGGCAGCCTATTATTTTTAAGTGTACCAGATAGGGCATGTATATATTGTGAGGCTTAGGGATAGCTGTTGTACTAGCTACGGCGGTACATATTCTAAAATTGGAACGATACAGAGAAGATTAGCATGGCCCCTGCGCAAGGATGACACGCAAATTCGTGAAGCGTTCCATATTTTTTCTTACTCTTTCTACTGACATGGATATCCATTTTTTTTCTTATTGTCATTCTCTTCTCTTCCATTAAATTTATTCGCATCTTCCGTAACTTTTAGAAATTTCATCTAAAACTATATAGATCCACTGAATATGTACAGAAGTTGGTGAACGTAGCGATTTCCTACGCAAGCCATTCAAAAGTGCTTTTATAAGTTTCTTTGCTTGGTCGTTCGATAAGCTAGGAACAAGAATCAATTCTCTTTGAAAGCACGTTTTTCTAACCACTTATAAAACGAAAGGTATATCGGACATGTATATGTATACACAGTCCAAGAGACATTATTTCGATTTGTGATCAAAAAATGAAAGTGGAAACATCTCTCTATATATAAACGGCAGTTTGTCTGTGTGTGTTTCTGTGTGTCTGTTTGGTTGTACCCTCACTCTGACCACGGCTTTCAACCGATTCTGATAAAACTTGACACACACATAGCCCAATGTCATAATTCAAAACTAACGCAGCGAAAATTTTGAAAAGTTCCCCCAGTTCTGAAAAAAATCGTTAAATTCGGCATGGGGTCGAGAATTAGAAACACAAACCACAGACTGTCTAGGGGACGCAACTCCACCTTTTTAACTCTCAAAAAAATTTTGCATCATTTTTTTCCCATTTTTTGCTATATTTTGGCTATAACTATCTAAAAATGCTTTATAGTTATTTCCCTTACAAACCCGAGCAACGCCGGGCGATACTGCTAGTCATCCATAAAATAGGCTTCTTAGACAAATACTATCAACCGAAATTTTTTTTACTATTCAGGAATTTTGTTTAGTAAATTGTTAAAGTTTTCTATACAAGAATGTGATTTTAAAAAAATAAATAAATTTTCATCTTGATGATTCTTACTTTTGCCTTCTAGTGTCCAAAAAAGAGAGTTGAAAAAACGAGAAATAAAAACTGAGTTCTGTTGTCAGGAAATTCCGCGTAACCTGAAGATTTCTGTTTTATATCCCCCGAGAAGTCCTACATGTAGCTTAACCGAGTAGCAACATGTTATGTGTTCATTCAATCAAAGCTGACTTGGAGTAACAAGCACACACACATACGCGCGCGTACACGCACATTCACAAAACAAAAATCAACAGTGGATTTTATTTCACTGGTATGTTTACGTGCCCCTAATTTAGCGGTTCGGCAAAAGAGTCCGATAAAATAAGTACCAGGCTTATAAAAGCACTGGGATCGATTCATTGAACTAAAATTCCTCAAGGCGGTGCCCCAGTTTTGCCGCAGTCTAGGGTCTGCAACAAATAAAAGATAAAGGGCAAAACTACAGCGCAGGCATAGCCGTGTGGAACAAGCGCAGATATGGTGTGCGATTAAGAAACCCGCTTGCGACCACATGGTTTCAGGTTCAGTTCCACTGCCCAGTACCTTGTGCAAGCGTCTTCTACTATAGCCCTGGACTGACGTGTGGAAGCCTCTCATGCATACATATACATATGTAAATGTGCGTGCTTGCGTGTGTGTATGCGTTTGTGTTTGTGCCCCCATCACCGCCCGGCAACCGGTATGGGTTTGTTTATGTTCCCAAACCTTAGTAGTTCAGCAAAAGCGATCGATTGAATGAATACGAAACTTAAAAAATAAGAACTGGGGTCGATTTGTTTGACTAAACTCTTGAAGGTGGGGTTCCAGAATGGCCGTTGTCTAATGACTAAAACAAGGCAATTACAAAAGACAACTGCAGACAAGTTTTGGCATTGTGACATCCTTCTTCTTGCTACTTCCTATTTGAAATATGCTTACATTAAGCTTAACTATTATTTTTCGTGGCTTAGTGGTTAGAGTGTCAGCTTCATGATCGTAAGATTGTGGTTTCGGTTCCTGGTCCGGGCGACGTGTTGTGTTCTTGAGCAAAACACTTCATTTTACGTTGCTCCAGTCCACTCAGCTTGCAAAAATGAGTAACGCTGCGATGGACTGGCGTCCCGTCCAGCTAGGGAGCACATACGCCACAGAAACCGGGAAACCGGGCCCATGACCCTAGCAAGGCTTTAAAAAGGGCGCATTTACTTTTTATTTTTTATTATTTTTCATGCTGATGACATCTCTGACTATGAAGATATATTGAATATGACATGCAATTTCTCTAGGAAGTACCAGTTCTGGGCGGTAGATTAATTGAATTCTTAGAATTTTAGACAAGTGTTTATTCTTGCAGTATTTATTCCAGCTCTTTGCGTTCTAAATTCTTGGGTGGTAGACTTATTCTGTTACTCGCTTTACCGCGACGACAACGACGATCACTATCAACTGTCTACAAGCACAGCCAGGCTGAAATAATGCATTCTCCCAGGAGTGAATAAAATATTTTCAAACTTGAGGGGATGGGCCCCTTATACTAACATGGGCCCCCATATCTGGATTCTAATGGTGCAGGGGCCCACATGCCATCGGGCAAGCTGACAACCTGGCCAGTCCGCCACTGTATGTATGTATGTATGTATGTATGTATGTATGTATGTATGTATGCATGCATGCATGCATGTATGTGTGTGTGTGAGTGCGCGCGCGCGTGTGTGTGAGTGTGTGTGTGTGTGAGTGCGTGTGTGTGCGTGTCTGTGCATAAGATCTTTAGAAGTATGCATATATGTATATATGCATATCTATGCGTGTGTGTGTGACTGTTCGTGATTGTCCCCCACCGAGGCTTGAAAACTAGTGTTGATTTGCTTACGTCTCCTGTAACTTAGTGGTTCAGAAAAGGGAGACCGATAGAATAAGTATCAGGTTTAAAAAATTAAGGACCGAAGTCGATATGTTTATGTAAACCCTTCAAAGCAGTGCCCCAGCATGGCCACAGTCCTATAACTAATAGAGATTTAGAGATGCACCATAGGTGTTGTATTTTCCATCCTCTTTAAACAGTAAAAAGAGGGGAAAAAATGCAGTCGTGACCGCACTGTCTACTTAATAGCCTCATATATTCTGAACAACATTATCATGTTATAGCAGACAACCTTCCTCGATTGCGAACATTGAATGTGTAAGCTCGGTGAATAATATCGTTTCTGCTATGGCACAAGGCCTGACATTTTAGGATACTGGGAGCTAGTCGATTATATCGGCTCCTGTGCTCAACTGGTGCTTATTTCATCGACCCCGAAAGGGAACGAAAGGCAAAGTCGACTTTGGCGGAATTTGAACTGTGAACGTAAAGACGGACGAAATGCCACTTAGCATTTTGTCCGGCGTGCTAATGATTCTTCTAGCTCGCCGCCTTCCACTAGCAAATAAAATCGCTATGTTTTGCAGCTGTCTCACGCCATTAGCCACAAAGAATAATTTCTAATTCGCGCCTACTCTAAGCTGCTAAGAATGTGTGTGGCAACTTGAAGATCCACCTACCACACGCGATAGACTGGCAGTTGCATCATTCCGTAAACGGTGGTTTTTGACGGGTGGAGATCTGAACCATCCTGGGGTACAGAGGATTCGCAATCTAGACTAGGGCCTGAAAGTTTACCACACCATAGTGGGTTACACCATGGTTCCTCTGCTTTGTGGCAGAAGTAGGAAGAAAGAATGAGGGAAAGTTGTGGTGAAAGAGTACAGCGGGGTTCATCCCACCCCGCTGGAGCCTTGTGGAGCTTAGGTGTTTTTGCTCAATAAGCACTCACAATGCCCAGTCTGGGAATCGAAACCGCGTTCTCACGACCGCGTATCCGCTGCTCTAACCACTGGGCCATTTCGCCTCCATTGCTGCTGTTGAATAACAATGCTATATTCTGTAATATTGGTTTCAATTTTTGGCACAAGGCCAGTAAGTTCGGGGAGGGGGTCAAGTCGATTACATCGACCCCAGTGTTCAACTGGTATTTATTTCATCGGCTCTGAAATGATGAAAGGCAAAGTCGACCTTGGCGGAATTTGAACTCAGAACGTAAAGACGGACGAAATACCACTAAGCATTTTGTTCGGCGTGCTAATGATTCTGCCAACTTGCCGCCTTACAATATTCTGTAATATTCAGTTAATCATCTGCGATGTCAGTTGGTGATAGGCAGTGATAGTCGAAAAGGAAAAAAGAAACAAAACAAACAAAAAGAAATCGCGACTAAAGACTCATGAAGCGTTCTAGGACATCTTGGGCTTATAAAAACCATGGTGTTCACCTAACTCTCTCGAAGAATATGTTCATATTGTGGCTGGAGATCATTAGTCTCTAGATCTGTGTTTAATAAGACAGTTTTCTTTTTCAGAGATTATTCTTGTTTCAGCCACCAACTATACTCTGATACGTATACAAATATTTCCACTCCTATTTTTTGATAAATGTTTCTTCTCTTATTTCTTCATCTACGCACGTAACATGCATATGGCAATTATGTATATTATGTTCATTATTACGGAGATGTACTTGCATAGCAAGTGACTTGATCTGAGATCATGTGCTGAAACAAAAGCAACTGCAGCGTGGAAGATATTTGTAAGCCATTCATGAACACTCAAAAACCGTTAGTTTCACTTCAACATTTAGTTTTCATTGTGCCAAAATATTTTCGTCGTTTTGAAACCACGACCAGTTCTCCGGCAAAACTTGGGTCAAATTTTGACAAGTGAAATTTTTGAGGGTTCCATCCCACCCCAACCACCGTTTTCCAAACAAAATAGTGTTTTGTGGCATATCAGGAGGTTACCGTAATTCATGCAACGTAAAAAAAAAAATTCCATTGATCCTGGGACGAGAGTGGGTCCAATTCCCCCCATCTCAACTTTTTTTCCCGAACAAAAATAAGGGGTCTGCGGCTCGTTAGGAGGTCAGGGTACTTGGTTCCACGCAAAAAATCCGAGGTTTTCGTTTTGGGTGCACTTACAAAAATTTACCGCAAGTTTTGTCAAAGAACAGGTCGCGATTTCAAAGCGACGAAAATATTTTGACACAAATGAAAATAAACGGTTTTTGTGTGTTCTTGGATGGTTTACAAATATCTTCCACGCTGCAATTGTTTTTGTTCATCATGTTTTTTAGAAATGTTTAGTATTCTTTTTTTACCTTCTTTCTTTCATTCTTTTTTACTTGTTTCGGTCATTGAAAGTACGGTCATGCTGGAATGCCGCCTTGAACGGTTATAATGGAAAGAATCGACCCCAACGCTTTATTTTTATTTTTTTAAAGTCTGCTACTCATTCGACCGGTCTCATTGCCGAACCGCTAAGTTAAAGGAATGTAAATAAACCAATACCGGTTGTTAAACTATAAGAGGACAGGTACAATCACAAAGACACACACACACACACACACACACACACACACACACACACACACGCGCACACACACACAACGAATTTCTTTCAGTTTCTGTAGGCCAAATCTCGTCGTCACAAAACTTTAGTCGGGTCAAGGGTTATCAGTAAACACCGTTGAAGATAATTCTTCGTATTTATTATTTAGCCCATTAAACAAAACACAACTACGATGCGTATTCGTCCATTTTAAAGATGGTAGGGCGACTTTAGAAGAAGAACATTTGACTATAAACTTGGAAGGTCAAATAACCGCGTGGGACTTTTTTCGTTGGGTGGTTCGGCTTCCGAGTGTTCCTCGTCTCCAGCCTAGTTGATTGAATAGCAATCTAACGACCGGAAGGTTGACAGTTCCTATCCAGTCAACATAACACTGCTGTGTCACTCTTAAAAGAATGTTGTTGATTGGCTGGTTTAAACCACATGACCGTACAATGAATTAGCCGTGGCGGCGTCGGTGGGATTGAAAGTGCGTCGTTTATCAGACAGACGTCTAGATTATTGACTTTACCATAATTGTATGCCAACTTGGCAATAGCACTTATCACAGAACACTGTTGCAACGGAAAGAACACTCGCCAACAAGAATGGTTGAAAAACTATTTAAAGTTAGGAGAGACAAAGAAAAAAAAACAACTGAATTACTTGAATGCAGCAGACAGAGACAGAGAAAGAGAGAGAAGATAGAGAGAGGGAGAGAAAGAAAGAGAGAGGGATGGAGAGAGAGAGAGAAGAGAGAGTAAGAAAGAGATGAGAGAGAAAGAAAGAAAGAGAGAGAAGAGAGAGAAGAGAGACAAAGAGAGAGAAGAGAGGGAAAGAGAGAAGAGAGAGAAAGAAAGAGAAGAGAGAAAGAAAGAGAGAGAAAGAAGAGAGAAAGAGATAGAGGGAAAAAGAGAAAGAGAAAGGAGAGAGAGAAAGAGAGAGGAGAGAGAAAGAGTGAGAGAAAGAGAGGGAGAAATAAAGAGAGAGAGAGAGAGAGCAAATAAGAACAAATAAAAATTTAAAATATAATTTGATTGTAAAATGTTTAAAAAATAAAATTGATTTTCATTTTTTTATTCATTGATTTTTTAAATGTGTTTATTTTTCTTTACTTCTCTTTTTCACTTTTTTTTTGTTAAATTGCTTTAGTGTTCGTTGTTTTATATTAAACTATCTCCGACTCGTTTAGTATAACTAACGTTTTGCTGAGTGCCTCTTTAAACAACTAGTACGAACTATTTCTGTGTCTTAGTTAATTTTTTTTTGTTTTGTTTTGTTTTGGTGCGCGCCTATAATCACTCCACCCAATCCCTGAATTCAACGTATCCAACTATCAAAGACATTATATGCCTCTGTTGTTGATTTCTTTTTTTTTTTTTTTTACAGTTCAATTGTTTGAGTGTTTTCTCCGATATCTCAGAAACTTTTGTAAGTAGGAAGACCATTTTTTTTTTCCATCAATGATTTCGAAGTAAAAAGAAAACGGAAAAAATAAATAAAATAAAATGACCAACTTTCCAATGTTTTTGTTATATGAATTGAAAGAATAAGAGAGGTCACCGAAGTTATCTCTGGCTTATGAGAAACAAATGGAGACATTTTAACGTATCCAATCAGATAGAATATTATGGGGGACTGCGAAGTGTTGGCCAGAAAGAAGAAGAAGAAGAGGAAGAGGAAGATACACACGCGGTTGAAAAACAATACTAAGAGAGAGGGAGAGAGAGAGAGAGAGAGAGAGAGAGAGAGAGAGAGAGAGTATTTCTTTATTCACCATAAGGTTGAGAAAAAGAGGGGACAAAACAAACGTTGGGGTCAGGGTATCGAATGAGACGAAACATATGAATAAACAAACAATTAAAATATATACAATTAAATGAGAATGAGTGATTAACAAAAAATGAAGCGGAGGATGCGGTCGACCCCACAAACCACATACTCACACTGAAGACTTTGCTTTCTCCTTTTTTACATTCTCGATTAAACAGGTTCTTTCACTCGCAACATACTTGCTATAGACTTCCATCTTTTACGATACACACTTTGCGACAGGCATTTCTTCTCCAGCCTAGAGAGAGAGAGAGAGAGCACATCATGCGCGTTATCGAATCGAAGTCTAGATTCTGGACAGAAGCACTTGGCATGAATATATGGAAGCCGTTTGTGTCACACGGCATCAGATGAACCACCACCACCACCGCCACCACTACCATCATCAACATCATCAGTGCCAGCGTCGTCGTCGTTACCATCGTCGTCGTCGTCGTCATCATCATCTTCCTCATCCTCATCGTCATCGTCATCATCATCATCATCGTCGTCGTCGTTGTCGTCGTCTTCATCATAATCATCATCAGCGCCATCGTTGTCATCATCATAATCATCATCAGCGCCATCGTTGTCATCATCATCATCATCAGCGTCATTGTTGTTGTCGTCGTCATCAATCATCTGCGTCGTCGTCGTCATCCTCCTCCTCCTCCTCCAACTCCTCCCCCATTCTCCTATCCACCCTCACCATCCTCATCACAATTAGTAGCAGCAGCAGTATGTTGAATAAGCTACGGATTATATGAAAAACTAATGGCAACCGACGCAGAGGTTAAGCAAAATATCAAAGCAATTACTTGAAAAACATCGTTCATGTATATCGGTGCACACATTCCCAACTTCTGCCAGGTTTTGGTTGCTAAAATAGTTATCAATATCCAGATACTGGCCAAGGCGGCGAACTGGCAGAAACGTTAGCACGCCGGACGAAATGCTTAGTGGTATTTCGTCTGCCGCTACGTTCTGAGTTCAAATTCCGCCGAGGTCGACTTTGCCTTTCATCCTTTCAGGGTCGATTAAATAAGTACCAGTTACGCACTGGTGTTGATGTAATCGACTTAATCCGTTTGTCTGTCTCCTCTATGTTTAGCTCCTTGTGGTCAGTAAAGAAATAGGTATTTCCTCTGCCGGTACGTTCTGAGTTCATATTCTGCCGAGGTCGACTTTGCCTTTCATCCTTTCGGGGTCGATAAACTTACGCACTGTGTCGATGTAATCGACTTAATCCCTTTGTCTGTCCTTGTTTGTCCCCGCTGTGCGTAGTAAAGAAATAAGAAACGTTAGCACGCTAGGCGAAATGCTTGTCGATATTTCGTCTGTCTTTATGTTCTGAGTTCAAATTCCTCCGAGGTCGACTTTGCTTTTCATCCTTTCGGAGTCAATAAATTAAGTAGCAGTTGCGTACTAGGGTCGATCTAATCGGCTGGCCTCCTCCCCCAAAATTTCGGGCCTTGTGCTTAGAGTAGAAAAGAATATCCAGATATTGTCCACATCTTTATCGTTCATCTTTTATCTATTTCAGCCACTAGACTGCGGCCAAGCTGGGGCATCGCCTTGAAGCATTTTTTTGTCGAGTCTGGTACTTATTCAATCGCATTTTTTGCTGAACCGCTAAGTTACAGGGATATAACATACAAACATCGGTTGTCAAGCTGAGATGGGAGACAAACAGATGCAAATACGCACACACGCACACACACACACACATACGCGCGCACACACACACACATACTCAAGGGGGTGATAGATGAATAAGGAAGGAAGGGGTGATAGCAAACTTGGTAGTGGAATGATGGAAGTTCTACGGCGACAAAAAAAATGAAAATCAAACAGCGTTTCAACTCTGCGTGAGTATATGTGTGTGTATGTAATAGGAAGTCATGTGAATGTGTGTGTTTGTGTTTGTGTGTGTGTGTGTGTGTGTGTGAGTGAGTGTGCAATAGAAGTTGAATGGTGAACATTTAACGCTGAAAAGAAAAACCAAACAACGTTTCAACTCTGTGTGAGTATATGTATGTGTGTGCGTGTGCAAGAGAAGTATGTGAATGTTTGTATCTGTGAATATTATGTACCTTATTTTGTACCTTATTTATGGATAAAATACTACATTTAGCCGTTATTTTTGATGGTACGGGGCCAGCTAGTAAATAATAATATTAACTTGTTACGATTAACTATTAAGGAAAATAAGCACGTGCTTAGGGCATCAAGGGGAATGGTTGGGGAAGCACCACAGAAAGGGCAAATGGTTTCTGGCACAGAAGAAATCACTTTAAACTTGCTAAAATAATATTCGAAGTGGTTTATATGGTCGGGAATATAATTTTGAAGTGTTCATGGTGTCATAGTAAAGATCTGATTAAAGACTTTGCAATTAGAAAAATAGGAGAAAACTTTTACTATACAAAAATAAGTATTATTTTCCATTTTACTGTTAGTTTTGTTTCATTTTGAAAAATAGAAATTTATTTTATGGTTTATTATTGTTTATATTTTGAATAGCATATACTTGGAGGGCATCAGAATCTTTTAAGCGCTTAGGTCCTCAGTGGGTTAGCACGCCGGGCGAAATGCGTAGCCGTATTTCGTCTGCCGTTACGTTCTGAGTTCAAATTCTGCCGAGGTCGACTTTGCCTTTCATCATTTCGTAAGTATCAGTTACGCACTGGGGTCGATATAATCGACTTAATCCGTTTGTCTGTCCTTGTTTGTCCCCTCTGTGTTTAGCCCCTTGTGGGTAGTAAAGAAATAGGTATTTCGTCTGCTGCTACGTTCTGAGTTCAAAGCTCTGTGTCAAGTAGTTACAGTTGTAACGTATTTGTGAATTTCATATAAGGTAGCGTAACATTTTTTACGCTTGACCAAGCAATGAATATTGCTAGTACTGATACTGTTGAATGCACTGTGACAAAATTTTGTTTACATTGTAAAGTAGGCGCTACCATATTTATTTATTGTAGTGAAGCGATAAAATTCAATCAATCTCATAGTGCTGAGAAACAAACATTATCATAATGTTTGTTTCTCAGCGCTATCTTAATGATTGATTCCAAGCAAGAAAGGCAAAGGAGATAACACCAGAATTTAAATTAATTAAACATTAATTAATATAAATGCACGTATGAGCGCGAAGGGGAGGAGAAGAAGGAGAGGCAGAGCCTGTTGCTTTTGCCGGTTCACTCGAGTTGGTGGAATTGATGTAAATGGTGTTCGTACGTTGATGGAGATAGTCTCTTCATGATCATTGGAAATAGCAGCCAAATCTTCCTCAAATCACGTTCTATCTTATTGGGAAAGTCAAGAAACATTATATAATATAGTTCTTAAATAAATAAAAGACTTGACTTGTTATGGAACGTCCCATCACAGACGTTCTAGGTTAGGAATGATGCGGGAGTAAAGAACAAGAAGATAAAGAAGAATAAAAGGAAGAAGAAGAAGAAGAAAGAATGATAATAATAATAAGTATAATAATAATAATAATAATAATAATAATAATAATAATAATAATAATAAGAAAACTTTCCCTCAAATGTCTGCAAAGTTTCTTAAGTGGAAATGAAGAACTGGGTGAAATGTTTAGATCTGTATTTGAGGAATGAGGCATCGTAAGAGTGGTTTTAAGAAGGAAAGTGGGTGTATTGACTGGGCTTAGAAGGGCTGGGCACATGATTGTTCAGAGAAGCAGGGATATAGAAGGAATTCTAACTCCCAAATTACCCGATATATGGAGAAGAACGAAAGCCTGAAGGTTGTTGTTTATCCCACACGTCTACGTGGCTGTGTGGTAAGAAGTTTGCTTCCCAACCACATGGTTCCGGGTTCAGTTCCACTACATGGCACCTTGGGAAGTGTCTTCAACTATAGCCTCGGGCCGACCAAAGCCTTGTGGGTGGATTTGGTGGATGGAAACTGAAAGAAGCCCGTCGTATATATGTGTATATATATATTTGTGTGTTTGTGTGTGTGTCTTTGTGTGTGTGTGTGTGTTTGTGTCTGTGTTTGTCCCTCCACCCCGCTTGACAATCTGTGTTGGCGTGTTTGCGTCCCCATAACTTAGCGGTTCGGCAAAAGTTAACTATAGAATAAGTACCAGGCTTAAAAAAATCGAAAGTCCTGGAGTCGATTCATTCGACTAAAAATTCAAGGCAGTGCCCCAGCATGGCCGCAGTTAAAAGACAAATACACAAAATATTTTGACAATTTTCGAAAGGTGGTGCTCCAACACGGCCCCAGCCTCTGGCTGAAACCCGTAAAAGACTAAAAGAATAAACTCACTCTTGATTGAGTAAACTTATGATCAAAGTTTTTCCAGCAGTGACTACCTCACTTTTTCTACACGCATGGATCCCGGGACTACATTATCTAATGAGTCTTTTATTCAAATGGCAGAGAACATCTAGGATCCTATCACTTAATGCGTCCTTTTCTTTTCCCAAGACAGTAGGTCAGGACCTAATAGGGATTTGGTTACTATTTCTAACAGGTTAAGCTACTACACAGAAGTTCTCGTTGGTTTGACGAAGGCACAGCGAGAGAATATTGTAATTAAAGAGTGTTTCGTTCGTATATGGGAAGGCGCGGCGTAATGGCCTGAGTTTTGGGCTCACGACCTTAAGATCTTTGGTTCGATTTCTGGACCGAGCAGCGTGTTGTGTCTTTGAGTCAGGGACTTCATTTCACATTGCTCAAGTCTAATTTGCTAAAAACCAGTACCAACCTAAATCTAGTGCAGCCTTCTCTCCCACGAACTCTTACTTTCTCGGCGTGGCTAAGTGAGAGAGGATCGAGAGGGTGTTTGCTTGTGGCGCCAAGGACAACTTAAACCAGTGATTCTCAATGGGGTCCATATAACTCTTGGGGCCAACATAACTCTTGGGGCCAACATAAGATTTTGTTAAAATTTGTAATTAATAAATTGCTCATACTTTTGCAATGCAAAAAATATTTTAACAATGTTTTTATACAGAATAAAAAGTTTTGAATGGTACAACAATACACTATAATACAGACAATGATCTATATATCTGTTGTAATTAAGTCATCCATAGTCTGATATGATATTTCAGAATAATATTCCTTCTTCAGATATTCTTAGATGGAGTCGCTGCTATAATCGGTTTTCCAACGTGTGTATGTGTGAGTGTGTGTGTGTGTTTGTGTGTATGTGTATGTATGTGTGTGTGTGTGTGTGTCCGGGTCTGTGTGCAGTACTCGACTGTGAGCCGCAATAATATAACACTTTTTAGTTGTGCAGTAAACTTTTAAACTTGTAAAACCCATTCAAAATTACCATTCAGTATAAATTAACAGAATTTAAAAGAATGCTTTGTGGCTAGTATTTTCATAATAACCCACCCTCGCCTCCCACAACGGAATTCAGATTCAGTGGTAGTAACTAAAAACAACCACAAAAATACCCAACTATTTTACGATGCTTGCTACTGTTTCCATTAGCAAACAATTAAACTTAGGGGCTACTGGTGACATGAGTGTGGATGTGCGTGGATTAGAGGTTAGGTTGTTGAATCGTTAGTTCGATTCCTGACTGGGCGGTGAGTTGTGTTCTTGAGCAAAACACTTCATTTCATATTGTTCCAGTCCCTCTTCGATCAGGTGGGATTGTTGACCAGCTCGCCTAGCCAGCGGGGTGGCGTCATTTGAAGGCTCAAACAATGCAAAAGCGCATTGTGACCGGCGATGTGAAACATCTCATAGCCTGGTCGGTTACATGATCACGTATGATTGACACGAGTAAGAGATATTTTGGCGTTGCCTTTTTTGGCGTTGCCGTTTTGGCGCTGCCGGCTATTTGGCGTTCTGATTTGACATCAGACGTTTTAACCTTTCATTCATTCTAATGCTTCTCTCGTCCTCTCACTTTCGGTCTCTCTTTATCTATCTATCTATCTATCTATCTATCTATCTATCTATCTATCTATCTATCTATCTATCTATCTATCTATCTATCTATCTATCTATCTATCTATCTATCTTTCTATCTCTTTTCCCGTGTGTGAGCATATTTCTCTTCATGAGTATAAGGAAAGGGGATGTAGTTATGTTAATCATGTTCAATTAGTGAATTGTAGTTTGTCTGTCCATCCTTCCATTTCACTTTTTTTATGTGAATGCGTATATTTCTACGTACGTGCGCGTATTTATCTCAAGTGCCCGGAAGCATTGCGGCCAAAACAGCCTGAAAGTCCAGTCAGCCGTCCAAATCGCCAGCGCCTAAAGCTGTACCCACTCGTCTCATTTCATATTGACAATTAGGCAAACTAGCACGATGAGAATTAAATGCACTGGCCATAGGAATAGTGTTATGCTAGAGACAGGACAATAACATCCATCGATCTCAGATGGATTTTTAGATGTTCTATGATTCTGCAAACATCACAAACTCAATCACAAAATGCTGCTAAATTCGACTTCACGCATGTCATTGAGACATTTCTCTGCACTAAGGAAAATTCTCTTGCCTTATCTTTTTGACTTTTCTTGTTATTAATTACAATGTGGCTTTCCGTTAAAAAACAGAAAGCTGGAAAACACAAACAGCAACAGAAATAAAAATTGCAGGTATTTGTGTTTATATTTTATTAATTTCATTGAGAACTTTTGAAATCTTTCTTTCTTTATTTCTTTCTTTCTTTTTCTTCGTTTTGATTCCTAAAGAGTATTCATCATCATCATCATCATCACCACCACTTCCCCCACGACGACGACGACGACCACCACCACCACCACCTTCTTCTTCTTCTTCTTCTTCTTCTTCTTCTTCTTCTTCTTCTTCTTCTTCTTCTTCCCCCTTTCTTCTTTCTTCGTGCTTCGATTCTTAAAGAATATTAATCAAATGGTGTTATCGTATTTCGGTTATTTGAAACGGATCTTTTCTTCTATGTTCCTAAGAAGCAAAGGAAACCGAAAATGAAAATAATTCAGGAAAAACAAAAAAAAAAAATCCGAATGACCTTGTCATCAATCATGTTTATCAATATTTTCCCCCTTTTTATTTGATTTAAAGTTCATTTGCTTCTTTTATGGCAGCCCAAATTTTATTTGTCATCAATAAACGTGAAAGAAAACTCCACTCCCCTGGCCAAAAGACTCCAGTATGGTTGACAGAGTTTTGAAATTAATTTAAATGAGTGAGAACGAAGTGGAGGAAAAAAAAAAGCCCGAATTTTTCCTTACATGTAAAAACGGGCTTAATGTTGCTGATAATCAACACCTCATTAATGGCACTAGTTAACATCACTTAATAATTATTTATTCTTCTGACGTGAGTTCTGAAGAAAATTTCCAAATAATTCATAGCAGAACGAAGAGATCTTACAATATTTAGTTTCAATTGAAGGCGGCGAGCTGGCATAAAGGGGGTCGATATAATCGGCTTAATCCATTTGTCTGTTCTTGTTTGTCCCCTCTATGCTTAGCCCCTTGTGGGAAATAAAGAAATAAGAAACGTTAGCATGCCGGGCGAAATGCTGAATGGTATTTCGTCTGCCGTTACGTTCTGAGTTCAAATTCCGCCGAGGTCGACTTTGCCGTTCATCCATTCGGGGTAGATAAATTAAGTACTAGTTACGCACTGGGGTCGATGTAATCGACTTGATCCGGTTGTCTGTCCTTGTTTGTCTCCTCTGTGTTTAGCCTCTTGTGTGTAGTAAAGAAACTGGTATTTTGTCTGTCTTTAGGTTCAGAGTTCAAATTCTTATGAGGTCGACTTTGCCTTTCATCCTTTCGGGGTCGATAAATTAAGTAGCAGTTGTGTACTGGGGTCGATCTAATCGACTGGCCCATCCCCACAAATTTTGGGCCTAGTGCCCTGAGTAGAAAAGAATATTTAGTTTAATTTCCTTCGTGTTGACGTTCTAGGTTCAGATGCCACCGGGATCAACTTTGCCTTTCACTCTTTCGGGGTCTATAAAATAAGTACCAGTTGAGCACTAGGGTCAATATAATAGACTTACTCACTCCTCTGAAACTTCTGGTTTTGTGCAAAAATATGAACCCAATATATAGTCATAATCCTTTCTGTTTTGAGTTCAAATCCTATCAGGATTAACTTTGTCTTTCATTTATTTTGTTTTCATAACACCTAGTTGGTGTGTGAATAAAGTATTGTTTTCCATCAATGATATGTCAGTGTCTAAATTTCCGTTTCTGCGGCGAAGATTATTGATATATTTCTCTAATTTTTGTTATCTACCTTGGTGGCAGATATCGAATAACTTCATCTCCCTGTGTATTGTATGCGTTTCCAGTGTTTCTCTTAGGGGTGAGAGGATCGAAAAGTGGTGGACAAACTGTCATCTATAATGAAATTAAGATGCTTTCTTTTTTTTTAATTTGTCTAACACCGCGATGAAGAATGATATGGATTCAAGTTGTATTTTCTCATAAATAAAGGAGAGGGTTCCGAAATATTTCTCTATTTTGGTGGGAGTGGGTGTTAGGGGTGAAGGTAGTGGCTGGTATTTGTCATTTTGAGAACCACTGTCCAAGGTGTTGTTTAAGAGCGATAAGAGATGTATACAGATAAGAATAAATGGTCCAATATGTGTTATCATATTTCTGGTCTCTAGCGATATTATCGATATTTTGTAATATAAGTGTGGTTAGTCTTTTGTTTTTAATTCTCGTCAAAAACAGCTTGTTGTCTAAAGACAGTTTTGAGAATTTCGAAAAATTCTCTTCAGACTCTAATTGCAAATTGTTTTTAAGTTTATGTATTTTACATTAGTCTCTGTCGATTATTGTTGTTATGCAGAAATACAAAAGTGTTGAGGAATGGTAGTAATGGTGGAGAGGAAGTTTGCGGTTTGTTTACATTTATATCGTCCTCTTCTATGGTATCTTTTGGTTTGAGTCGGATGTCTTAAAAAAATCGATTGAAATTACAGGAGCTAAAATTACAATTTCAAGCAATTTCTTTTTTTGTGTAAAGAAAAATATTTGTTGTTGAAGCTGCTTTATATGTGAAGTGGTTTAAGTTTGGGTTGAGTTTGTTCAAGAGCAATTCCTTAACTGCTTCATAAAGACGATCAAATGATTCTCACAGAGTTTTTTGTTAGCACCAGAATAAATCTTGACTTAAATTTAAAGACCAAGTGAAATGAACAGGGTACTTAGACCAGTTTAAATAGCTCACAGATTTGGTAGTACCGTTAGTAGTACTATTGGCATTGGTGGAAACGCGTGGCTTAGTGGTTAGGGTGTTGGACTCATGATCGTAAGATTGTGGCTTCAATTCCTAGGCCGGACGACGCGATGAGTTCTTGAGCGAAGCACTTCATTTCACATTGTTCCAGGCCACTCAGCTGGCAAAAATTAGTAATCCTGTGACAGACCAGTGTCCTGTCCAGGTGGGGGATATATACGCCATGGAAACCGGGAAATCGGCCCTTTGAATCTATATTAAGAAGGAACTTTACTACTTTATAGTATTGGTGTTGGTGGTGTTGATGTTTCTATCAGTGTCAACCATAATTGTCAAAACAAAATCTTATTCGGTGTAAAGTATTGTATACAATCTGGCTTAAATAGCGCTGAGTTGCTCAGTAAAAGATGTTTCTCTTTTCTATGCACGTAACAAAATAAACAACTGACAATGGTTTTAAAATTGAATTAGGCCGGTAAAATTGTAGAAGAAAATATCAATATCAAAACGTAATTTTGAAGGTTCCTCAGCAGTTGTATGGCTACTTTTGACTGGCATCATGTTTTTATGTATACCTGTTCTTCTGGTTTTAGTTTTAAAACTTCACTCTAATATCGAAAGAGCCAGTTTCTTACTCGTACAGAAGGCACTTTTATGGAAATGTAATTTAGATGAAATTAATCAGGTAGTTATATGCCTATGTTATCTTTCTTGTTTAATTATTTGCGTTCTTCCAATAAAGGAGCGGGTTTCTAACAAAAAATCCAAGCTCCGGCGCTGGATAACAACAACAGTAAAGAGGTACATGTTGAACTTCAGAGAAGTTTTGCAAATTGTATGAATTTATGTATGTATGTATGTATGTATGTATGTATGTATGTATGTATGTATGTATGTATGTATGTATGTATGTATGTTGTCTTTTGATAATGGTTTACAGTCTTCTTGAAGGAGTTGGTCTCTAACAGAGATTCAAAACAACAAAGTTGAAATGTAGGTGATAAAATAAATTCATATTTTGAACTTGAGAAAAGTATAGCATATTTGTATGTATTTGCTCACGTATGCATTCGTGTACATGTATGTTTGCAAGCATGTATGCCTTGCATAAGCAAATTTGAATGTTTTCACTTGTGTGTGTATACATGTACATTTATTTGTATATCCACACGTATATAGCAGTTCATACAACAGGCTAAACTTCTGGAATATTTCACACTTTTGTTCGGAGACAGTTACATAACCAGGTCCATCCTTAAGCACAGGTGTAAATCTAAAGTTATACACCGGTTATAGAATCTGCAAATTTCTCATTAATTCGTCATAAATGTTTTATCTCTTTTATTTCTAACATTATGGTAACGTCTGCCGGACAACTGATTTCTAGTTTTCTGAAGAGCGTTATATTGATTGGCTAGTTCTATTTTTTGTATGAAAGGAATGAAAGAAATAAAAATGCGAAAAATGGAAAAGGAAAATAAAAATTTAAGCGTAATGTCTACACAATTAAATAGAAGTTTATTTAGCCCTATGAAGGCAGAAAACGGATACATCAGCTCGAAATTTTTTTTACCAATTAACTGTGGAAAGCGGTTTCAAAACATCTCTCCTTATGCTGTGAGAAGTGGAGATACCCTCAGTGACACCTTTTACAAAAGATGATTTTTTCAGATTTTCTTTATTTTTTTTTCAGATATTTAATAAAATATCTCTTTACAGAGCAAGAATAAAATGTTTTGGGGTAGTGGATATGAAAACCGCACGTACAGAAGATAGGGAAAAATCATTGCAAAAGTAGAAAATATGAATTCTATGTTTTTGGCGGATAATTAACATGAAATTTAATTACACAGCCAAAGGGTTAATAATTCATAGTTTACTCTATATCGGTATCCATAAACATGTTTGCACATGTGAAGGCGCGTGGCTTAGTAGTTAGGGGTATTCAGCTCACGATCGTAAGGTCATGAGTTCGATTCCCGGCAAGGCGCTATACTTCACACTACCCAGTCCACTCAGCTGGCAAAAAATGAGTTTTACCTGTAATCGAAAGGGCCAGCCTAGTCACATTCTGTGTTATGTTGAATCTCACTGAGAACTACGTTAATGGTATGCATGTCTAAGGCGGCGAGTTGGCAGAAACATTAGCACGCCGGACGAAATGTTCCGCGGCATTTCGTCTGCCGTTACGTTCTGAATTCAAATTCCGCCGAGGTGGACTTTGCCTTTCATCATTTCGGGGTCGATAAATTAAGTACCATTTACGCACTGGGGTCGATATAATAGACTTAATCCGTTTGTCTGTCCTTATTTGTCCTCTCTGTGTTTAGCCCCTTGTGGGTAGTAAAGAAATAGGTATGCATGTCTGTGGAGTTTTCAGCCCCACTTGCACGTTAATTTCAAGAGCAGGCTGTTCCGTTGGTCGGATCAGCTGGAGCGCTCGTCGTTGTAACCGATGAAATACCGATTTCCGTATGGTTCTACCCCATCAGTAATGACAAACAGATCCAGCAGAATATTCAGATTATAGACTTCAATGTAAATTAAAGTAGACAGTAAAAAGGAAAAGGAAAAGATAAATAGAAATAGCGTTGGATTTATTCCATTCATCTTTCTTCATCTGCCAAAGTATGCAGACTTCCAAAGTATAGGAAATCCCTTTTTTCTACTTGCTTTTGTCATAGGACTGGAGTACTACCCTGAAGGGTTTAGTCGAACAAATCGATCCCAGTATGTATTTTTCTAAGCCTGGTACTTATTCTATCAGTGTCTCTTGCCGAATCACTCAGTTACGGAAGCATAAACAAACCGACACCTTTTGTAAAGCGGTGGCGGGGGAATATACTAATACAAAGACACGCACTTCTCTCTCTCTCTCTCTCCTCTCTCTCTCTCTATATATAATATATATATATATATATATATATATATATATATATGTATATATATCTATGGAAGCACGTTCTAACATATATAGTTACAACGGGCTTCCACACAGTTACTGTCTACCAAAATGCATTAGTCGGCTTGGTAAATGCATTAGTCGGCTTGCATTAGTAGAAGACACTTGTCCAAAGTGCTGCGCAGTAGAACTGAAGACAAAACTACATGGTTGCGAAGCGAGATTCCAATCCTATTTTTAGTGTACATATGTGATATTGGTGAACTGACCAAGATCATTATGATTGGTTTGATAAGAATATTTTACTAATATTTTTTTTCATAATATGAGTTCATATGCCACTTACATCACAGTAACGACTTGTGTTTCTACCGACAAGTCTGTCCATTTTACGAACGGCATTGTACAGGCTTTAGGCTATTAGATAATCTCTCGTAGGTAAATAGTAGCACGTTAACATTTTCGAGCAGCCACTTGTGTGCATTACATATTCGGGATTAATTCAACAGAGTCTGCCGAGATTGTTTCAGAAAAAATATTGGGAGCCTCCTTACAAGACTGTTTCGGAGTGATTATCACTAATCAGACTAGATCTACCACTATTATCCAACTAATCAGAGAACTTTGGATCTTAATCGCCATACTTGTAGTAACTTGTTAGCATAACATTAACAACAGCCCTGATATGCATATAATGCCTTAGTCGATCTCGTAGTAAATTAAATAATATATATTTATATAGGATATAATGTAATTCAATTTACCGGAAACATGTATAGTGAGGACTACTTTACAATTACTTATTTGAAATCTTCAACGATATATATATATATATATATTGATTTCCATTCAAAGTCTTCTGAGCAGCCGAAGAATAGTGGTACATTTTATCTGAGGAGGGAAAATTATCCCGAAACATTTGAAAGGAGATTCTCAGTTATTTTTTCTGTTTATTTAAGAGAACAATATGATGTTTTCACATCATCTCAATTAATACAGCCAAGGCTTTCACATAAGTTACTGCAACGTTGTCGACAATATACATATTTCGCAGACAAGGCGGCGAGCTGGCAGAACTGTTAGCACGCCGGGCGAAATACTTAGCGGTATTTCGTCTGCCGCGACGTTCTGAGTTCAAATTCCGCCGAGGTCGACTTTGCCTTTCATCCTTTCGGGGTCAATTAAATAAATACCAGTTACGCACTAGGGTCGATATAATCGACTTAATCCTTTGTCTGTCCTTGTTTGTCCTCTCTGTGTGGTAGTAAAGAAATAGGTATTTCGTCTGCCGCTACGTTCTAAGTTCAAATTCCGCCGAGGTCGACTTTGACTTCCATCCTTTCGGGGTCGATTAAATAAGTACCAGTTACGCATTGGGGTCGATATAATCGACTTAATCCGTTTGTCTGTCCTTGTTTGTCCTCTCTGTGTTTAGCCTCTTGTGGGTAGTAAAGAAATAAACAATATACATATTTCGCTGACACACACACACTGGAAACAGTTGTTATTTTAGTTACACTAGCTGTGCGCTCGAAATTATATATTCTTGAACTACAATGAAACTGTATACTACGTTGAAAAAAATTCCGACAGATTGGAAACGACGAATTGCACGGTGAAAGTATTTTACATTTTATCTATACTGTAATTATAATGTCACAGCTCTTTTTATATTATTCTAATTAAACTTATTGCATTGTTTTTTCTTTAGTGTAATGTATTTTTTGAATTAACTCTTTGCTTGTTAACAGAAGCGTCAATAGCTTTTCATGCAGTTTTTTTCTATGTTTAAACGCAATGATATATAAATACAAAAAAATATATATTTAAATACAATGGTATATTTTTTCACTTTCTACTTAGTTCTTTTTCTAATTAGTAATAACACATTCGACATCATGATGCTTTTCTTTACAATATTTTCACCTTTGTTATAACTTTTTTATGAAGAAATTACTGTACCGCAGTCATTATACTTTCCGAGATATTCAGAGAATTTTGAGACATTTTCTTTTCTTTTTTCTGTAGTTTCAGCTCAGAGCTGCGGCCATGCTGATGCACCGCCGTTTTCTGATGCACAGTTTCCGAATTTTCTTCCTGTTCAATAATTTCTTTCGGTTATTTTTCGCTATTATAACCTTTTGGATTTTATCGCTTTTCATTCATAACTTACCTTGTTCGAATTCCGAGATGTTTAATTCTTTAATCTTAATTCTTTATATCAGTACTCTTCTATATTTTAAACACACAACGCTCACTTTCATGAGGGTGTAAGTTTTACACCACTCATATTTTGATTAAAAAGAAGTTACATTCTTAGCATGAAACTATAAGATTACTTGAAACTACCTCAAATATCTTGCATAAATTAAGAAAAGAAATTAAAATTACCTTTAATCGAATGAGATTCTTGAACCTGGTACTGAGAAACTAACTGTTATATATCTGGTTCTAGTTTCCTAAAGAATAAGCGAAGTTTCCTCTTTCAGTAACTTTTAGATAATGTCTCCTTTTAGTGACAATATAATTCAAAGCAGGTGAAGGCGCATGGCTCAGTGGTTAGAGCGTCGAGCTTACGATCGTGAGGTTGTAACCGGGCTGCGTGTTGTGTTCTTGAGCAAGACACTTTATTTCACGTTGCTCCAGTTCACTCAGCTGTAGAAATGATTTTTGACGCCATTGGTGCCAAGCTGTATCGGCCCCTTTGTCTTTCCCTTGGATAACACTGGAGGCGTGGAGAGGGGAGACTGGTATGCATGGGCGACTGCTGGTCTTCCATAAACAATCTTGCCCAGACTTGTACCTGGGCGGGTAACTTTCTAGGTGCAAGCCCATGGTCAGTGTCTGACCGAAGGGGGTCTCAGATCTCAATTCAAAGAACTAAATTCTGATTCCATAAGATTCTATAAGTAGAAAAAAGCAGCAGTAAATTATATATAATTCTTTCACAGAGTTGGAATTCAAAAAAATTCCCATAAATTTTAGTGTCCATATTTGTCAAAATTTAATTTGGTTTCCTCATCATCTTTTATCCTTAATCTTTTACTTGTTTCAATCATTAGATTGCGGCCTGCTGGGGAGTCACCTACAAGAATTTTTAGCACATTGTATCCACCCCAGTACTTATTTTATTTTTGGTACTTATCCTATCAGTGTCTTTTGCCGAACCGCTAAGTTACGGGGACATAAACATACCAGTACCGGTTGTCAAGCGGTGGTGGGGGACAAATGCAGACAAAAAAACACACAGAGTTATATATATATATAATCGTTTATTCCCACCCCCCCCAAAAAAAACGAAGAAAAAACACGAGAAAAAGCAACAACGCAATGACGTGGTACATGCAAAGTATTAGCAGACGCTCAGTGAAGGAAAGAAAGGCAGTTTTACGTTTCGAGCAAAGCTCTTCTTCAGAAACAGGAGACGGAGAAAAGTCTAAGAGAGAGAGAGAGAGAGAGAGAGAGAGAGAGAGAGAGAGAGAGAGAGAGAGAGAGAGAGAGAGAGAGAGAGAGAGAGAGAGAGTTAAAAAATCGCCAACGATCCACATGTTACATTTTGAAATGTATGTAGTGAAATATAAAAAGAAACAAAGTAATTGCATACTAGGTATGAATGTAATGGCTATTTTAAATACAAATATATATATATAAAAATAAATGAGGTGAAGTTATATTAAGATTTATAAAAATCATTATAAAAATCATACTGGTTTCGCCATAGGTGGTCACTCCTTAAAACCTGTTTCAATTATATATATATATATATATATATATATATATATATATATATATATATATATTGGTAAAAATGGTAAAATAACAAAAGAAAGAAAGACCTCGATATTATGTAAATAGAGGAATTCATCTGCAAATGTAATATGTGACAATTATTCGGTAGCCAAGATAAAACTCTGAGTTTCGGATGCCGAGGTGGAAATCCACGCCACCATCTCTTCGGATTTTTCATAGCGTTTTTCCGATGGCCGGATAACTGAAGAGATGGTGGCGTGGATTTCCACCTCGGCATCCGAAACTCAGAGTTTTATCTTGGCTACCGAATAATTGTCACATATTACATTTACAGATATATGTATGTACACACACACACACACACACACACACATGCACACACACAAATACACACATATATATATAATATATATATGCATATATACATACATATATGTACATACATCTATTACATCTATGCGCATATATATATATATATATATATATATATATATATATATATAATATATATATATGACCGATAGAATAAGTACTGGGCTTACAAAGAATAAGTCCCGGGGTCGAGTTGCTCGACTAAAGGCAGTGCTCCAGCATGGCCGCAGTCAAATGACTGAAACAAGTAAAAGAGTAAAGAGTATATATATACTCTTTACTCTACTTGTTTCAGTCATTTGACTGCGGCCATGCTGGAGCACCGCCTTTAGTCGAGCAACTCGACCCCGGGACTTATTCTTTGTAAGCCCAGTACTTATTCTATCAGTCTCTTTTGCCGAACCGCTAAGTGACGGCGACATAAACAAACCAACATCGGTTGTCAAGCAATGCTAGGGGGACAAACACAGACACACAAACACACACGCACACACACACACACACACACCACACACACACACACACACACACACACACACACATATATATATTATATTAAATTAGAGACAAAGCCACTACTAGGCAAATCATACAATGAAAAACTTAAGCTAATACATAAGATTAATTAATTTATATTATTTTAAATATGTATCAAAATTACTAAAAAAAGATAATTAGTATAACGCTACGATCGTTTCATGGCTGTCCAATTCGTAAAAATTCGAGTTACAGTCATTCTTCAGGTGATTGAAATATTTAACTTGGCGAGGTTTAATCAATGAACTAAAATTTTGAATCAGAAAACGTCTTTTACAGCGTTTATAAGAATACTCGTGGAATTACGTTATTAGCAAAAAAAAAAAAAAAAATAAATTGTTCTTATGTATTGGCTTAAGTTTTTCATTGTATGACCTGCCCAACAGTGGCTTTATCTCTAATTTAATATAATATATCTATATATCTATATATAAAACTAAAATGCGTTTTTACCGCTTGGATCGCTTTCAATGCCACTACCTCCCGTATATATATAATATATATATATATATATATATATATATATATATATACGACGGGCTTCTTTCAGTTTCCGTCTACCAAATCCACTCACAAGGCTTTGGTCGGCCCGAGGCTATAGTAGAAGACACTTGCCCAAGGTGTCACGCAGTGGGACTGACACGGAACCATGTGGTTGGTAAGCAAGCTACTTACCACACAGCCACTTACCACAAGCCACTCCTGCGCCTATATATATATATATATATATATATATATATATATATATATATATATATATACATATAATATATATATGCATATATACATACATATATGTACATACATCTATTACATCTATGCGCATATATATATATATATATATATATATATATATATATATATATATATATATATGCATATGTGGGTACAGGACGTCACGAAACGTGTACAACAAAAATATACGAAGCAGGAGTACATGGAACATGGAACTATTCTTTCGAACAATAAAAGACACAAATGGAAAGCAAAACAAACAACATAAAGAACGACTCTTCATCAGTTGTTGGCTGTTCTTCTAGTCTCGTATTTCGAGCTGATGTGTCTGGGGAGAGTCATTCTCTTTTAGTGCCTTATAATTTAGAAAAGCCCTGAAGGAGACCAAACTCAACATTAAGGTTGTTGAAAAGCCAGGGAACTCCGTCAGATCACAACTATGTAGGACGTACTCCTTTGACAATACCATATGCACCAATGATAACTGCATGGTATGTAGGATTAGCCCTGGCATTAACTGTAGAACTAGGAATGTAGTTTACGGCATAAGATGCATAGAAGGTGCTTGTAAAGACAGGAACATGACATACATAGGGGAGACACCTAGGAGCATAGCGGAACGACTAAATGACATTTGAGACAATATGACGACAAAAAACAGTCCTCTATACTCTACCAACATACCAAGGACGAACGTGGAGGCAACTTGGGTCAACTTGACATCCGCATCTTATCCAAGCACCCAAAGGACCCAACACTCAGACAAATACAGGAGTATGTCCTCATAAATGAAACTTTCCCAATACTAAATAGGAAATATACATAGTAGATATCATACACCCATATCCACAGTTTACACAGGTAGAGTAGAATAGTTAGCGAGCTGTTATGTAGATAGATGAATGTATGCGCGCGTGTGAGTGTGTGTGTGAGTGTATGTATATATATATATATATGCACATGTATATAAGCATATGGATATGAAAGTAAACAGATCAACATACAGACGGATAGGTACATAGGTTATATGAACAGACAAGCACACATACGCATACATACACAAATGAAGACTGAAACACATGACCATATATATACACACACAGTTTACTTCACACAAGGACACAGGGAGAGACACGTCTACACATATGGAGATGCACATCCATACATACAAACACGGTACATAGTTGCAAAGCACACACACACACACACACACACACACACACCACACACAAGCACACACACAAACGCACATACACGGACACATAAACACGGACACGCAAACACAGGACTATGTAGGATACATATATACAAATATACACACATACATACACACATACATGCATACACACATACATGCATACACACATACATGCATACACACATGCATACATACATACATACATACATACATACCTTCATACATACATAATACATAAATGCATGTGTAGACACCCACCCACACACACTAACCCACACACATGCGCACAAACAGCAAGGAACGCAGTGTGAATAATGGACAGAGTCAAAACTATTGAAAAGGTTGCAAGAGGCAACGAAAATTTTAGAAAAATAAAGAAGGAAATAAGTGGAAATTTTACCGGTGAGTGTTTTACATTATAAGGCACTACAAGAGGATGACTCTTCCCAGACACAGCAGAATATACTTCAGCACACGAACTCATATAAAGAATCTTGTAAACCAAATTCAAAAATGATACACACACACACACACACACCACACACACACACACATACGACAGGCTTCTTTCAGTTTCGTCTACTAACTTCACTCACACGGCTTTGGTCGGCCCGAGGCTATAGTAGAAGACACTTGCCCAAAGTGTCACTCAGTGGGACTGAATCTAGAAGTATGTGGTCGGAGTGCAAGCTTTTTACCACGCAGCCACGCCTGCATTGAATTCTGAAAGCTGTTCATGATATGCTGGCACAACTTCGACAGCATTTGCGTTGAAAGGATTCGTCACGCAGTCGTATACGTCAAATTAGAAATATTGTTAATATTGTTTAATCATTTTGTATCATCTCAACTTCAAGTAGGTTGATGCGACTGCTGAACCTTTCATTCTCCTCTAGGGTTACATCATATTTAATTGATGACAATTCTGTGAACTAACAGAGTTCCCTCTTCGAAATATTATGACGAGAAAGATCAAGTTTTCCGATGAATAATGAAACGACATTTTTGCAAGTTATATGTGTTATACTGACTCCATGCAGCTGCAAGTTAATTCTATTAAAGACCTTTAAAATGCTTGTCAACAAAAAAGTATTTGATGTTTTTAATTACTGACAGAACACGGCTTCAATTTCATTTTTACAAAAACTCTATGCTACAATCACATAATTCGACAAAACGCGTCCAACATGCACCATTAGAGAGCCAATGAATTTTTTTGTGCATCAGCAGTCTAATAAATTGTTCATTAATATCTTAGTACTGCTGTCGAAACACCCTATAATTTTTAGCATTCGATTTTATTTTCTTTAAATCTATAATTATAATACTTAATGATGACTGAAGGCATGTATTTAAATGCGTTTTTTTTCTACAAGTTGTTTTCTATATAACACACAATGAATGTGCAAAGAGGCAGCAACTTCTGCAAATATGCAGTAAAACTATGAGAGCGACTATCGAAGTTGAATGTGCTCTATTAGAAGCATAGGCAACAATATTGGGGTATATTATTTTTGCAAAATATGATTTTACAACAATAAATATGAAGTTTAAATTTTGGCACAAGGCCAGCAATTTCGGGGGAGGTGGGTAGGTCAATTATATCGACATCCAGTTTTCAACTGGTACATATTTTATCGACTTCAATAAGATGGAATGCAAAGTCGACCCCAGCAGAATTTGGACTCAGAACATGAGACGGACGAAATGCCACTGAGCATTTTGCCCGGCGTATTAACGATTCTGTAAGCTCGCCGCCTTACACAACAGTAAATATTGATTTTTAATTTTGGCACAAAGACAGCAATTTCGGGGAATGTGATAAACCGATCAGGTCGACCCCACTGTTTAACTGATATTCATTTTATCGATCCTTGAATGGATGAATGGCAAAGTCGACCTCGTCGGAATTTGAACTCAGAAAATGAAAACAGACGAAATATCACTTAGCATTTTGCCTGGCATATTAACGATTCTTATTTCTTTATTGCCCACAAGGGGCTAAATATAGAGGGGACAAATAAGGACAGACAAAGGGATTAAGTCGATTACATCGACTCCAGTGCGTAACTGGTACTTAATTTATCGACCCCGAAAGGATGAAAGGCAAAGTCGACCTCGGCGGAATTTGAACTCACAACGTAACGGCAGACGAAATACGGCTACGCATTTCGCCTGGCGTGCCAACGGTTCTGCCAGCTCGCCGCCTTAACTACAGTAAATATTAATAAGGCTTTTGTGCTTGCAATAATATTTAAGTCGACTAGCATTTCATCTTGCAGCATATTGTTTTCATAAAGTATCGTATATATGTCTTTAATAAAACATCATAATCTACAATGTTAGAATCATCCAACTGCATGGAAAATAATGAGTTTTGGAGGACAGCTATAAGTTTATTTTTAACGTTCACTGCCATTTCATCAATGCGTCGTTTTACTGTGTTGTTGCTAATGAATAATGTTTTTACAATTTCATTTGGATCCTGACGCATAACTGTTGAAATAAATTCTTTGATAGAAAGTTTTATCAAAGTTTGTCCGAATGTTATTACTTTAACCACTTTTGCAATTAATTGTAAAATACAATATCTGGATAAAACCATCTTCGTTATGGGAATTTTATTTCCTGAATGATGGAGTTATAATAGAACTATTTTTTAAATATTTCGTTCAGTTCTGGAAAATATTCAATGGGTATG
Organism: Octopus sinensis; assembly: GCF_006345805.1. Lineage (NCBI taxonomy): Eukaryota > Metazoa > Mollusca > Cephalopoda > Octopoda > Octopodidae > Octopus > Octopus sinensis. The sequence goes on along the minus strand of NC_042997.1, from coordinate 141,806,169 downwards.
TCCTTCTCTTTTGGATATTTTGTAACAAGATGTCTAGTTTTCATAGCTTCAGTAGAAAATGTCTACTGACAGTAAACACTTTAGAAATAGTTTGTTCGTAAAAGATTCGGTGAAACTTATCTTCAAATAGTTTGGAAAATAGCTATGAGCATATTTCTTTTTATGAGGCATGATTTTAATATTCAGTGCATAAATTACTCGATTGTAACAATAACAATAATAAAAAAAATCAGAAATCTCATCAAAAGAAATGACATTTGCAACCAATATTGCTACCAGTTCTTAGTACAAACTTAGATCTATATTTCAATGTATTATGAATCGTAACGGTCCAGTAATATTAGGATTAGATCTAATCTAGATCTAGGTCTACGGATTTAGATCTAAATTATTGTAACCATTGAGACATTTAACAACTCTAAGCCTATTAAAAACGATTAGTAATAAATAGATATCTGTAGATCTAAATCTGGATCTGGACTTTAGGTATCTACTTGTAGATCTTGAATTCTAAATTTTGATTTACTAAACTATCGAGATTACAAAATTAAAATACAACCATGAAAAAGTAAAAGCTGAACAACAATATCCTTGAAGTTTCGTCACTATCATGTTGGTAATAATCCAAGTTCAACAAAGTGAATAATTCCAATGAAACGTACTAATAAAATAATTCCAATGAAACGTACTAATAGACCTAATAAAATTTAAGCGCTGGCATGCAGCAGACTCCAGTATGGACGATAATGAAATGAAACTGTATGAAACCGAGAAGAAATGAAAATCAACAGCTAAATGGAAGTGAATAACAGATTACCAGTTCATATGCAAAGGTTAGCGAGAGCTTGGCAATCACAATCAAACTTTAGGTTATGTTTACGTTCATGACACAACTGTTTAGATAATACAGTTCTATATTTAAGAGATGGGGAATTATGTACAAATATCCGTCAAATGTCAATAATGTAAATAATGTACAACTGTTCAGAATTCGTTGACTTCAGTTTCCCTTACATGCTCAGAATATTGGTTCAAATTTTAGCACAAGGCCAGCAATTTCGGAGTAGGGAGTTAATCCAATTACATCGACTCCAGTTCTCAACTGGTACTTATTTTGTCGACCCCGAAAGAATGAAATGCAAAGTCGACCTCGGTAGTATTTGAACTCACATACTTAGAATGTTGAAATATTGAAGATACATGGCAACTGGAAAATGAAATGCTCAAACTTTATCAACACAAAAAAAAACAAACAAAACAAAATAGACAAATAAACAAAAAACATAAAGAGAAACCACAAAAACCAAAAATAAGACAAATAAATCACTTGGAATTTGGCGAAAATCGGTTTCGTTTTATTGTCTCTTCATTGAGTTTCATTTTATTGTCGGCCATATCAGACTCCAATGTATATTATTGCCACTCTTGAATAAAAACTTCCTATTTCTTTATTGCCCACAAGGGGCAAAACATAGAAGGGACAAACAAGGACCGACAAAGGGATTAAGTCGATTACATCGACCCTAGTGCGTAACTGGTACTTAATTTATCGACCCCGAAAGGATGAAAGGCAAAGTTGACCTCGGCGGAATTTGAACTCACAACGTAACGGCAGATGAAATACCTATTTCTTTACTACCCAGAAGGGGCTAAACATAGAGTGGACAAACAAGGACAGACAAAGGGATTAAGTCGATTACATCAACCCCAGTGCGTAACTGGTACTTAATTTATCGACCCCGAAAGGATGAAAGGCAAAGTTGACCTCGGCGGAATTTGAACTCACAACATAACGGCAGACGAAATACCGCTAAGCATTTCGCCCGGCGTGCTAACGATTCTACCAGCTCACTGCCTTGAATAAAATCTTCCATTGAAGACAACCCATCAGAACATTTCCAAAATAGACATGCCAAAAGTTTTCTGATATTCCTTTCGTTCATGAAAGAAGCTGAAGTTCTGTTTGGAATAACGCTAAGCGAAAGAGCAGCAGTTATCAACAAGAGTTGTCTACCTTCATCGCAGAAAGTTTTGAGCAACGCTTTATCATGAAGTGTTAAAAGTGTCGAACAGTTTTTGAAAAAGAGCCATTTCTGCCAGAAAGTAACAGTTTAGGGATATCTATTAGTGATCATTATTAACATTTACTGGTTTATCATTATACATCAGGAACTTGTGAAATACACTCGGAAGATATCATTGTTTTTGCATAGTCTTCTCACCTGCAGTGGACTTCTGTTATCCATTCGAGACCTCAATCACCACTGGAGGGCGGTACTGTCCAGGTTCATAAGCACTTTATACTGATGCCTAAAATTTGATGACGTGTATAGGTTCCTGGCATTAAAGTGCCATTACACAGATATCAGAGGGAAGGGTCTACCGGCCAGGATAGAAACCGTAAGAGCAGCAGCAGAAAATAAGGTCACTAAAAATTAAGGTGGTGTACGCTCCTTATAAACATAACTTTTGAATTCAAGTGATTAAACATACTAGCATACTAATTTGGCTTTCTTTCGTTGTATCAAAAAAAAAAGAGATAGAGTTAAAGAGAGAGAGAGAGAGAGAGAGAGAGAGAGAGAGAGAGAGAGAGAGAGAGAGAGAGAGAGAGAGAGAAGAACCAATCTCAGCATTGGAGCTTCATTTATTAATCCTGAAAGGATGAAAACCAATGTTAATCCCGGTAGAAATATAAAACTCCGAGTGCAGAGAACCGGAACAAAAATTCCAAATCAATTCCATCAATTCGTTTCTTCAGACGAAAATTAAACATCTTGGTCATAAAAATTAGTAGGACACGAACACTGGATTCAAGAGAATTAAACGTCTTAACCATAAAAACTAACAGGCTTCGGACACTCAACTGTTCAGACGGTAATCCGACACCGCATTGAATTGGTTAACTTAATTTGCAATGAATGCCTTTCATCTCTACATAGGCAACGTAGGTCTCTAACTTTACAGCCAATGACCTCTCTCTTTATTTATCCATAATATCATGCTTTTACATAACGCTTCTTACCGATTAGAATAATTTTAGAATTACATGCAAAACCAACGTATAAAGAGATTTCCGGGAACAATTAACTTTTCCAAATCGGATTTATAAAACGTTAAGTCAGTTACTGAATCTAAACGTATTTCTTTTGGGAATACAACCATAAATTTACTCTGATATTTTAATCATTACAATAAGAGATATTTATTAAAAGTAAAGAAAGTAAAAACCGGAAAAAGCACAGCGATAAATAAGAGAAGTGGTGGAAAATTCTCTTCAATAGGCATATCTGTGTTTAATGTTGTCGAAAAGCAGAGTTTCTATATTTAATCGTCTCTGAAGCAGAATAAATAATAATATAATATGGAAACTAATATAGATTTGCCATCTATTTGGGAAGCCTTTTAAACAAATTCTAAAAATATGGCCATATCAGAAGATATTTATCGAGGTTTAATTTGGAGAACTTTAAACTCTTCTATTTCATCATTCCAAATGTAAATGCTTGCAATGGAACACATTTAGCACATAAACAGCAAGAATAAACATTGATTTCTTATATACGCACAAATCTTCAGATTATAAAAGAAAGTAAACAGAAATAAAATTATGTGACGTTTAGAACATTAGCGATCTACTTGAATTAAAATAACCACCATTGGCAATCGAAACTGTGTGTGGACTGCGAATGTCACTACGATACTCACAAATTGCAATAATAGTACTGAAATAGCTGACATATTTATAGGTGTCTGCGTTGTCAGGGTGTCCGCCTACTAACTGAAGGTTTGAATTGTTCAAAATTTACTGAATGCTTCATATTTTGCACCCAGGCTGTGCTGTTTGGCAGAGTCTATCTAGCTGTAAATTGGTTCCTTGAAGTAGTATTAATACGCTATTCATAGCATTTTGATAGCATTTTTATAATTTATGAGTATTTCGTTAGCTTTCAATTTCAGATTAAATCCTGTCACTAGTGTGATTGATGCTCTCTCACTGGCTCACATGATCAAGATATCTTTTTATCTGCTATTTTTATCGATTTTCTTTTACCTTTTGGATCAGTCATTGGACAACAGCCATACTGGTTCATTGCTTTGGATGGTTTTAGTCGAATGAATCGATACCAGTGCTTATTTTTTAAAGCCTAGTACTTATTCTATCGATATCTTTTGCCGAACTGCTAAGTTACAAAGATGTTAGCAAACTAACATGGGTTGCCAAGCGGCGGTGGGAGACAAACGCATATACAAAGATACACACATACACACATATACATAAATGATGGGTTTCTTTCAGTTTCCATCAACCATATCCACTCACAAGATTGAAAAAGGTAACGAGAGATGTACTAATCTCAGTAGGTTATGTCATTCTCTTCCGTTAATAAATGATCATCTGACAAAACACATAAGTTTTGGCGTGGGTGTAAGGTGAGACGTTTGCTTCCCAACCACACGGTTCAGTCCTGCTGCGTGGCACTTTGGGCAAGTGCCTTCCACTATGGCCTGGGGTCCACCAAAGTCTTGGGAGTGGATTTGGTTGACAGAAACTGAAAGAAGCTACCGAGGGGTTTCAATTTTTAATGACTCCTTTATTTTCACAAATAGGTGTATGAAATTATAGTTCAATATAGAGGAAATAATGGAGATTAATTTGCATTATATCTTTTTCATCATACATCTGTATTATGTATGAAAAATGACATCTTTTAAATGGCATCCATTTTCAGCTTCACAGATCCGTGCCCTTTCCAAAATATGTTCCACGACAGCTTTAAGGGTTTCAGGGTCCAGTTCCCTGATTTTTCTAGTGATGTTCTTCCTCAATTGATCCAGGGTCGCTGGTTTGTTGGCATAAACCTTCTTGAGGTACCCCAACAAGTCAGGGCTGGTCAAGTCTGGGGAACTCGATGGCCAGTTAACATCGCAGTCAGTAGCGGGAGGTGATTCTTTCTTCAAAATATTGCTTCAGCAACTTTACTGTCTCTCTTGCGGTATGAGCAATTACCACATCTTGCTGGAATCACATATCGGGCCTATTTTGAACGGCCGGACGCAAAAAGTTCTCGATTATGAACCTGTATCGCTTACCTGTCACAGTGACAGCATTACCATCATCGTCCTCAAAGAGATAAGGCCCGATTATCTTATCCACCGTAATTGCACACCACAATGCACACTTTATGGGCTGCAATTCTCTTTGGTGCTCTCTGGGTTCGAATAATTGACCCCTGATTTTGATGGAACAATTTCACCACTTGGGTGCATTGTACGGTCCCAATGCGGTGCAGTGTGCGGTGCCAATGCAGTGCATTGTGCCGGGTCAAATTTTCCATAATTATCAGTTCCTAGTTCATAAAATCCCCGAAAAGTAAAAAAAGGTAAAAAATTAAAAGAACTATCAGAGATCGCAACCTTTTAGTGATTTTTGGTCCACCCTATAATCATCATCATCATCATCATCATCGTTTAACGTCCGCTTTCCATGCTAGCATGGGTTGGACGGTTCAACTGGGGTCTGGCAAGCCCGAAGGCTGCACCAGGCCAGTCAGATCTGGCAGTGTTTCTACAGCTGGATGCCCTTCCTAACGCCATAATGTATATAAATATATAATGTGTGTGTGTATATGTATGTATGTATGTATGTATGTATGTATGTATGTATGTATGTATGTATGTATGTTGTATCTGTGTGTGTGTCTTTGTGCCCGCGTTTGTCTTCCACCACCGCTTGACTACCGTTGTTGGTGTGTTTACGCCCTTGTGACATAGCGGCTCGGAAAAAAAAAAAGACTGATCGGATGAATCGGTTTTAAAAAATAAGTACTGGGGTCGATTCGTTCGACTAAAATTGTTCAAGGTGGTGCCCAACGTGGCTGCAGTCTACTGGCCGAAACAAGTAAAAGTCAGACTTAAAAATGGTTTTCGAAATCGCTTATGGATAATATTCTTTCTTTTTTATTCTTTAATTTGTTTCAGTCATTTGACTGCAGCCATGCTGGAGCACCGCCTTTAGTCGAGAAAATCGACCCTAGGACTTATTCTTTGTAAGCCTAGTACTTATTCTACCGGTCTCTCTTGCCGAACCGCTAAGTGACGGGGACGTAAACACACAAGCATCGGTTGTCAAGCGATGTTGGGGGGGGGGACAAACACAGACACACAAACATACACACACACACACACACACACACACACACGACGGGCTTCTTTCAGTTTCCGTCTACCAAATCCACTCACACGGCTTTGGTCGGCCTGAGGCTATAGTAGAAGACACTTGCCCAAGGTGCCACGCAGTGGGACTGAACCCGGAACCATGTGATTGATAAGCAAGCTACTTACCACACAGCCACTCCTGTGTTGATGACCTTTTGACCATGAGTTCATGAGTCATTGCAAATATATTAATGTTTGTCTTTTATTTTTTGTATCTTTTACTTGTTTCAATCATTAGATTGTGGCCATGCTAGAGCACCGCCTTGAAAAAGTTTAGTCGAACGAATCGAGCCAAGCATTTGTATTTTTTTAAAGCCTGGTAATATTCTATCGGTATCTTTGGCCGGACCGGTAAGTTACGGGGATGTAAACACACCAAGGCTGGCTGTCAAGCGGGTGGGGTGGGACACATACACACACACACACACACATACGCGCGCGCACACACACACACACACACACACACACACACACACACACACAAACAAGCTTCTTTCAGTTCCTGTGCCAAATTCATTCACAAGGCTTTGGTCGGTCCAAGGCTATAGTGGATGGAAGCACTCCGTCGGTTACGACGATGAGGGTTCCGGTTGATCCGAATCAACGGAACAGCCTGCTCGTGAAATTAACGTGTAAGTGGCTGAGCACTCCACAGACACGCGCACCCTTAACGTAGTTCTCGGGGATATTCAGCGTGACACAGAGAGTGACAAGGCCGGCCCCTTGAAATACAGGTACAACAGAAACAGGAAGTAAGAGTGAGAGAAAGTTGTGGTGAAAGAGTACAGCAGGGATCACCATCATCCCCTGCCGGAGCCTCGTGGAGCTTTTAGGTGTTTTCGTTCAATAAACACTCACAACGCCCGGTCTGCGAATCGAAACCGCGATCCTATGACCGCGAGTCCGCTGCCCTAACCACTGGGCCATTGCGCCTCCACGCTATAGTAGAAGGCAAATGCCCAAGGTGCCACGCTGTGGGACTGAACCCAGGACGATACAGTTGGGGAGCAAGCATCTTATTACTCAACCACGAATCCCTGTATCTCTGTTTACTTGCTGACAAAAAGGTCGCAGACTACGATAGTTTAACAGACTACGCAGGAGACGACGTGTCCACGCTTGGCTTAAAGCTACATAAATTGGAGTCAAGCATCATTATTTCTGACTTCTAGTATTTCTATAAAGATGATGATGAAGCTCTTTTAGCTTTCTTTTTTCACTTGGTTACTTCAATCATTGAACTGCGGCCATACTGGGGCACTACTGTCAAGGTTTTAGTCATACAGTTTAACTCCAGGACTTATTTTTAAGTCTTGTACTCGTTCTATTAAGTAAGCAGCGATTAAGTTGCGGGCGCGTAAACAAACCAGCATCGGTTATCAAGTGGTGACTGGAACAAATACAAATATAAATTCACACACATATGAAAAGGGCTTCTATACAGTTTTCGTCTACCAAATTCACTTACAAGGCATTTATCAGCCAGGGGCCATAGAAAAATACACTAGTCCAAAGTACTACACAGTGGAACTGAACCCAAATCCACGAAGTTGCAAACTACAAACCCATGCCTTGGAAAAAAAGCCATGTTGCCTATCTACTCATGTAATCCTCGATAGAATTTTACATATTTAAGAGAGAGAGTCACAACAGGAAATATATGTATGTAGATTCTTAGACATCAGTGTATCTAGGTACCTAAGAATTATTTGTAGCATCTTTCTCTGTAGATTTTAAATAATTGTTTCTACTTTAGATAGAAAGTCAGCATTTTAGATTTCAAATAATGATTATCGCGTCAACATTAGTTTTAATTAGTCCAAATAAATGTCTCATGGAAGAATGTATTAAAGTAAATTCGCGCATTAATTCAATCGTTCACCCACTCACTTAACCGATCTATCTTTCTATATCTCGATTTCATTTCTACCGATCTTATAAATTAGAAACAACATTTAATTATAGGTATTTCTTCTGGTTCTTTACGTCATGAGTTCAAATTCTGCCGAGATTAACTTTGCCTTCATCCTTTGGAGGTCGCTAAAATAAAGAATCACTCAGATAACGAGGTTGATGATGTCGGTTATTCCTTTCTCCTCAAAATATCTGGCCTTGTGACTTATTCATAAACCATCATTCAGTCTGTAAATATTTATTACTAAAGTTACTAAACAAGGTACTAAACTGATAGCTGGATTTCCTCCTTACAGCTTGTCAGAAATCTAGTCTCAATATGTATAGGGATACAAGCCCTTTAAAAAATTGCGGCTCAAGTTTGAAACTCCTCATCTATTCTCAACCTAGTTTATCTGGCCTTCCTATGTCGCTGTCGAAGAGGTGACTCAATGCCGCATGCAGACAGTTGATGGGGCTACACTTGAGAAATAGCTGTCATATGAGAGCCAGTAGCAAATGAGCTTTTCTGTAAAGGATTTAGCAGGAATCCTGCTAAAGGGTGTCTTTCCCTGACATCCTGTATCTTCTACTGAAGCCAATCAAACACTAGTCAATTATATATTGTGTTATTTCTGTTTAAAACAGTGAATTGTATCAATCTGTGGTATTTATTTATCATCAAGTGAGTTGATCCAACAGGTGTTATGTAAATTTTCTTGTGATACTAACCGTCAATATTTCCCTGGTAGGCAAACATCTTGTAAAGTCAAGTATAAGTATATTGTAATCAAACTGCAGAGAACAAAACATCTAGCTGTCAAGGTGTTATGATATCTGACATAGAAGCAGATATAATTTCTGCACCGGTATCTATTTTTCATTATAAGCTGTAGTACTAAGTTAACTGTTGCACAGGGAACTTTCTCTCTTCTCTTCTTTGATAAAGAATCTGAGCCCGAAACGTCGATGTTTTTCTTTTCCTTGCGGTAATTACATTTATTTTTGTTAACGATTACATTTTATATAACATGAACCACGAGAGCTGAGAAATAACTGAGATTTTTGCATTAATTAACGTTAACCTGTTTATATTGTTATAATACACAAATTTACATCACTATAATTCTTTAACTGGATTCATGACTACCACAGCAGGTTACCAACTGTTTTTCATCGACAAACATCAGTATTTCTATATCACAAGAAAATTCTCATTAAACTTTTCTTAATAGCTGCTCCTACAAGTTTCATTATGTTATGTGAACATTGATGTAAAATTATCTGAAAATTCCCCTAATCTCTTTTTGAATTTCGGAAACTTATAGTGTATATCAGTCGAGAAATTTATTGAGAAAGACTACAAGAATTAAAGGGCGGAGAAGCAGATATTGGCATGTAATTTATCAACTGATAAAACATGAACATTTCTTGAATATATTTACTTCAAATTACACTTCTTTTACACTTATTCTCTCTCACACTCCTTCTACATAGCCATTATATCTCATCCATATCTTATTTCGTTTTTCATGTCACGTTTTTATGTACTTTCTTCTTTAGACAACACCATATATTTATTTATTCCTCTACATCGTTTCTTTCCTTTTCAGAGATTAATTAAATGAAAAAAAAGAAATAATAAAAAGAACCAACGAAACGAAACCAAAAAGTAATATGAAAAAAATAGAAGACACTAGTAAGTTGAAAGACTTATTAAAGGCTGGCAAAGGTTTGCTGCTGTGATCAACGATCCACCCTCTTAAAGTGACTCAGATGGTTTATTGTAAAGAGGTTGTTACGCTGACAGGTAAAGGAACAATAAAAATAAACGTTCTCATTGGTATCGAAGTGTCATTCATTTCTTTTTCCTCTCCTTAATCTTCCTGTTGTTCGATTGGAGTCGACCGATGTTAAAGAAAATAAGAAAAATAAGTAGAAACTTAGATTTCATGTTGTTTACTTTGTTTAGAATGTCGATGTGGAATTTATAACAAGACATACAACGGGGGTAAGGAGGGGGAAAAGAGAAGTGAAAAATAACAAAAATGAAATCAGAATTGAGAAATGTAATGAAAAATAACAACAGTCTCCACATCTAACAATGCAAAACAAATAAAAATAAATAAATTAAACAAGAGCAAAATAAACAAACGAACAACCAAATAAATAATCAAATAAAATTTGCAATTTCAACTTCAGACTAAAGTTAGCTATTAAGAATGATGTAGGCCATTAGAGATTTTAGTTAATATAGCAATGTATAATTATCTGACTTTTATCTGATTTTTTTTTAAAACAAAAAAAGTTTTAACGTATTTTATTCTCTCACAGACGAAGAATAGACAGAAGTGAGCAGTTAATTAAAAAAAAACCCCAAAAAACCGACAAAACGAAAAACACAACAAAACATTTTACAAAACAAAACAAAAACAGATATAGAGATGACGTAAGCAAACTAAGAATAGCTATTTTTTTCCTACGCAGAATTTGCTCTCGTTTTCTAACTTAAATAGAATAAATTGAGACAATATATTTATCATTTTTTAAGGTCATTTGGTAAAACCAATTTTTCTTCATATATTTATATTTTACTCTATCATACAAACTTCACAAATATATGACAGCAGTTCCACTTCAGAATTAAGAAAATAAGTTTAAATATAATGCTAAGACGTTGATGTATGTGGTTTATCGCATGATAAATGTGTAAGATTTCCACGATACTTCAGGTTTCCGTTTTGCATTTTTTCCTTCTTTTTACTCAGGCCAGGGATTTGTCTTTATTTTATAATAGATTACAGATCGATCACCCAAACGAAGATAATATATGAGATTTTTATTGGTTCTGTTTTTCTTCATATGCTGAGCACTAGAAGAATTATCTTCATGATCCTATTTCTAAGCTCCTCGAATGCGTGTGATAACTTCTTATTTTTATTTAACAGTCGATAGTTTATGCATATACGTAAAACGAAATATATTACGTTTAAAGAATACTTTGTACATACCCCTAAAAATTGAGAAAAAGAAAATTCTACCTACACGTAAATGAGTGTTTAGCGAGGCGGTAAATGATGCAATGTAGCTGAAGCCCTGGTAATTTAATATCTTCTGGGTTAATAAGAGTCAGGATAACGAACATTAAGAAAGATGAAAACAAGAAAAAATTGACTGCAACATTTATTCCGACTCTAAAAAGAAATACAACAACTGGTGTAACATGAATAAATCTGTTAAATGCAATACATAGTTTCAAAGTGCTTCTTGAAGATGAAGATGAACATTGGAAAAAAAAAACAAGAAAAACGTAAAGCATGGTGTGAAGGATTCCTGCTACAATTTTCTCCTTACTGAAGCTGCAAAGCTCCAAACTCGCTCGTTGCGACTCACCTCTCTAAGGAATTAGCGGGAAAAACTTCCTCGAAATAGCTGATGTTGGGACGCTTAGAAAGTCTATCACGTTAAGAGGTGGACAGCTCGCGTAAAGCTAGATGGACTGGACCATTACGTGAGGGGTCAAAATGGGTACCTAAAGGTAAAAAGGTAAAAAGGCATAAAGCAGATACCTAAAGGTAAAGAGCGAACATGCTTCTGCTACAAGTGCATGTGTGCGTACTGAAATAGGTGATACACTTATTTCAACACACCCACTTGCAGTGATCTCTGTC
>NC_042997.1:141786889-141789389 GCF_006345805.1 Octopus sinensis | reverse complement strand
GGCTGTTGGTAATGCATATTGGAATACACTGTTGAGTGAGGCAGGTAGGGTCGACAGTAGCTTGTACACATGGGTAGGTAAGAGAGAGAGAGAGAGAGAGAGAGAGAGAGAGAGAGAGAGAGAGAGAGAGAGAAAGCGAGAGAGAGAGAGAGAGAAACGGGGAAGAAAGGAAGCGAGGGAATTATAGGGAAACAGAAAGAAATGAGTAGGTAGTACTGAACGCAGAGGAAACTTGTGTGAAGACAGCTATAGTATGTATGAGCAAGTAGGTACTAAGTTCGGCTGGTGTTAAAGTGTGTGTGGAATGGTGGATATCGCGTGTGTGTCAAGAGAAATCTAATTGAATATTAATTCCTATGGGAAAATGTGATACACTAAAGATGAAACTTTGCTTATGGAGAAGTCGAATAGACGGTTGGAATGTCGTGGGGCTTGAGAGAAAGAAAGAGAAAGAAAGAAAGAGACAGAGAGAGAGAAGAAAAACAGAAATATAAAAGTAAGCATGTTACCCATGAATTATAAAAACCCGCTGCACCCTGGGCAAAGGTTTCTTGTATAGCCCTGAGCAAACAAATGCCTTGTGGGTGAATTTGGTAGGCAGAAACTGTGTCGAAGCCCGAGTCCTTGTTTCGCCTTTTTACCCACACCAACGTTTGACGACCGGTGTCGGTTTGTTTCTACCCCCGTAATTTAGTGGTTTGGTAAAAGAGATCGATAGCAGACTTAAATAATAAATATTGGCTCAATTTATTCGATTAAAACCCTTCGAGGCAGTGCTCCAGCATGGCTGTAATCCAACAGTAAAAGATAAAACATAAAAGAGAAAGATCACTTAAACTCTCTTGAGTATTCTCATTACCTTCTTTTCTTTTCGCCTCCGGTCTTCCCTATCTGGACGGTGTTCCAGTCAGCAGATTCCTTCGGGGTACAAATACTCCTCTTCTGGTTACAAAGGCTTTTGCAGATAGACTAAATATTAGATTAGCTTTTCAGAAACTCCCCTCGAAACATTTTCTTACCCTCATACCATTCTGCCTACCTACTTCCATATACAATTGCCATCTCCACATAGGCTTTCTCTACTTTTACTCACACAAAGTTATCCCAACCAAGAAGTGGCAAAAACTACAAAACTGTATGCATCATATGAGAACTAGGGAGTCTTTAGGGGTTAAACCAAGAACAGTAAATAATTTAAAGAATTCCACCTTTCATCGCTGAGACACTCTATTCTCCTTTCACCCTCATTTTGAGATCTTGCGTTATCATTAAGATTATAAATATTATTTAATACGCTACCAGCAATTCTGGAGCCAATGTATATTTAATAGTTAGTGACGAGCTGGCAGAATTGTTAGCATACCGGGCAAAATGCTTAGCGACATTTCGTCCGTTTTTTCGTCCTGAGTTCAAATTCCGCCGAGGTCGACTTTGCTTTGTATCGTTTCGGGGTCGATAAAATAAGTACCTGTTGAGCACAGGGATTGATGTAATCCACTTAACCATTCCCCCAATACTACTGGCCTTGTGCTGAAATTTGAAACCAATATACATCTAATCGTTATTATCGTTGTTGACACAATCGGGTATTTTTGAGAAAGGAGTTCACCATCCTTTCCATAATGAATTAAAAGTGATATTGATTGTTTTAGATCAGATACGAGCAAACTTTTCCAAGAAGCAGGCTTCATGAGACATAGCTTATCATCAGTAGGGTCGTACTTCTAAAAAAATTCAAGGTAATTTTCTGTTAGCCTGCTATTCAGAAATTCCCACGAGCCGTAGTTTGCTTATGATTATTTTGGCTATTTACATTTTCCAATTAACATGAGTAAACCTTAATGACCGCTATAAACTTTTACTCATATGATTGATTAAATCGAAATTGTGGGGACATATGTTAATGAACATAACGAAGTATCACAAGTCAGCAACAGAAACTTACTATGAAATGTCAGAAATGCAATAAATTTTTATGGTAATTTTCACGACATTGTGTTTTATGGTCAAATAAAAACTCATGAAGTCCAAACGATAGTCTTGCAAACATTTTATAGTTGTGGAACGTACGCAAAATACGCTGATCGTTAGTAAAAGAATAGTTCGTTAACACGCACACACATACACCTACCTACTCCTGCGCGTGCATACACATACATACATCGTTCATGAATAAGTAACGGTTTTATTAGTAAAATAATCTTTTCTACTCTAGGTACAAGGCCCAAAATTTTGGGGAAGGGGCCAGTCGATTAGATCGACCCCAGTACGCAACTAGTAATTAATTTATCGAAACCGAAATGATGAAAGGCAAAGTCGACCTCGGCGGAATTTGAACTCAGAATGTAAATACAGACGAAATACCTATTTCTTTATTGCCCACAAGGGGCTACACACAGAGGGGACAAACGGATTAAGTCGATTATATCGACCCTGGTGCGTAACTGGCACTTAATTTATCGATCCTGAAAGGATGAAAGGCAAAGTTGACCTTGGCGGA
>NC_042997.1:141761889-141781889 GCF_006345805.1 Octopus sinensis | reverse complement strand
ATGTTTCCACAGCTTATAAGGAAAAGTTATAAAGGCGGCGAGCTGGCAGAACCGTTATCACGCCGGGCAAAATGCGTAGCCGTATTTCGTCTGCCGTTACGTTCTGAGTTCAAATTCCGCCGAGGTCGACTTTGCCTTTCCTCCTTTCAGGGTCGATAAATTAAGTACCAGTTTCGCATTGGGGGTCGATGTAATCGACTTAATCCCTTTGTCTGTCCCCTCTATGTTTAGCCCCTTGTGGGTAGTAAAGAAATATATAATGGAGAGTTATATCTCTAATTTGCATATAATTACCAACCTAAAAACAAAACAATACAAAAGCCAACAAAAACAATATCCTTCATTGGCTTCAAATTTTAGCATAAGGCCAATAAGTTCGGGTGAGTGGGTAGGGAGATTACATAAACTCCAGTGGTACTTATTTTATCGGCCTCGAAAGGATGAAAAATCAAGTCGACCTCGGCGGAATTTGAAATTAGTGCATAATGACGGACAATATGTCGCAAAGCATTTTGTCCGGCTTACTAACGATTCTGCCAGCTCGTTGCCTTATGACTAGATCCTCTATTAAAACAGGTTAGATAGCCTACCAAGCAGATATTAAGTTTTTGCCTATTGCCTATAGCGGATCGAATGCAGGTTCCATTTCAGGTAGGACCATTAAACTGAACGTTTTACAACTATTATTTTCTAAGAATAATTCAAACTGTTGATGAAAAATATTTAATTAGTGAATCATCTACCTATTTAATTAAAAACATGAAAAACAACTCTTCTGCTAATTAATGAAATATTGCGTTTAGAAAATATAAAAAGAAAGCTTGTTAATTTCTATCGTATTTGTAGATAAGATTTTTTGAATTACTGGATCAAAGATAAGCAAAGTTTTATTAAAAACGCGAATATTTACACTATGTAAAGATATTTATGATAGGATGATATATGAAGATATTAACACACGAAGATATAAAGATGTCTGAAATTACAAAGACAAATATATTTTGTGAAGATATAAAGAGCTGGAAGGCAGATTCACATTAGATAAGATAGTCAGAACAGGAGAAAGGTAAAAATAATATAGTAGTGGTAGTAACATTAGTAACAGTGTGTGTGTATGTGTGTGTGTGTGTATATCTTTGTCTCTCCTCACTTTCACCCTCTGTCCCTCTTCCCCCCGCACACATATAAATATTTATATATGTATAGGCTTGTTGATAGGTTTGTAAGTAGAACTCAAAGCATGAAGAAGATATATAAATATAAATATATGTATAAATATTTGTTTATACACATATATAATATATAATATATAAAATATATAATATATATAATATATATATATAATATAATTCGAGACAAAACCACTATTTTAAAACCAAACAAGGAAAGACTTAATCAATACATAAAATTTTAATATAAATTAAATAAACCGCCACTACAAATGTTTCATGTCTGCTACCGATTTTTCCCTGTAATTTTGGATTCATTCCCTAATATTTATTATATATATATATATATATAATATATAATATATATATAATATATATATATATATATATATATATAATATATATATATATATGTATGTATATGTATGCATATATATATAATGTATGTATATGTATGCATATATATTTATGTATGTATATGTATATATATATGTATGTTTATATATATGTATATATATATGT
This sequence comes from Octopus sinensis, assembly GCF_006345805.1. NCBI lineage: Eukaryota > Metazoa > Mollusca > Cephalopoda > Octopoda > Octopodidae > Octopus > Octopus sinensis. The sequence goes on along the minus strand of NC_042997.1, from coordinate 141,780,198 downwards.
ATATGTATGTATATATATATATTTATGTATGTATATGTATGTATATATATATATTTATGTATGTATATATATGTATGTATATATATATATGTATAAGTATGTATGTATATATATATGTATATACGACAAAATATAAATGTGTCGAGAGAAAAATTGGGTATCATATGTAGTGTGCAAGAGAGAAGTCTGCGGCGCTGGTATGGTCATGTTATGCGTATGGATGAGGACAGTTGCATAAAGAAGTTACCGATGTCTAAGTGTGGAGGGATTCTGTGAAAGAGGTAGACCCAGGAAGACGTAGAATGAAGTGGTGAGCAATGAACGTCAGATGTCCAGCCTCACAGAGAAAATGACAAAGGACTGAAGCAACTGGTGATATGCTATGCTTGAGAAGAACCGTCCAGCAAAATAAAATCCATGATCATGACCCTCTTACCCAGCAACTCCCCCATGCTCATCACAGCCGTTCCCACTTCTTTCCGTTCTCCCTCACGTATCCATCTACCTGCCTGCATACAATATACCCCTGCTAAATTCCTTTCCTTCCTCTACCGCAAGCTCTCACCCTCCTTTCGAAACTCACACACCTACTAATCCTCTCCGATTCCGGGTCTACTTCACTATATACACCACCCAGTAACTTCGGTGTACAGTCCCTGTCCCGTCTCTGTACACATCTTCACCATCTTTCTTTCCGCTCTTCCACCATCTGTCTCTCAATACTACACCCCCCCCAGTTGAGGGGTCTTGTCCTGCAAGTTACTTTGTGACCTCACTTCTGGTGGTGTCACGTAAAAAGCACCCCGTACACTCTGTAAAGTGACTGGCATTAGGAAGGGTATCCAGCCACAGAAACCATACCGAGACAGACAGCACATATTGGTGCAGTCTTCTCACCGTCAAACCATCCTACTCATGGTAGCATGGAAAACTGACGTGAAATGGTAATGATGATGATGATGATGATGACGATGATTTGTCGTCGATTTCGACGTTGAGTATTCGATCAACCGAAATGTCTATTCACTCCGTTATCGCATAAAATAGCCGAGTACACTGTAACCATGCATTCGCACTGTAACCCTCAAGAAGAACCAGAGTAACAGTGTGTGGAAACAGAACATTTGAATTAGATGCAATTCATCCGACAGGCTTCTATCTAGTTTCCAGCTCCTCAGTTTTTCTCTCATAAAGGTTTAGATTGAGCGTGTCTGCTGTCAACGCTGGATTAGCCATAAGCAAAATAAGCACACGCCTAGGGCATCAAGGGGGAGGGAGGAGGCACCACAGAAATGGTAAATGGCTTATGTCACAAAAGAAATCACTTTAAACTTCCTAAAATAATATTCGGCATGCCTTATCTCTACTAGAAGCAGATGTGTTACATAAGATTAATTTTGGGGATCTGATTTGAGACTGCAATTAATAATAGCAGGAGAAAACTTTTCACATATAAATAAAGTGGAAGTATGCAAAAATAAACATTATTTTCCATCTTACTGTTAGTTTTGCTTCATTTGAAAAATAAAAGAAATTATTTTATGGATAATTATTGTTTATATTTTTAATTACAAGTATATGGGGGTACCAAAATCTTTTAAGTGCTTAAGGCCTTTGTGGGCCTTAATCATGTTTTGTCAACGGTAAATGATATTTGACCCAGATGACAGTCACATCTCCAGGACGTGTGACTGAGTAGCGAATTTCTTAATCACTGAGCAATTTTGAATCTCTCTCTCTTTGTTTTTTTCTTTCACCTTCATTCTTTTTTATTCTTTTTCTTTTTCACTCACTCTTTTTCTCTCACTCTCTCAGTCATTCAGTCAGTCACTCACTCACCTACTCAGTGACTCTCTCTCTCGCTCACTCACTCACTCACTCACTCACTCACTTTCTCTTTCTTTCTCATTCTCTCGTTCTCACCCACTCTCTCACTCACTTTCTTCTTTCTCTTTCTCTCGTTCTCACCCACTCACTTTTTCTTTCTTTCTCATTCACTCACTGACTCTCCCCTCTCTCTCATTTACTCTCTTCCCCCCCCTCTCTCTAAGGAGAGCAGAAGATTTTATTTCAATTTTTGCCGTAAATTCGTAGAGAAGTATATGCTCAAACGTTTACAATTAGGTAATGGTAATTGACAGACAATAGAGCCAAAAATATAAACTATACGCAACAAGGCCGAAGCATTTTAAATTAGCAATAAAAATGTTAAAAAGGCAATGTTTTTAGTCTAAGCTGTCTTCCAGAACATTCTTGATTCGAAAGAAAATTATTGAGAAATATCAAAAAATTGCAATAAATTTCAAAGCAAAATTTGAAAAAATATTGAATAAAGACGCTATTTCTGTTAGAGGAGATTAAATTAGAATTAAAAATGTATGTATAAATTTTTAAGAGAATATTGAAATAAAGAATGCTGCTGAGGTAATGGTTTGTGCAAGCCAAATCTAAAATTTGATGTTTATTCCCAGTCGCCGCCATTTTACTCCTCTTACGTCATAAATGCTCTTAAGAAAGCCACGAATATCCGTAATCTTATTTCTCTCACTTATATAAATCAGAGAATTTCATTACAGAATTACTAAATGTTTTAATTTTTAACTATTCTGAGACCTGCTTTTGGCAAGGGAAAATAAATAAACACAAGAAAAGCAGTGAAACTGACAGGAAATATAATATTATAGAATCCTGTCTTATTCAGCCGAATTCGAATCTAGTCTATTGTAAAGCGGGGAAAAAGTGAAGTTTTGCCATCTATTGCAATTATCAGCATTCTCTAATGGGGGGAAAATAAGAAAATCCTGTCAAAAACTGTAATACAAGACTCTAGTGAATTTCAAACGTGGTGGTGCGGATGGGTAGGGTGGGGTAGTGGTGGAAGAAATGGAAAGGAAAAGAGAAATAAAAGAGTTTCTGTTAAAACCTGAGTCTGTTTAAGTCATAGGACATTTCAGTGAAAGTAAATCGATTCTATCAAGACACATTCTGCATACACGACAGCAGGGAAAAACTGACAAGGCTGCAGCATTTCAAAATGAAGCTGCTCAGGTCTTTCCTGACATACGGTGTAAAAAATACAAACTAGCGGATGATAATTACCAAAATCAGAATAACAAAATTCCTCAGTTTAGTTATGCTATGCTGAAATTGCTTTCAATTTTGGCAAAAGGCCATAGGAATTACAACCGTGTTTCGTGGTCTGCTACCACAAGAGCTCCTTTATAGGATCCAGTTAGCTCAAGACATCATCAGGAGAAACCACGTCCGGTTTCGGCCCCTACTCCTCTACCGTTTTGACGTGGCGCGCCCCCCCTTTCGGCGGTGTCTTCAGCTCTGGTGTTGGGTGCATGTCTTCTTTCTTCTGTTCCCTGGCCTCTTCGATGTATCGTCAGCGAGTGTCAGCCGGTGACTGACTGTATTGTCAAAATTCTCCCTTTAAATACCTGCCGCATAGGCTCTAGCAGGCAGCCTCAGCAAGTTGTCACGTGACACTGTCTCACCTTAACTGAATAGTGAAGGCGCGTAGTTTTAGCCCGCACTTTTCCTAAACGACCGTCACCTGTCAGTCAGCGAAGCTGATTCAGTCAGCTTGTCTCAGCTTGTTCAAGAGAGGGGGTAAGTCGATTACATCGACTCAAGTGCTCTACTAGTACTTATTTTATCGACCTCGATAGAATGACAGGCAAAATAGGCCGTGGCAGAATTTGAACTCAGAACATAAAGACGGACGAAATGCCGCTTAGCATTTTGCCCGGTGTGTTAACGATTCTGCCAGCTTGTCACCTTAGAGTGTTACAAATATTGTCGTAGATAAACTTTTCTTAACATTGAAAGATCACAACTCAGATACTATAGACATGTGGTCAGAATGTTGCTGTAAAGGATCGTAAGCCGGGCCAACAGAAGTATGAGTACGAGTAGGCCAAAATCGAGATGGCTGGACAATATCCATAGTCTCAGCTGGTCACGCTTGGAATCCGGCAGGAACGTGTAATGACGGTTGTTTCCGATAGAATCTGATGTAGAAACGAGTTTTGGAAAGAGGAAGGAATACGTAAAACTAAATCAAATAGTGGTTTTTAACGAAATCCTTGTGTCTTACTCGACTATATCTGAGTGATGAAAGGCAAAAGCGTGACCGTAGAAGTATTTGAGCTACCCTAGAGCTAAATACTTGTGGAGGCGCATGGCTCAGTGGTTAGGGTGTTGGACTTATAGGCGCAGTTACCTTCTCTGACGGTAGCTGTCTAAATAGCTTGCCATAAGCTAGCACAGCATGTTATTCTGAGGTTCCTGCACTTAGTTCTCCCTCTTTGTCACCGTGACAGCAGCGTGCGAGGATGTTACCTCCTTTGCTCTTGCATAAGGCACGCAACAGCTAATAGACATTGAGCAGCTATGACGTAGGATACACAGAAGCTGAACATGGCCTTTCACTTGTAAATAACTTTCTTGATTTATTCAACTTGTGTATATTTGTGACCCGGAATAAAAGGCATTCTGTGGATATTCATTGCACAGTGTTCTTTCTTCGAATGACATCTTCTATTCCAGCCTTCTAAACGGAGTCGTTATTAGATGGTTTCACTACGTGAGACCACGACCATCCAAAGACTCATGATCGTAAGACTGTGGTTTCGATTCCCGAACCGGGCGATGAGTTGTGTTCAGTTCACATTACTCTAGACCGTTCAGCTGGTAAAAACAAGCAATCATTCGACTGATTATCCAGGGAGAAATATATACTGGTTCTATGCTTAATGTTGACTGACTAAAACAATTAATTACTCATGTAACTGTTACTTCCTCCAATGAGCTACGGTATAAACACTAAGACCGCTACTGTAATTACGCTTTCAAGTTAAAATAGATTAAAATTGTACAGTTTATTCGTATTTCAACTGTATTAGATAATCGCAAATATCTAAATCATTAAGGCTGTAGCCTTAATGTTGTGTCACTGCACGTACTTCTAGTAAAGTGCCACAGAACTTGCTGATTCAATTTATCATCTATCTAGTTGTAAATCTTTTAGAGGCACAGTTCACTGTAACGCAGATCAATGTTTTATTAGCTTGAAGTGGTTTCTCCCAAATCCTTTAATGAATCAGTGAAAAGGAAGTGGTTACTAACACAACGTGTAAGCCTATATCCAACCATTAATCTCAGAATTAAGAGAGCAACAAATCAATATAATTCAAATGCATTATGTAGGAACGCAAGTCATATTGAATTCGTTGATGCTTGTAGAGCTTCCCCAATAAATACACAATAACTACTAATGGATAAAAAAAATTGTAAGGTTCTGTAACGAGCAAATTCTGCGATATCTGCCATAACAAGATGAAAGAATTGGTGCAATATATTTTGTATTTCGACTAATAACAGGATAAATATTTTTCTTGCTGGGAACTAAACTTATGTCAAGAAGATTACTGCGTCTCTTCTCAGAATTGAGTAATTTGAAACGATCTCACTTCCAAATGGTAGACTGTAGATCTAACCGCACGCAAATTCTGCACTGAACATTATCATTATGTCAGAAACTGAACATCAAAATCATTGATTCTAAATTCAAATATTTTGAATAAGGAAGAAATTAGATTTACAACCGCTTTTCTACAATATTCCGTTTGTAAATTAGAGAGAGCACCATGCTGCATAAGAATTCGTAACATGTATAGATATGTATACATTCGAAATATATATATATATATATGCAAACATATGAATAAATGAAATGAATTGAAATGTGTACAAATATGTATAAATTATGTGTGCAAAATGTGTATATATTTTGCTTTCTGAAGAAAATGTTTAAATTCAGAATATGAGAAAATAAACATTTCTTAATAATCATATGCAATGGCATGGTATAACATTGAAATGTGGTTTGTTAGGGCTTTGAAAGAGTTCAGAGTTAGAAAAAGAAGTTAATTGCATAGGTATCATAATTTAGATTAACACAAGTTTATAACAATCGACTCACATGCAGTTGTAAAAGTTCTTTAACAAATCACTACTTAATTGGAATGTCGTTTTCAGCAGAGAGAGTGCATTGTTGAGTTTGAGATGTTCGTGCGTTGACGTTTTGGCGTCGCTGATGTGAGCACATTTCTTTACAGGTTCACGAGGAGAGGGAAACTGTTTATGTCAATCGTGTTCAATTAATGAATTGCTATATCTTTCTTTCTTTCTTTCTTTCTTTCTTTCTTTCTTTCTTTCTTTCTTTCTTTCTTTCTTCCTTTCTTTCTTTCTTTCTTTCTTTCGCGGTATTTCGTCTGTCTTTCGTTCTGAGTTCAAATTCCACCGAGGTCGACTGTGCCTTTCATCCTTTCGGGGTCGATAAATTAAGTACCAGTTGTGTAATGGGTTCGATCTAATCGACTGACTCCCTCCCCCAAAATTTCGGACCTTGTGCGTATCGTAAAAATGCATATAACATAATATCCTATATTTTATACTAGAGGCTAAGTTATAACGGATACGACACCAAAGTTAATTTCCACCATCAAATTCCAAGTATGATAAATGTGATATTATTAGTTTCGAAAATACTTAAATGCGCGGGTGATGCTATGCATGCATGATACCTTCAACTATAGTATCATTTGAATTCGTCTCAGCATCATCAGGTACTGCGTCAGTAATACATGGGTTAGTATAAACATTGGAGTCACAGTTTATATTATGCATATTAGATGTATTAGTTCTGCTGTACCTGATTCCTACATCCCCATTATCTATTATTAATGAGGTTGTTCTTGTCTCTGTATTTAAACATTTCATAAATTTCCATAGAGCAAAGCTCATATCCATATCGGCTATTTCTATAAGGCTGCTCCTTCCGTATTACATCCCATTTAAGGCTAAATCCGGTTCCGTTTTCTTTAAGTTCCCAGACCTTACTAGATAAAGTCGTACTAGTAGCTTTATGTCTAAGTCTAAACGATGAAAAATGGTTATTAATACGTTTTTCATATTTATCGAACATCCGGTATATATATATAAAATTACCAGCTTCAGTTACAATTGTACATCTACAAACTACATTTTGGATTAAACATCGACTTATTAACAGGCAATGAGATTTAACTTTACAATTGCAACACGGAGCATTATTACTATTAATATTATTGATATTCCTATTATTATTATTATATTATTATTATTATTATTATTATTATTATTATTATTATTATTATTATTACTATTCAGTAGTTTTATTTTTATAGCGTGCTTTCACTTCACTACCGAGCGCAGCTCTGTGTGCCTTGGGTATGTGCTGTGATTTGTTGTGATGCTCTGATGGTTATTGTATGGAAAGTGTTCTGCGTAGGATGTGTGCAGTGCCTAGTAGTGCAATTTTCTGTATGTTATATGTGTTTGTAAGTCCTGGTTTTTTTTTATGTATTTGTCTGAATATTTTTTTATCATGCCTAATGCACCTACTATGATAGGAATTGTTTCTGTTTTCAGGTTCCACATTCTAGTTACCTCTATTTCCAGGTCTTTGTATTTTGAGAGTTTCTCCATTTCTTTTAGAGACACGTTGTCATCTGCCGGTATTGATACATCAATTAGAAAGCATTTTTTTTCTTCATGATCTCTGACAACTATATCTGGTCTGTTGGCCTTAATTTCTCTATCTGTGTGTATCGGCATATCCCAGAGTATGGTTGCTTTCTCGTTTTCTGTGACCTTTTCTGGTGTGTGCCTATACCATCTTTTTTCTGTTGTTATTCCATAATGTTGGCATAGCTTCCAATGTATGTAGGTTCCAACTCTGTCATGTCTGTGAATATATTCCTTCTTAGCCAGGACTGGGCAGCTAGAGATAATATGATTTATTGTTTCTTGTCCATCTCCACATATTCTGCAGTTACTTGTAATATTTCTTTTCATTACATGTTTTTGGTAATTTCTGGTGGGGAGGCTTTGGTCTTGTGCTGCAATTAAAAATCCCTCTGTTTCTGCTTTGAGTCCTGAGCTTCTCAACCATTTCTGGGATTTTTCTTTGTCTATTTCTTTTGCGTTTAGTTTAGTGCAGTATTTACCATGAAGGGGTTTTTCTTGCCATCGTTTTATCATGGCTCGTTGCTGTTCTATTTTTAGTTTGGATTTCATTTGTTTTATAGCTTTTGTTGTTTCTTCATCATCTTCTTCTTCTTCTTTGTGTTTATTAGGTGGTATGATTTCTTGTTTGTATTTGTCAGCTTCGTTAAATACTGAGAACAGTTTTTTGTTTTGCTCGTGTTTTGCTGCTATCTGGATCAGTTTTCCTTCCTTCTGAAGTAGGTATTTTTGCAGTCCTATGGTGGTTATTTTATAGTAGTTTTCCAGCTGTATAAGGCCTCTACCACCTTCTATACGTTGTATATATAGTCTTTCTATGTCAGATTTTGGGTGATGCATCCTAGATCCTGTCAGTATTTTTCTTGTTTTCCTATCTATTTTGGACAGTTCATTTCGTGTCCAGTTAAGGATATTGTAGCTGTAACTTATAACTGGGACAGCTAAAGTGTTGATACCTATTATCTTATTTTTAGCATTGAGCTCTGTTTTTAGTATTGATCTAACTCGTCTATAATATTCTTTTTTTATTTTCTCTTTCATTTGTGTGTGTTGTGTCTTATCTAGTTCATGGATTCCTAACTATTTGTAAGTTTGGCTTTGGTCTAATTCTTTTATTTCATTGGTTTTATCTAGTGTGATGTTGTTACTCTTAACTAGTTTTCCTCTTTTCATGGTTACTTTGGCGCATTTTTCTAATCCAAATTTCATATCTATTTCTTTGGTAAATCCATGAACTGTCTTTAATAGTGTTTCCAGCTGTTTGTCATTTGCAGCGTATAGTTTTAGGTCATCCATATATAAAAGGTGGCTGATCGTTTTGCCGTAACATTTATATCCGCATCCAGTTCTATTTAGCATATCAGATAGAGGTGACAGTGCCAAGCAGAAAAGGAGTGGAGAGAGCGTGTCTCCCTGGAATATTCCTCTTCTAATGGGGATGTCTTTGGTTTTCATGAGTCCCTCTTTGTTTGGAGGTGTAGGACTGTTTGCCATTTATTCATAGAGTGCTCTATGAATTTTATGATTGTTGGTGCTACTTTGTTAATGGCTAGTGTTTCGAGGATCCATGTGTGGGGGATGCTATCAAACGCCTTTTTGTAGTCAATCCAGGCCATACTGAGGCCTTTCTTCTTTCTGTGGCTGTCTTCAGTTACGGCTTTATTAATCATTAGTTGATCTTTACAGCCATATGAGCCCTTGCGGCATCCTTTCTGCTCTTCTGGGAACAGTTTGTTTTCGTCCAGGTGCTTGTTCAGCCTTTGTGATATCACTGCAGTAAATGCCTTGAACATAGTAGGGAGGCAGGTTATTGGTCTGTAGTTTTCTGGTTTTGTTGTTTCATTTGATTTGGGAATTAAGATGGTTTTCCCCTTCGTGAGCCATTCAGGCATTGTCTCTGGCTCTGCTAGTATGCTGTTAAAGTTTTCAGCCAGCTTTTTGTGCATTCCTGTTAGATATTTCAACCAGAAGTTGGGGATCTTGTCATGCCCAGGTGCCTTCCAGTTGCTTAGTTTTTTCAGTGCCTGGGTGACCTCTTCAGTTGTTATGGGGGTCCAAAGTTGTTCAGATGCCGAGTTTGTTATTTTCATACTCCTTTTTTTTGGCTGTTCGTTCGTCCGACCATATTTCTTCCAGAATTCTTCCAATTCTTCTGCCGTTGGTGCTGCAGTGACTTCTATTTTATTTTTGCCCAGTTCTTGGTAGAACTTTTGGGGTCGGAGTTGAACTTTTTGTTCTGTTCAAAGAAGCGTTGGCGTTTCTCGTACCGGCGGATCCTTTGAGCTTTGGCAAGGATATCTTGCTTCAGCTTTTCTTTTATCTCCGGCAAATCTTTTTCTGTGATGTTATATTTGCGGAGCATTTTTGTTCTCTTTTTGTTGCTCAGTAGCGTTGCTTGTTTGCTGATTTCATTAAGAATCGACAGGTCTTTTCTAATTTTTTTTATTTTGTTTTGGATGTTATTTATCCACAGGGTTGTTTGGGTGGTGGTACTCCTGTTTGGGCGGGTTTGGGTGAGTATCCAGCTTCTTTTGTGGCTGCAGTGGCTGCTGCGTATATAAAGTCATTTAGTTCAGTGATATCACTTTTTTTTTGTTTCAGTGGCTAGTTCAGTGACGGCTAGGTTTATGTTGTTTATAATTGGTGTTGTTATTGCGTTTATTTTTATTCTTGGGAGGTATGGTCGGTGGTCCATTTTGAGCTCTGTGGTTTTTAGTTCTTTGATTATTTTACTTTTTATATTATCATAATCATTAGGCTCCCCTTCGTTGTTTACATCGTGTTTGTTGGGAATGTTGCGTTTGTCTTCGTGTTTTACAGTTTCAGTGTTTATATTATTGGGCATTGTTGTGTGGCTTCTATCTACATTTTCTTGGTGTATTTTTTCTTTTAAATGTTCTATTTCTATTTCTGATATTTTTTTGGCTTTGAGAATGTATCTTCGTACGTTAGCTAATTTATTAGGGTTCATTGCTGTATCCAAGTCTATATCTCTATTATTTTCCTTCCATATTTTATATGTATGTGTCGTTGTATTTTCATTTTGTGGGTAGAGCATTGCTGTGAAGTATGCGTGTAAGATAGAAATGTATTCCTCACGTGTCCATTTACGTCTTTTGGGTTTTAATTGCGGGACATGAGGTACAACGTCCGGCCCATTATTTTGACGGTCGTCATTTTCGTAGGATACCGGTCCGTTTATTTCTATTGTCACATTATTTCGCACGTGTAGTTTTTCGTACATTTTTTGTTGTAGGTTTAATGTACGTACCGCTCGATTGTTATTCTTGGGTTGAATAGTATCGGTGGCATTTAATTTCTTCGTAGTTCCTTTGTACATGGTGTTTGAGGTCGGGGATGATCGTGTTGTTCTACGCATGTTTACATGTGTTGTGTTGGAGGTGGAGATAATATCGAGTCAAAATACATCATTTCGTTTCGAAAATAGTAATAAATTTCAATTCGTATTACTTACTCGGATATAGTCCAGTTCTTTGTTAGTAAATCTTTGGCTCCATAGGGTGTCCTTGTTTTCGATGTTTGTGGATAGATTTCGGAGCTCTGTATTATTATTATTATTATTATTATTATTATTATTATTATTATTATTATTATTATTATTATTATTATTATTGTTATTATTATTATTATTATTATTATTTATTACTATTATTATTATTATTATTATTATTATTATTATTATTATTACTACTACTACTACTACTACTACTACTACTACTATAATTATTATCGGTATTATTATTACTGTTATTATTTATACTTCCTTCAACTATAGTATCATTTGAATTCGTCTCAGCATCATCAGGTACTGCGTCAGTAATACATGGGTTAGTATAAACATTGGAGTCACAGTTTATATTATGCATATTAGATGTATTAGTTCTGCTGTACCTGATTCCTACATCCCCATTATTATTATTATCGTCATTTAAACCAACCAGTATTGACAATACTAATATTATTACCTCCACCTTAGCGAAGGCGGAGGTATTGTTTTCAGTCGTGTTTGTTTGTCCGTGGACAAGATATCTCAAGAACCGCTGGATGGATTCGGATGAAACTTTCAGGGATGTTTAGCACAAACTGATTAGATTTTGGGATCGATGACTGGTACGAACTGATTAGATTTTGGGGGTGGATCCGATACCGGACAAGGATTATTTTTCCTGTTTTTTTTCATCTAATTTTTGAGAACGGTCGGGTTCATTTTTAGTATTTTCGTCTGTGAGAGCAGTCGAGTTTAATTCAGATATTCTCATTTAAAAAATTATCTCTAGCAAATCGTTCAGAGGACGTTGGTATTGCCTTGGCGGAGGTTTGCGATCTCTGAGTGCTCTTGTTATTATTAATAATTCCTCTTGCTAATTTCATATTATTTCTATTAAACCTGGCTATGAGGGTACCTATATGGGGAAGGATAGAATACGAAATTCTGATTGAGATACAGGAAAATATTCTATTATATCTATGGGATGCAGGGAAGCTTTTATCGAAAATTTGTTTATATATGCTGGTGAATATAGCACAGTTGAAGGGTATGTTATACCAGACTATACTACTCTTCTTATGTATATGAGGGCGGAATCTATCTACTCTTCTTCCGCCTTCCAAACTCACGACTTGATTATTAGGTTGGCTATACTATTGGTATTCGTCTTATCATTAGAGGATGGCATAATCCACTTAATCGTCTCACTACAATTATTATATAAACTATTAATCTTACTGATCTTAGAATCTAGTTTCCTATTGTTACTTACCTTATTTTAAAAATTAATAGGTTTGTTGGAAGCTTTCGCAGTAGGTCTGTTTTCCCGAATAAGTGGGCTTTTATTCTCTCTCTCACTTAAATTCTCATTATTTATATAATCAGTAGTTGTTATACTTTCTGGATTAAGGAATTAGTTATATCCTGCATTAGACAAGGCGAAGTTATAGTGCTAGGAGTATTAAAAATGTCTATATTAGCTGATAATTTCGTAATTCTTCTCGAAATAGCCTTAGTTACTGATTTTGATATATTAGTGGGGTGACACAGGATTTATTCACATAGCTCTGGTTCTAAAATTGAATTGGACTGAAGTTCGTAGGCGTTAGTGTAGAATAGAAACTAAATTTGGAATTCAGCAGACTTAATAATAATAAGTAGCAGAGAGAAAGTGTGAGAGCGAAAGAAAAGCATAGAGAGATAAAGAGAAGAAAAAAAAGATTTGAAGAGAAAGAGAGCGAGTGAGGTTAAAAGTTGGATAGATAAAGTTATCAGAAGTGATAAAGAAAAATCCTGTTATAAAATAAACAAGTTTAATTTCATCAACATGCATTTGAGAAAATTAGATATTTGACGTTGAGGAACATAACATTTCTTACCATTATTATAGACAGAGAAAAACCACCTTCCATTACTGCTGTCAAATTATGTATAACGATATATTCGCAAATATGGATAAATACATATTTCTTTGGAATATTTATAGATGTACATAAATTCAGTATATGTGTAAGTAAATATGTAAACATTTGGGATATGTATAAATGTAAGCTACAAATTAGGAATATCTGTAAATAAGAATGATGTTGGAGTGTATATGAATATACATAATTTCAGGTTAAGTCTAAAGCATATGCATATATATATATACTATTTACGCACTCACATAAACACACACATGTGTATATACACATACACACACATATATATATATAAGTATATATATATACATACAGACATATATATGTGTATATATATTAGTATGTGTATGTGTACATATATATGTATATATATGTTTGTATATATAAATATATTAATATATCATATATATTTATCTATCTATATACATTCATATATAGAGTTGCGGCCAAAATGTTCAGAACGGCATTGTTTTCGCCAGAAATGTAGGTATAAGTTTTTATCAAAGTTGTTTTATATTCTATAATTTTTACAGACAATAAATACGATATTAATTGTTATTGTCTGAGATTTTGGTGTAATTTGAGAGAATAATACAAAAGTTATGGATGATTTAGTGATTTACTGCAAAACCCATGGCGGCCAAAATGATCAGTACGGTTGCTTTTACTCCATGTTTTAGTATATTTAACCGGCGAACTCTAATATTTTGAATTTGTTTACGTGACAGTTTACTAAACATTAGTAAGAATATCTGCAGTGTACTTTGTTAATATAATACCACTTACTCTGTTATCAATTCGTCAGCAGATTATTAAGCTTCGAAAGAAGGATAATTTAAGTATTGGGTCTATTGCAAAGATTGTTAACAAGTCAAAAAGTGTTGTTCACGGTATTCTTTAGGTCTTCGATGATTGTGGTTCGTGTGAAGCAAGAAAGTCTACAGATAGGCCAAGAAAAACGACCAAGAGAGAAGATCGTGCTATAGTAAAGTTGGTTAAAAAGGACAGATTTAAAACTGCTGCTGCTGTTTCTCGGGAAATGAGCATTGTACTGAAGAAAACGTTATCTCGAAAAACTTGTCTCATCGTTTAGTTGATCATAACCTACAAGCAAGATCACCAGCAGTGAAGCCACTGATCAGCTCCAAAAATAAAAAGTGTCGTCTTACCTTTGCAACCGAACATGTGTTGTGGTCTCAAGAAAAATGGCAAACGGTGCATTTCAGTGATGAATCTAAGTTTATGTTATTTGGCTCAGATGGGAAAAGGTACGTTCGTTAAAAAGTAGGTGAAAAATTGTCGCCTAAATGCCTTAAGACTAGTGTTAAATTCAGTAGAGGAAGTGTCATGGTTTGGGGGATGATATCTGGAGATGGTACGATTACATGGAAAGGTAAATGCAGGAGTTTATAAACAACTTGTAAAAGATCATGTCTTACCTGTGCTGAGAAATTCAACTAAGCGACCACCCATATTCATGCAGGACAATGCCCCATGTCACAAGGCTAAGGTGGTCATGAACTTCCTCAAGGCTGAAAAGGTTATTATTATGGATTGGCCTGCTCAAAGCCCAGATCTCAATCCTATTGAAAATGTGTGGAATATTCTAGAACGTTTGAAAGCCAGAAATCCTAAAACAACCGAGCAATTATGGAATGCCCTTCAGCAAGAATGGAATAAGATCACCTAGCAAGAAATTGAAAATTTAATTTCCTCATGCAGTCGAAGATGTCAAAGTGTGATTGAAGCTAAAGGGCTTCACACTAAATATTAAATAATTCCAGAATTCTCTGTTATTTTTGATTTTTTGATATTTTTTCAACCGTTCTGATCATTTTGGCCGCAACTGTATATACATATATAAATATCACACACACACACATGTACGCACACACACATACACACTCACACACACACACACACACACACAAATGTATTTATATATATATATATATATATATATACACATATATATAAGCACACTGAGAATGAATGATATTTTAAGCTAAAAGCTTAACAAGAAAGCACGGAACATGTAAATCTCAGTGTGTGATATTTTGTGCTAAAAGCGAATGTTAGCAAGAAAGTATCTAAACAAGAACTCGAGATTCGCAAAAAACAGAATCTTTTTAGCTAAAATAACGCAAGAAGAATTTTTGTTTATGGGAAATGAGAATTACTTTGAAACAAATCGTCAACGTTGGTGTATATTTTACCTCTTCCAACCAAAATGGGACATACTTACAACTTTATCAAAAGCACCGCGTCAGAATACTGGTGATTTTCATAAAAACAAAGCTAATTTTTATAGGGAAGGCTATATATATATACCTTGACCAATACATTGATATCCTGTCTAAATTTCCCCTTAGACGCAATACCAATGTTAGGCCAAACATTAGCAAATCAGAGATGTCTGCATGTAAACGTATACAAAACGATCAAACAATAATAATTAAACAAGCAGATAAAGGTGGTGCAATTGTTATTATGGATACCGAATACTATAAGGATTTGGTTGAAGACCAACTGAAGGATACAACCTTCTATTGTGAAATACCCGCAAATATAGACCACCACATCATGAAAAAGATCAACAACCTGATCTCAACACACCACAACTCACTTACGGATAATGAAAAAGACTACGTCACCAATTTCGAACCAAAACCCAGCAACTTCTACGGCTTACCAAAATACACAAATCAAAAAATATTCAACAGGCAGTAAAAGAACAAGAAAGTGAGTACATAAAATTATTACATCCAAAAGGCCTAAAACTTAGACCTATTATAGCTGGTCCAGCATGCCCTACACACCGTCTAAGCAATTTTATTGACATTGTTTTGAAACCACTATGTACTTACATACCAAGTTTCATCAGGGATGACATCGACTTCCTGTCCCATCTTCCCAAAACAACAGAAACAAATTCAGTTTTACTAAGTTTTGATGTGGTAAGCCTCTACAGCAATATTCCATACGATTTAGGAATAAAGGCGATTAAATACTGGTTAGAAAAACATAGAGAAGTGATTCCCAGCAGATTCACAGTGCCATTTATATTAGACACAGTCAAACTTATTCTAGAAAATAACACATTCTTCTTCAATGGAAAGAATTACATCCAAATTAGAGGCACGGCGATGGGAACGAGGTTTTCTCCCGTTTACACCAACTCTGTAATGGGATACTTAGAACAACAACTCTACCAAGAGGTGGAGGTAAACTATGGCACTGGATTTAGAAAGTATATTGAAAAGGCATGGAAGAGATACCTAGGCGACTGCTTCATAATCTGGACAGAATCTCTAAATACTCTGGAAGA
This sequence comes from Octopus sinensis, assembly GCF_006345805.1. Lineage (NCBI taxonomy): Eukaryota > Metazoa > Mollusca > Cephalopoda > Octopoda > Octopodidae > Octopus > Octopus sinensis. Next base: position 141,763,865 of record NC_042997.1, on the reverse strand, counting down.
GTTCAATATCCTCCTGAACAACCTACACCCATCTCTCCAATTTACAAAGGAGATGAGTAGTACCAAATTACCATTCCTAGATATAATGGTAATTAAAAAAGACACCACCATCACCACAGATATATACTATAAACACACAGACACACATCAATACCTAAATTTTAAGTCGTGCCATCCACCACATACAAAACGTAACATCCCATACTGCCTAGCCAGAAGAATTTGTACCATTGTAGAAGATGAAAATATCAGGAACAAACGCCTAATAGAACTAAGAGAATTTTTGCTCAAACAAAAATACCCATCCCTACTTATAGAAAATGGCATACAGCGGGCTATAAAAATACCCATACAACAACTTAGGACAACCCAAGGAAGAGGAAAACAAGAAAAAGTCATACCATTCATAGTGACACACAACCCATGTCACCAGAATATCTTCAACATTGCCAAAGCAAACCTACCAATCATTGCCCAAAGTAATGAATTAAAAGACATAATCACGGATCGAGCTATGGTGCTTAGTAAAAGACAGCCTAAAAACTTGAAAACATTACTAACAAAGGCAAAATTTGACCTTAGCAACAAAGACCAAACATTCACGGTATCTAAATGCAATGATAGCCGATGTGGCACATGCCAATTCATACATACCGGTCAATATATAAACACAAAAACCGGGAAAATATTCACAAACGCGAATATGAACTGCAAAAGCAGAAATTTAATTTACTCCATCAAATGCCCAAATTGTGAAGAAATATATGTAGGTCAGACGGGAAACGCACTATTAGAACGCTCACGTGTACACCGGCAACAGATTAGAGACCCAGAGGTCCGTCAGATACCTTTGAGTAACCACCTAGCAACATGTGGCCGGAAAATGTATATAATATTTCCGTTCTACAAATTACAAGCCCAAGTGAAATCGAGAGGAGAATCAGAGAAAAGAATTTTATTGATAAATTCGAACCCAAGCTAAATAAGCAATAATAATAATACTTAGAGGTATTACTTCCACTGCTACGACCATGACCACTAACAATAACAACAATACTAAAGGTGATCAAGATGAAGATAGCAGGAAAATTATCTTATTTAGGGTTGAAAGTTCTATTGCCACCACCATCACCACTAGCAACAATAATTAAGGTGCTGACAATGATGATGATGACAATTGAAATATAAAAATATAAAAATCTCTGACAAAGGATATTTACAACATTTCTAAAAATAACCCAACAATTGCTGCTTCGGCCAGGGTCAAGATACAGGACTCTTGACATGTCCAACAAAGCGTGATGCCTAAACCAATCAGCTCAACCAACCAATCAGCTTAAGGAATTGAGTGATACTACACACTAATTGGTCAGAATACAGTTTGCAAAACCTAGCACTCTGGAGCCTACCCAGCTGTATTTATAGCACAGAATCAATCATCTTGCTACAGTCAAAAATTGTGAAGCATGACTGCCAACACTACTACATGGACCCGAAGATTGCACAATTCAATGCATGAAAGTACTAGTTCAATCAGAATGAACATTTAACATTCTACTATTTCATTTTATTTTATTCAATTATAATATATTATCTTATAATATATCATTATAAGATTGTAAATAAAACGTGAAAATCAGACAAGGTTGGAATTCCTTTTATTAATATATATATTATAATATATATATATATATATATATATATATATATATATATATATATATATATATATATATATATATATATATATATATATATATATATATATATATATATAATATATATATATAAGGGTAGCAAAAAATTCAATAGAAACTTTTTTCGCCACCAGCGGTCCAGTGAGAAAGAGAAAATAGTCACAGACTATATATATATATTCCCGAGGCATCGTTGCGGCTGCCTCGTGGAATATTTATTCCTCCTGGCTTCCTTGACGATGAGACGAGCCAGTGGTAGATTGACTTGATTAAATTAAA
>NC_042997.1:141744389-141759389 GCF_006345805.1 Octopus sinensis | reverse complement strand
GACGTCAGACAGTGGTGGCCAATGGAGCCACCTCAAAGGAAACGCAAATAGCAAGTGGTGTTCCGCAGGGCACTGTCTTAGGGCCATTGTTATTCATAGTTGCTCTCTCAGACATGCCCTCAGCTCCTCAGAAAGCCACCTTTGATAGCTATGCAGATGACACAAAGGTCTCTTAGAGAATACAAAATCCTGGAAATATTGCACATCTGCAACGGGAGCTGGACGCAGTATACATGTGGGCTGAGGAAAAAAACATGCAGTTTAAGGCAAGAAAATTCCAAGACCTGCGCTACCAGCGCACAAAGCTTAACGACATGAGACAAGATACTATGACCCAGGAGGAATTGCAATCGCTGGATCAAAATCAGTGCGTGATCTGGGTATTGACATGAGCGATGATGCATCTTTCCAAGTACATATTGGTAATAAGATGCAGGCGGTTAGCTTGATGGATTCTCTATACTTTCAAAACAAAAGGAGACAATAATGGTCCTTTGGAGAGCATACGTTCTCAGCCGCTTGGATTGCTGCTCCCAAATATGGTCACCACACAATATAAAATTAACGTCGGAACTCGAAGCAATCCGACGAAGCTACACAAAGAAAATCGTCTCAATGCAACATATCAACTACTGGGAAAAACTGAAAGAATTAAAACTCTTCTTCCTAGAACGAAGGTGGGTTCCAAATAAGCCTACCCCACGGCAGGAAACACAGATGAGGGCAGCGGCATCAAACTCTCTCATTCACCAAATGCCACATATCAGAGGAGGTTTCAAATAATGGTGTTACACAGTCAACGGTGGTGCTCCAGCATGATCGCAGCTTTGACTCTGAATCAATATAAATATTTAAAAATTATATATATATATAAATTATTAAGGTGGCTATTTGCAATTTACAACCGAAAAGTAACAAGTATAGTCGTCATCAAAGTGACGGGGGGTGCTAGTCACCATAAGCATTGCTAGAAATAAGAGTCAAAACATCTCTTAGCCACGTGAGAGCACTTTTATAACGACTGACAAGGGAGACAAGATATATATAAAACTGTACAGTACATACATTTATATAAATGCTATATGTCTATATACGGAGTTGATGTGTAAATATCATAACAACATATCCACAATATTTAAGAGTTCGCTTATCAAACTCTAATACATCATTACAATGCAATAAATATCGATGGAATAAACTGGCATGTATATACAGAACCGGCTAAACCGTTAACTGAGAGTAACATATTTACAATAGTAAACAACAGAAATGCATATATATTACATATTCATAATTTGTTTTCGATAGCTGTTTCAATGGAATAAAAACGTCATTTATAATATTACATAATGCAACTTGTTACCTTTCTCATCAGGAGAGAAATATTGGTAGCCTGTCACATTTTAAATTAATAATGCATATTAATTACGTAATTACATAAATGGAGATGTTTTTATTTCACTGAAACAGCTGTCAAAAACAATTAAATATGAATCATTTGTAAAATTTACGCATTTCTGCTGTTTATCATTCTAAATGTAAATATATAATATAATATAAAATGAATATATTATATAAATATTCTTGTATTAATTTAACGAGATTTCGAAGTGGATAAAAAGTAAATTCAGTCTAAATAGAATTGGAGTCCAGGACGTAAAATAAATTCTAGACATTTGACTGGTTATCTAACATTACGACCCTGAATACGACCCTATTATTAATGTGTCTCGATACTGCATAATAACACCGCACCATAGTCCACAGTAGAGTGACACTAGAGGGGAAGGAATGTTTATGTACTCGCTTGATAAAGTAGCAGTTAAATCTCCCTCAAATCTCACCCATCGTGTTAAAAAAATGAAAACAAAAGATAAAGTCCGTTATTTACATTTGACAGATATTTGTCTTTATCTTTGTTGTTAACACGACGTTTCGGCTGATATACTCTCCTGCTTTCATCAGGTGTCTTGGGGGAAATTTCGTACCTGGGTTCCCATTCCTAAGGTATTTTTCGATGTTATTATTATTATTCAGGTCACTGCCTGGAATCGAACTCGGAATCTTTGGGTTAGTAGCCCGCGCTCTTAACCACTACGCCATATGCCAGTACATCTACAAACACCCAAGGAGAGGCAGGTTGTAGCAAAATGGGAGCGTCTTTGATCAAATTGACCTGGGGTTAAATAACAGCAAAAAAAAAATCACTCGAGATGATACAAAATGGGTAGTGGAATTATGGTGACTTGTCTCAGTTCTCCAGCAGTACTTTTGTAATTAGGTTGTTTATTGGAGTAGACCCAAGTAATGAAACAAAAGATTTTATGTAACTAAATAAGAAAGAAGGTAGATTAAGTTGACTTTGGAAAAGATTGTGATACAGATGGATTACAAAAACAATCAAAATGCATCAAATGTTTTATAACAGATTTCTAATATAGACACAGGGCCTCAAATTTTGGGAATAGGTGTAGCTGATCAAATCGTCGCCAGTACTTGATATTTCAACTTCATCATATCGATCTTGGAAGAATGAATTGCAAAGTATACCTTTACGATAAATTACTCACTTTATTGTAGTTGACGAGCAAAATTGGCTATAGATGGACAAAGGAATTGGTGCACCTTTTGTATTTCGACAAGTAATAGGATAATTATTTCTCGAGCTGGGACCTAAACCCATATCATATTATTTGAGGATGTCTGAGTGATGAAAAATGTTGCGTGTAGAAGTATTTGGTTGACCTCTGAATCAAGTATTCTTTTATTTGTTTCAATCTTCTGACTGCGGCTATACTGGAGCACCGCCTTTAGTCGAGCAAATCGACCCCAGGACTTATTCTTTGTAAGTCTAGTACTTATTCTAGCGGTCTCTTTTGCCGAACTGCTAAGTTACGGAGACGTAAACACAACAGCATCGGTTATCAAGCGATTTTGGGAAGACAAGCTTAGAGACACAAACATAAACACAAACACAAACACACACACACGACGGCCCGAGGCTATAGCCGAAGACACTTGCCCAAGGTGCCACGCAGTGGAACTGAACCCGGAACCAAGTGATTGGGAAGCAAGCTTCTTACCACACAGCCAAGTCTGCGCCCAGTCATTTCATCCACTCTTTAACGAGATCTTGTATAAAATGTATAAATAGTTTATTACCGACCGTTATACACGCTAATTTTTACAAGGAATATTTCTGAGTGAAACTTATAGGTAAAAGAAATATTAATTTCTAATACAAACTACAGAATAGAAAACAGGAAGATGAATCAGTAGTTGTTGAGGTCTAGGTGGATCTTGAATTAGCAGATCTATGGTCAAAAGCGTTCCAGTCATGATCATCCAGTATTTTTAGTGCTGTGTAAGATTATTTTATACAATGTGCCGTTCCTTATGTACCTTTCTAAGGTATGATTGAAAGGAGATGAGCTCAGAAGCTCCTTCGTTGGTTTGTAGACGAATCATTTTTTTCTTCAAGTGGCTTCAACTGAAATGCACTTTCCCAAGCAACATCAGAAATCTCTGTTCCTCTCTGATAGTTTCATACTATACGTCTCCGATAATAACATCAAAGTATTAAGTGGTCTTCACCCTTTATTAGGCAGCGGAAATTTCCAAATTATATCTCATACGACCTGTTCCTCACTACGACAGCAGTGGCCAGCAAAGCCTATCGTGCGTGGAGCGACAGTCTTCGAGATGGGTGGAATGTGTCCATGATTCTCCTCTTTGATCTTATATAGATGATTCACTGTTATTTATAAATGATATGATTATCTCATTGATTTATTTTAATTTCAGACCAGTTAATTGTTATTTGTTAACAGGATTTGTTGAGTTTGTAAGAATAGTTGAGCCGAAGCTTTCTCTAAAGTTCTTACTGTCATCATCAATATGAAGTGAAGCGAGAGATCGTTTCATTAGTGTTATGTGTTGGAGGAAAATAATAGAATGAGGTAATTTGAAAGAAATTTAACTTTATGGAATAAACATTTGATAAAATCGAATTGAAGTCTCACTAATTTGTGCAGTAGCGCGATTATTCTTACAAATTTTATTAGTCTTACTTTGCATCGTTAGAAGTAATTAAGATCATCTATGAAGATCATCGTAAATTTTTATCTGTGACGAAACAATTATTAATTTCATCTGATAAAAGACAAAATAAGTATTAGAGCCTTCAGGAAATGACTACATTAGACAGTAAAGAGTTTATTTTCACGACTCTCAATATAGTTTCTGTCTTTGGTTGTTGTTTAATCTGATGCAGGAGACTTATGCTTACAAGAGACCCAATCGTGGCTATCCTGTTTAATTTTCCTCTAGTCATATACTCATGACTAACATTCTCCGGCCTTCCTTTCTCTTTTAAGACAATAGTATTGTTTGAATTCATTTCTGGCAGACGCAGCCACCGCCACCTAGAGATTCCCTCTGACTGTTGTAGATTGACGAAAAGAAGAATATATATACTCACTATTGAAATAGTAGTTTTGTGGAAATTTTTATGAAAAGAGAAAAAGAAAAAAACATGAAACCTATTTTGGAGAAATGTGTTCGTTTAATGTATTCTGTTATGAAATTCTAGATTTAAATGTCTAAGTATGAACATTGATAAATCAAATGACTATTATTTGATGAAAAAAGCAAAGCATACTAAGGATAAAAATGGTTGCAGAGAAAGGTTCAGAATGTTCTACTGAAACATGTCGACAGACTAAATGGCTACACTGCTAAATTAGACAAGACTTGTTACTACTTTTCAGAAAGATTTGTTGCTTTCTTTTCATTCAATAATGTTGATGGTGTTCCTGAAACACCAACAATGTAAATGTTGTTAAAGAAAAATGGAAAGTCCGTGTAAAAATATTACAGAAACTTAAAAATTCTAGCGCCAGCTCTGCTGCTATTTAGCTAAATAATTTTATTGCATTTTTCTGGTAAATTACAACTCGCTGTTCCATTACTGTTATAAATTTCAATACGAAATTCGAACCCCAAGCAGTCGATACAGGAAAATTTGCAGGCAAATGAAAAATGTAAGTTAATTTGGGCGCGTTAGAGTGTTGGAAACTGACAATGTCAAACAAACACTCACAAAAGCATTCTGTCTGGCAATAATATACTTGAAGAACGCTGTAAGCAAGAAACAGGTTATCGACATCTTGCGTGAGAGTTATAAAGAAATATTTATCAGTTCTATTCAAACAAACCAGAAGGAAAATTAATAAAACTCAACGTTTGAATACTTAGATTTATTACATTTAATGAGATTGGAAAATGTTGGCAAACATTTCTGTGCAAACTGAGTATTATTGTTTTTGTATTGTAGCTTTATATGCTGTTCCTGAAATAAAGAATATTTATAGCAAAAAAGTAAAAAAAAAAAAAAATGGATGGCATGAAATAATTTAGTAAACCAGACTTGGTATTTATATTTAGTATAGTATAGAGGTACAGTATAAAGTATTGAACGTATTTTCAATATTTTCGTACACCCCAGTGAAAGGTATTCATTATTTGTTGCTCAGTTAGTTGTTAAGCCTCGTTGCAGCGGTTTTCAATCAGACCTGTTATTAAACCTTTCCAAACTTGTCAATATCTTTGCTTTAGCCATAAACTAACTAGGTGTAAATGTTTTAATTTTATTTCTTCCAATTTCAAACCGATAGGGCGAAATTTAATATGTAACATCTATTTCTAGCAGGACTATTAAACTACGCAGTAGCTTCAATAACTATCTGGTATTCCATGAGTTATGGATGTTGTTGTTTAGCCCTGAGTCAAACTTGATGAATCAAAAGCTTTCTAACTATGAACTATCCACCATTTAGTAATGCCTTGGACTAAATTACAAACTCCATTGAAAGTTAGTGTGGCTTGAGAGTGATTTGGTTGCTATTTCTAGCAAGTAGAACCAACTGTTTAGAAACACTTTATTTCATACTTTTGTTAATTAACTCCTGGTCATCCCTGATCAGAAGAAAACTGTGATCAAAGACAGTCCTATCTTGACCATCCCGTATTTTTTGGGATAGCTAGAACTACATTATTTACTGTATGTCCTCCCCTTTTCAAGATGGCGGAGATTGATTTCAAGGAGATCTAGCCCACATTTCAAGTAAATTATGTCAGTGGTTCACAAACTGATGAGTATCAACTTCCCACAAAAAATATTAGGGATTTTGTTTTGAGCCCCCACCACCTACCTCTTCTTTATTAATCCTTTCTATTAGACATGAAATGTTGTGGGGAGGGAGCTAATCGATCATATCATCTGTTACTTATTTCGTTGACTACGAAAGGATAAAGGGCAAAGTCGACCTAGTCAGAATTTGAACCCAGAACGTGAAGACGGGCGAAATGACACTGTTTCTTGTCCAGCGTGCTAAACATTCTACTAGCTCATCGCCTTCTTCTCTTTATTAATGGTTTCAAATTTTAGCACAAGGTCAGCAATCTTAGATGATGGGGTTATGTCGATTACATCGACCCCCAGCGCATGACTTGTAATTATCTTATCGATCCCGAAAGGGATGAAAGGCAAAGGCAAAGTCGACCTCGGCGGAATTTGAACTCAGAATGTAAAGATGGATGATATGCCGCAAAGCCTTTTGCCCGGTGTGCTAAAAGTTCCGCCAGCATGCCGCCTTCCTCTTCATCAATGAGAACGAAAGACGATTCTTGCATACATATATTTCTTCATTCTTCTTCATGGTGTTGGGCAAATTGAAAAAGTTGAAAATTATTAATTTTATTAGATATGGTAATTCGTTTGTCTTCTTTACAAGTCTCAGCCGACCTCAAGAGGGGTCGGTTAGCACCCGTCTGCAAAACTCTAGTTTAAAAGTCTGCGTAGATAACTCCTTATTGGCTCGCATTGTTGTTGCTGTTATTGTTCAATCCCAGGTTAACCCTAAACAAAGGCAGTCCAGTTGTATCCATCCCGTTGTTTTTTTATAAATGCAAGAAACCCAGGATCGTATCATATAAGTTTTTCTTTTCTAAAACCATAGGGAGTGATTTCAAGGAAAAATTTAGCTGCTATTTCTAACCAGTCGAGTGATCATGTAGAAGAGTGAGTTCCAAAACTTTACAGTACAAAGGACCCCTTCAGTTTAAATTAATTTTCCCAACAACTCCGGGTTGTTGGAATGTCTCTCTACGGAAAAAACCCCCAACGTTAACTAACACCAAACTTTCCTAGTTACATCTCTGTATTGTAATATATATATATTGCCCACTCTCCCTTCTTTTCTCTTACCGACCGTTTTATTTCTCTATACATTTGCCTTTTTCTATTTCGTTTTCTTGTTCACCCCGTTCTTCCGCTTTCACCATTCATTTTAAATTATATTTCCGGCCAGTTAACGACAATGTAACCATCGTATAATTAAGGTATCTTCGGCCTTATGAGTAGTTAGCGGAGTTCCCCTCGTTGAGTAATTATTACTTTCAAGGATCTGCTAATTAGGAAACATATATAGCCTGGATTTTACCTGCTCCATTCCCTTTGGATATATATATATATATATATATATATATATATATATATATATATATATATATATATATATATCTATATATATATATATATATATATATAAAACTTACTTGGAAGAGATGCGTGGCGTACAATCATATAGCAATATAAATAATATATATATATATAATATATATATATATATATATAGATGCATATATACATAAGTATATGTACATACTTACAAACAGGAAGGGCTGCTAAGCCTATACGAGGTTGTGGTGGTGAACGCGTAAATCAAGCTTGGACAGGAGACAGAAAGAACACTTCTTACTTGTTCCAGCTACAACGGAGAGAAAGAAACACAAGTTAGGAGAAGAAAAAAAGATGGCCGATGGTCACGTGGGAGCCACGTGAGCAAGGGAGGAGAGAGAGTAATAGGATAGAATAGTGGAAGAAGAGGAAGTAAAAGAATAAGAGAGAGAAAGAGAGAAAAACGAGAGTTTGTTTTTTCATTGTCCTGTTTGTGTTACCAGTTTTGACCCTCCGCAAAATCCCAAATTTTATTCAATTTGCTTTGCGGGAGCAACTGTTTTATCAAAAGTGTATATTGTTGTTAAATGATCAAAATACTAGAGTAGAAAAGCAGCCAACAACTGATGAAGGGTCGTTCTTTATGTTGTTTGTCTTGCTTTCCATTTGTGTCTTTCGTTGTTCGAAAAAATAGTTCATATTCCATGTACTCGTACTTCATATTTTTTTGTTGTACACGCTTCGTGACGTCCTGTGCTCACATATGCATATATATATATATATATATATATATATATATATATATATATAGATGTAAGTATGTACATATACGTATGTATATATGCATATATATATATATATATTATTTTATATATATATATAATATATATATATATATATGTATGTATCTTTTTGTTCTTTTATTTGTTTCGATCATTTTGACTGCGACCATGCATGAGCACCACCATTAGTCGAGGAATCGACCCTAGGACTTATTCTTTATAAGCGTAGTACTCATTCTATCGGTCACTTTTACCGAACCGATAAGTTACGGCACCTGCACACCAACATCGGTTGTCAAGCGATGGTTGGGAGGGGACAGAGACACACAAATACACACACACACAAACATATACCACCGGTTTCTTTCAGTTTTCGTCTACCAAATCCACTCCTACGGCTTTGGTCGGCCGAAGGCTATAGTAGAAGTCACTTGCCCAAGGTGCCACGCAGCGGGACTGAACCCGGAACTATGTGGTTCGTAAGCAAGTTACTTACCACACAACCATTCCTGCGCCTATTATATATATATATATATATATATATATATATATATAACATAAGGGGCATCAGCCATCTGAATGTGGCTAGGGACAGGGCAGGGTGGTGGGGGTGTTACTGATGCATTTAGCCCCAGGCGATCATCGACGTCACCAGGAGGGCTGACACCATCTCGGTGTCCTCTAGCCTGCAAAGGGAGATCATTCCCCGAAGACGCGGATGCTACATACGGACCAGGTTTCGAGGTATTTGCCTCTTATCAACGCATGTTATAGAGCAGTTACTGTTTATATCTCGTTTAGAGATTTATTATTGCTTTCGAACGGTTTTTCTATATCAGTAAATGTGTTTACTGTGAAAATCCTTAAATATATAGCCTGTACGGAGAGTTATTCGTCGGAGAACGGTGCTTACCATGCGTTGATAAGAGGCAAATACCTCGAAACCTGGTCCGTATGTAGCATCCGCGTCTTCGGGGAATGATCTCCCTTTACAAGCTAGAGGACACCGAGATGGTGTCAGCCCTCCTGGTGACGTCGATGATCGCCTGGGGCTAAATGCATCAGTAACAACCCCACCACCCTGCCCTGTCCCTAGCCACATTCAGATGGCTGATGCCCCTTATGTTATAGAGCAGTTACTGTTTATATCTCGTTTAGAGATTTATTATTGCTATATATATATATATATATATATATATATATATACATATACACATACAAGCAAGGCGGCAGTCAAGTGCTGGGATCGATGTAATCGACTTGCCTCTCTTCTTAAATTGTTGGCCTCGGACCCTACAACGGACTGGCATACTGTTCAGGTGGGTTTTATGATCTCAGGTACGTATGCGCCATGGAAACCGGGTACCCCAGCCTTGTGAGGTTTTGGCCTTGAGAAATAGAAAGACACAAACACACACACATACACACACACGCACATAGGTGAGGCGCCTGATGCTGGTAACCAGGAGCGTTATTGGTGTCTTGTGGTGCTTATCTTATTGGCTTCCCTTATTAGAGATAGCAGCAGTATTCATAAGTAATGAAAATCTTACATCTCATTAGCCTTATACAAACGACAATGGAAGATAATCAGTGTGCTTTATATTTATCTGTTGTATATACATAATAATTATTATATCTTTCCTATCATAACAGACAGTAAATTTATTCTTATAAATGTTTGTTACCATATACATTGTACAATAATTTTTTTCTGTCTGATGTTCCATTTTTTAAATATTTTGTCTGCTTGGGCTATTTCCAAACAAACCAACTCATGGATCTATTGCAAGCTTTTCTTCTTCTTCTTCTTCTTCTTCTTCTTCTTATTCTTCTTCTTCTTCTTCTTCTTCTACTTCTTGTTCTCGTTCTTCTTGTTCTTGTTCTTGTTCTTCTTGTTCTTCTTGTTCTTGTTCTTCTTGTTCTTCTTGTTCTTGTTCTTCTTGTTCTTGTTCTTCTTGTTCTTGTTCTTGTTCTTCTTGTTCTTCTTGTTCTTCTTCTTCTTCTTCTTCTTCTTTTCTCTTCTTCTTCTTCTTCTTCTTCTTGATGATGATAATGATTACGATAGGAGGTATAATGACGGTCCTGCTGAAGATAATCAGTAAGATGCTAAAATGACGATGATGTTGCTGTTGTTGATTGTTATTTTTCCATTTTTTAAAAATTCTTTAATGAAATCAGTTTTTAACATTTTGTCTCCCCCTTATGAACCACTGTCAGTAATCTCTTTGTGTTTCCACATCACTACTACTACTACTACTACTATACTACTACTACTACTACTACTACTACTACTATACTGCTGCTGCTGCTGCTGCTGCTGCTACTACTACTACTACTACTACTACTATTACTGCAACTACCACCACCACCACCACCACTACCACCATCACATCATCATCATCGTCAGCAGCAGCAGCAGTAGCAGCACCATCACATCCACCACCAAAATCACCATCTCAACCACTATTGCCTCGACAACGACGATGACGACGACCACCACCACCACTACCACCACCACCACCACTATTATCATCATCAACACCACCACAACCACCATTACCACCACTATTATCATCATCAACACCACCACAACCACCATTACCACAACCACCATTATCATCGTCATTATCAACACTACCACCAATATCACCACCTCAACCACCATTGCCTCGACGACGACGACGACCACCACCACAACCACGACGACGACGACGACGACGACGACGACGACGACCACCACCACCACCACCACCACAAGCAACACCACCACTACCATCGTCCTAATTCCCTTCAGAAATATAATGACTGCAATATGTCTGCTTTATTGTTCTAATCATTATATACAATTGACATTGCAATGGATTCTTTTTTGTCTGTACTGCATACATCAATACACAAGCTCTTTGTTTTTTTATCTAACAACACATAAACACGCTTACACTAACACATATATGTACCCACACAACACATATATATGCACACATATACATGCTCATATAAACACATTTATGTACACACACACACAAACACACACGCACATACAAACACACACACATACAAACACTTACACACACGTATACAATTTTATTTGTGTGATGTTATGTAATCTTTATATGAAGGTAGTATAGCAAACTGATAAACTCCTTTTTGGAGTTCAATTACAACTGAGCGAAAAATTTGCATTTTATTACTCCGAGGTTGGAAATTTCAGATGTAAATGTAAATATAAATTCCTATTAAGATTCAAAGGACATTTCAAGAAGTGGGGCAATGCTTCAGTTTCGTGTTAGGTAATGAATGGATAATAAACTTTGATACACTTGCTGTAGGTCTTGTGTCTAAAGCAGAAAATATTTCTATTTGATTTGATAACTTTCTCAAAGTTTTGGCGAACTGGTAAAACAAAAAAAATCTTGTCCTACTTAGAAGAATTTTGGTATAAGGCCAAAAATTTTGCATTAGACCTCTACCCAGAAACATTAGCACGCCGGGCGAAATGCTTAGCGGTGTTTCGTCTGTCTTTATGTTCTGAATTCAAATTTCGCCGAGGTCGATTTTGACTTTCATCTTTCGGGGTCGATTAAATAAGTGCTAGTTACACTGGGGTCGATATAATCGACTTAATACATTTGTTTGTCCTTGTTTGTCCCCCCCCCCTGTGTTTAGCCCACTGTGGGCAATAAAGAAAGAAATATTTATTTGATTGAAGTCGACGAGCTGGCAAGAATGTTTGCATGCCAGGCGAAAAGCTTAGCGGTATTTCGTCCGCCGCTACGTTCTGAGTTCAAATTCCGCCGAGATCTACTTTGCCTTTCATTCTTTCGGGGTCGATAAATTAAGTACCAGTTGCACACTGGGGTCAATCTAAACGACTGGCTCCCTCCACCACAATTTCAGGCCCTGTGCTTAGAGTAGAAAAGAATATTTGATTGATTTAGAATGACTTAAAGGCAAAGTCGACTTCTGCGAAATTTGAACTCGGAACATAACGTGTCAATGACACTAGTCTCAAACTGTATCAACCTTTGACGTGGACAGCTTCAGTGTCGTAGAGAGATATTTGTTTTATGGGCAATTCTAGAGGCGAGTTTTTTCCCCACGAGACTTCTGGACCCCAGTTATGAACTCATTTGCATACAGCCAATTAGAACTCAACTATCTAACTAATTTATGAGCGCATAACGAGTGATGGGCGATAAGAAAAGGTCACTTGGGCAATGAATGACCTTGATTCTTTTCTCTTTTAATACTGCTTCTTGATCTTGTTCTTGTTTCAACTATGGTTGCCTCTGCGTAGTTATTTGTGTTGTAGTTTACTTTGTAAAACAGTAAGGGGAGAGGGTTGCTCGCACATCACCCTCTACCCACATTTTTCCCATCCACATTTTTACCATATTTAGGTAATATTACTGGGGTCCGGAACTCTCGTGGGAAAAATTTCACGTCTCGGAGAGGAACTTTCCATGTACAAATACATGAATAACTTTGTTAATGGAGATCTTCACACACACACACACACCCACACACACACCCACACAATTCTTTTATTCTTTTACTTGTTTCAGTCATTTGACTGCGGCCATGATGGAGCACAACCTTAGCAAGTTTTAGTTGAAGAAATCGACCCTAAGACTTACTCTTTGTCAGCCTAGTACTTATTTTATCGGTCTGTTTTTCCGAACCGCTAAGTTATGGGGACATAAACACACCAGCATCAGTTGTCAAGCGATGGTGGGGTTGGTCGGACAAACACAGGCACAAAGACACACAGACACACACACAAATGTATACACACATATATACACGACGGGCTTCTTTCAGTTTCCGTCTACCAAATCCACTCCTACGGCTTTGATAGGCCCGAGGCTATAGTAGAAGTCACTTGCCCATGGTGCCACTCAAGCTTCTTACCGCACAGCAACGCATGAGCCCCCCCATACGCGCGCGCACACATAAATGTACAATATATATTTATTTTCCCAAAACAAGAATATTGTTGACAGTGATGTCGACGTTTTATCCAGCTAAGCCAGAACTTCGAAGTCACTGTCAACAACATTCCTATTTAAGAATAATAAATTTATATTCTACAAAAGTATAGCGTAACCCAACAGATTAATGTAAAATTGTTTTTATTATAACTGAACATAAAAACAAACATTATTATATATAATAATAATAATAATAGTAATAATAATAATAAATAATAATAATAATAATAATAATAATAATAAAGGGTAAAATTAATTAATTAGTTAATAATTAATAATTTTTCCAAGTAGTTCGGATCTTAAAAGAACCACTATCGGTAAACTTATATAAAATTTTATAATTATCAGTATAATTATAATTAGGGTTCAGCAAAATTTTGCTTCACCACACACCAAAATTTAGAAATAGCAGTTAAAACTAACTATTTCAGTACCATAAGAAAATCTGTCTGGGAGATTTTCTTATTCTAGTGAAATAGTTTTAACTGCTATTTCTAAATTTCGGTATGTGGTGAAGCAAAATTTTGCTGAACCTTAATTATAATTATACTCATAATTATAATATATATATATATATATATATATATATATGTATGTATAAATTCAAAAAATGAGAGATGTATTAGAGAATTCTTCACATACAGCCTTACCCCCGGATAGTCATGGTCAGAAGGCTTTCATAATAGGTTTGCTCAGTCACGATTAACTAGGCGCTAAGCAACAACAAATGTTTTTTGTCAAAGAGAACTCCTCTACTTTAGTGATTCTCAATCCTTCAGCTCTCATTTAGCAACTCGACTTCATGTATGTTGCTGTTTTACTGTTTATCTTCTTATTCTTACGTGAAATTATATACTAAATAATCTGTATATAATAGATTATATCACTGCGAAAACGCTATCTTTAAGATACCGTGTTGGCACCAATATTACACAATAATTAGTTTCTAGAAAAGTCTGCTACAAAGGCAACCTGCCTTATCTATTATTAAAGTGTGTTAGGTAACTGATTTTTAAAAACTTTGTTATGTCTGCGATTTTATTTAATATACAAAAAAAGTAACTAATGTATTTTATCATTAGACAGGTAAAAAAACAAAAAAAAAAAAAACCCGCCAGAAAATATACACAAGAGAAGCAAAGAATATTTTCAATATACGGATTACTGGTGATGAAATTTTGAAGAGATAATATTGCGTGTTTTTAGAATCATTTCATAAATTACTAATGCTAGCATTATCTGGTATTACATATATATAAGATCTAACCCATATATATACTGGTCTATACTAATATATGAATATACATACGAATACACATTCGGACAAACCTATACACACATATTCAGACAAACCAATACACACACATTCATCTATAATATAAATAAATTTCTCGCGTACATGGGTAAACTTTGTAGGAAAATACATTCTTGTGTTATTTGCGAAATGTGTATTAATATAATAGTTTACACCTGTTTTTAACTTGTAAGTACAATATTTTATTTACATTATTTACATTCGACGGATATTTGTCCTCATCTTGTTTGTTGTTAACACAACGTTTCGGCTGATATACCCTCCAGCCTTCTTCAGGTGTCTTGGGGAAATTTCGAACCTGGGTTCTCATTCTTAAGGTCTTTTTCGATGTTATTATTATTATTATTATTATTATTATTATTATTATTGTTGTTGTTGTTGTTGTTGGTG
>NC_042997.1:141691889-141739389 GCF_006345805.1 Octopus sinensis | reverse complement strand
TATATATATATATATATATATATATATGTATATATACGTACATACATATATATGTGTGTGTGTATTTGTGTGTGTGTGTGTGTGTGTGTGTGTGTGTGTGTGTGTGTGTGTGTGTGTGTGTGTGTTTAGCAGTCGTAATATTTTCAATGATTTTCATATTTGTTTTGTATTTTTCTTTGAGAAATTTTACGCTGAAATTTGCCAGAAGAAACATTTGAATGCTAAGATGACTTCCGCTTGAGCTGAAATCGTTGGAATGTGTGCATTGTAGGTAAAAGGGAAAATAATTCATCTGAAAGAAAACGTTTATATGGCTTTAGGAAACTTTTTTGTTTTGCGATCTCTCTATTCCTTTTAATAAATCGAAGAGGAGTGAAGAAAATAGTTATGAAACCATGAATATATATATATTTTTTGTCTTTTTAGAGTAAAGCGAATTAGCTCATACCTCACATAGAACGAAGAAAAGCGTCAAAATAGAACGATAAAAAATATAAGAAAGAATGTAAGTTTAAATAATGTTGAAGATCTATAGAACGAAAAGAAAAGCAATTTTAGAGTTGCACAATCTTATAATGTTTGTTATTGGTTAACTATTTCGTTTTTGGATCAAACTCATCTCCGAAAAATATAGACATAAGACTATGCAATATAAAAATTTATTTCATTAATTAGGAAACAAACAGGAAAGGTAATGCTTGCAATTGTGTCATTAGCAACACATCACAGAGATAGAAAAATTGTCGTCAATAAAACATTATAATATTTCAGTTGTTTATATCTACATGTAAGCCAGTAGATGTGTAGAAGTACTCATGACCTTAGGACAACCTCCTACACTGTTCAGATAGGTGCGGTTGGGGTTCAGCTGAAACATTTGCGAGGTTGTTTGCAGAGAATTAACGTTGTGAAGAGTGAGACGTTAGCCCTCTCAAGAAAGTCTTTCCAATGCTCTTGCATGTTAGTGGAACACTACTGAGAGAAGTGGAGAAGTTTAGGTATTACGAGTGACGGAAATCAGGAGGTTGATTGGATACGAGAATTGCAGGTACTGGCACAGTCATGTGTCAGCTCCAGCCTTCGATCTTCAGACGGGGAGAAGTTGGTGACAAAGTCAAACACGCTATGTTTAAGTTGGTTTCGTGTCCATCTTCAACCATGGTCATGAATGTTCGGTTAAAAGTATTATCGCGAATACAAGCCGCCGAAATGGTGTTCTTCTGGAGGATCGCAGGAGTAACGTTACTCGACAGAGTGTGTAACTCGGCGATCAGGGAGGCTCTCCATGTTGAGCTGCTACTTTTCTGCATTTAGAGGTTTCAGATCAGGTACTACATGTGATTAGAAAGAACCGCAAGACAAATTCTTCAAATCAAGGCAACCGGCAGGTGACCTAAAGTAAACCAAGAACTAGATGGTTGGATAATATCTGTAGTTTTAGTTGCCCACGCTTGGAGATCCAGGAGGGAGGGAAGTCTAATGGCGATTGCTTCTGACGGGACCTTACGGAGAAGTGCCTGAGAGCTCTACCCGACATGAATCTCACAGGAACATTGAGGGGAGAAGATGGATGGCTGGATGGCTTTTGCAGATAAAACACTGCGAGAGGACTGTGTGACACGTTTAAAATGCACCTGGGAGATGACGTACAGTGAGGATAACAAGAAAAGGGATTGATGGCTTGGGTTGGATCTGGGTCAGGAAGATACGCGGTTAACCAGTTCAGAGGAGTAGAGGCTGTGTTGGTAACGACAGAAGAGAAGGAAGAGTAAAAGGAGGAAACCACGCATCAGTGGGTTGCTGCTTGTAGCATGTTGAGAATCTTAATAAATCAGAAAAATAGATGTGGCACATAAATACAGCAGTGTACAGAAACAGCAACATTTAATACATGTAAGCAGTACTTTAATATAAGTATTACTTGAGTTTTGAAAGGGATTAAATATTATTTTATACTCTAGGCACGAGGCCCAAAATTTTTGGCGAGGGGGCCAGTCAATTAGATCGATCTCAGTACGCAACAAGTACTTAATCTATCGGTCCCGAAAGGATGAAAGGCAAAGTCGACCTCGGCGGAATTTGAACTCAGAACGTAGAGAAAGATGAAATACCTATTTCTTTACTACCCAAAAGGGGCTAAACACAGAAGGGACAAACAAGGACAGACGGACGGACGGGTTAAGTCGATTACATCGACCCCAGTGCGTAACTGGTACTTAATTTATCGACCTCGAAAGGATGAAAGGCAAAGTCGACCTCGACGGAATTTGAACTTAGAACGTAACGGCAGACGAAATATGGCTACGCATTTCGCCCGGCGTGCTAACGTTTCTGCCAGCTCACCGCCTTAAAGGGATCAGATATTGATTTGAGATAAAGTATTTTTTTGCACACATAGAGGAATCATAGCTTTGTGATGTGTGGTCACTATGTGAAAACACCACATATCGTGAGGCTTGGCATTTGTAGCGACTTCGAGAGTTTTGGTGGTGTATGGTAGTGAGATCAAATCTGTTTAATTGATATGCTGAGAACAGCTTTAGTCTTTGTGCTGTTAGAAGAGACTAAACAGCCATGTTCTCACACTCATTGATAATGGAGAAAATGTGTGTCTGGTGTGAGTTGTTTGAACTGTTTAGAGATGACATTCGTATGGAGAAGCTGAAAAGGGATGGAAATGTATTAGCAACATAGGGTTGTGGGTTAGGGAATACTGCATGTTATTAATACAGAAATTAAAACAGTGTTTGATAGATATTACTGTACCTTGGGTGCATCAAAATTGAGAAAGAGAGAGAGAAAGTAAGAGAAAGAGCGAGAGAGAGAGAGAGAGAGAGAGAGAGAGAGGGAGTGAGAGAGAAAGAGATGATGAGGAAAGGGTTTGTTTGCAACTGCTTCCGTCACGTCTTTGATGTTTAATGTGGGATCAATAGGTCGGTATTATGTGGTATCATTGAGGTTGTCTGTCTTGAGGACAGGGCATTTACAAAAGACTGGGATATTATCTTGGAGAAAGAGAGACAAAGAGAGAGAGAGAGAGAGAGAAAGAGAGAGAGAGAGAGGTAGAGAGAGCGAGTGAGAGAGAGAAAGAAAGAAAGGATTAAGCTAATTAAGAATCTAGGTATGATAGGAGCTATCAAACTTACTTGAAGGACAAAAAAAAAAGACACTATTGGAAGCGATCACCTTGTTGGATGTTTAATGTTTTTAACATTCTAACAGATGAGGAAAAAAACCTAAAGTATTCTAGCACTCGCTATGTGACAGACTTTCGAAAAAAAAGGGACAAAAATGTACATTGAGCCATAGAACTTCATTGCACCCGCATACAATTTTGAGAAAAGATGATAATATTCAACAAAATGTGAACAAAACAATTTTCATCGATGCTTTTCTTAATAGCGAAATCAATTTCTTTTACCAAGATATGTTTGGGATTTCTAATTTTGAAATATTCTTCATATTGGTGCCGTAGGACAGGAGAAAAAATATCCTGCTATTCCAATATGGTTTTTAGTTGAAACCAATTACACTTCACTTTCAACATTAATTTCAAGAGAAAAGTCTTACTTACAAATTGACTTACTTCTTTTGAAAATGTGTGGGTTGTGTCTTTAAGTAAAATATTCGGTTATACGAGGGGCGTTCAATAAGTAATGCCCCTGACCCACTTCCCATAGCAGTAGAGCAACGAAACTTGGCACAGTTATTAGTCTTTTTCTACATAGAAACCACTCAGAGTTACGCATTTCTCCCATCGTTTGATGCAGCTCTGGAGACCGTTTTTGTAGAAGACCCCAGCTTGGTCCTCCAACCACGACGTGACTTCAGAAATCAAGGCTGCATCATCTGGGAAACGCTTTCCTTTCAAAAACAACTTCATGGCTGGGAAGAGGTGAACATCAGAGGGTGCAAGGTCAGGAGAGTAAGGGGATGGGGGAGGAGTTCATAGCCGCACGCCTGTGTTTCTGATCTGGCAACACGCGAGTTGTGAACCGGAGCGTTGTCCTGCAGGAGGAGGATGCCTTTGCTGATCTTGCTCCGCCTCTTGATTTTGATAGCTTCTCTTAATTTCCTCAAAAGTGAAGCATAATAGGCTCCTGTAATTGTGGTACCCTTTGCCAGGAAATCTGTCATCACTACTCCGTCCTGGTCCCAGAAGACTGTGAGCATGACCTTGCCAGCGGAGGGCTGCACCCTTGCCTTCTTTGGAGGAGGTGAGTTACGGTGCTTCCACTGCATTGACTGGACTTTGGTCTCTGGATCATAGTGATGGACCCAGGTTTCATCCTGTGTAATCAGTCTTTTGAAAAATTTTGACTCATCTTCTTGGCACATCTCCAAATTCATCCTCGAGTACTCGACGCGTTCTTGCTTCTCGAAAGGTGTGAGCAACTTGGGAATCCATCTGGCAGACACCTTTTGCATATGCAAATGGTCATGAATGATAGTTTCCACAGACCCGGTACTAATCTTGACCTCATGGGCTATTTGGCGAATAGTTATGCGTCGATCTTCCAAAATGGCAGCCTCAACTTGACGGACAGATGCCTCATCAATGGCAGAAGGGGGGCGACCAGATCTGGGAGCTGTTTCCACAGAGTTCCGACCATGTTTGAATTCACGATGCCAGCGTTTTACAAGGTCATATGATGGGGCATCATCACCATAAGTTACTTTCATTTCATCAAAAGTCTCCCGTGGTGTGCGTCCTTTCAAATACAAAAACCGGATCACTGCTCGACACTCAACAGGCTCCATTTTACACTTGACTCAGTTCAAACATCTGTAAATCAGAAACCACAATTAGTTCAGAGCTGTAATTTGCCACTTAATCTATAAAGATATAAATAATTACACATGATCAAACAACTGCGAGTGGGTTAGGGTCATTACTTATTGAACGTCCCTCGTAGAAGCTACCAAAAATGCCTCCGAGATCGATTCAAGCTCAATTTCTTCCGTAGTTGATAAATGCCATTAACTTACCTAGCTAAGCGCTCAAACTGACGGAATGAAATATTCCTGCAAAATAATACCGAGCCCTCTTAGAAAAGAAATGATATGAAATAATGTGGTTCCGGGTACAGTAAATGTAATTGATCCTAGCTCTGCTAGATCAAGATAACAATAACAGCGAAAAATAAAAGCCAACAGCAAGTTGTTGCCTATTTATTTTCCCTGTTCGATGTGAAAACTTATCAGCGGAAGAGGTGGTATTTTAATTAAAGGCAATGATATAAAATTTGATTAAATTTAATTGATGTATGTTATAGACTGGAGAAGGAAGCCGGTACTTTTTCTCTGAGGAGTGACCAACAAATCGGTAAATGGTCCGTAATGAGACTCCCGCTTTTTTTCTCTACATAACAAATATGTAGAATGAATATATTTGCATTCTTAATTCATCCACAGCAAACCAAGTTTCGTAATATTTTAATATTTTAATTCTACTTCGTGCTGTGTTGTGCATAAAATACATATTCTGTAATCTTAATCTCATTTTACCTATTCATACCGTCTAACTTAGGAAAATAATGCAAGGAAAAGTCGGTTTTAATTCTGAATCAGAAACTAGATGTTTAAAAACATTCATCGCCATTTTTCATTATAACCAACCTTTAGTTATTGATTGGAGATAGACCTAGCAAGATATTCTTTTCTTCCTCATTAAGGAAGGCCTCACCTGAACTTTCCTACTGAAAAACGTTTCAATATTACTAGATTAGCAAAAAACACATTACCGAAAAACATATTAACAAAAAACTATCAATATACCATAGTTACGAGATTTGACCTTGTACTTAACAAAATATAGAATAGTCAGGACGTCGGATAACGTCTTACAGTATTGGCATACGTTCCTTAATGCTTTGAGTTCAGACCCCAATAAAGTCTTTCAACCTTCAAGTAACGATGAAATAAGAACTTGTCAAAGATTAGAGTTGATATAATCGACTATAAAACAATGTGATTTGACAGACTTTAAGATCATGTCCTATATGCTAGAACATTTGTTGTAGTCACTTGTATTGTATATTCATGTTACAGAGAAGAGTATTGATATACAGCGTAGACAAAGCTGATAAAGAATTCATTAATCATACAGCGTAAATTCTCACTTCTTTAACAAAAAATACTATTTTTCACAACACTGATTCATAGTTAACTAGATTGAAATATTCAGAATTGAATATTTTTGTTAGAGATGTTTGAGCCTTTGGCCAATAAGTTGGTTTCTTATCTTGTCAAACATCGATATTAATTTGCTATATAATATAGAATTCAATATTAATTTACCGATGATTTAAATTTTTCAGCCGAACAATAAAAATAATATTTTTAAAAACGATATGAAATTTGATAAAATACGTTGCCCACCGGCTATTTGTGTAGTTTAAAATTTACGAAAGAAATCGTTGGTTTGAGGAACGATTATAGAGTTAAGTTAATCTGTTTACTACACTGTCTACATTGTAAACACATTGCAACTATTTTCCCTCCCGGATAACAAATTAAGAATTATTGAAAGTAGACGAAATAAAATTTCTCTTGGGTTTAAGATTAGTAATAACTATCATTATATTTCACATCGATTTCAATTTGAAAATGTAGTAAAATTTAAAATTAGATTTTTTTTTAGAAATTACACATAATTTAGTAATTACATCTATTATTTTGCAAAAATTGAGAAAATACCAAAATTGATTAATTAAAGAAAAAGTGATTGTTTCTTGCTTTAGCACAAATTAACAAATTTTAGGTGTAGGGTGTACTCGAGCGAATCGACTTCAATGTATAACCGTGATACTTATTCAAGTGATGGCAATAAAGTATTGTGAATGTGGAATGGTTAAGAAAACTGATTTGCAATCACGAAATCTTGAATTCAATTCCGCTGCGTGGTGCCTTTTTACCATTGCCCTGGGTCAATCCAAACGTCATAAGGGGAATTGGATGGACAGAAATTGTGCGGAAGCCTGTCGAATGGAGTGTACCTGTGATTCGAAAGCACAGCCTTGTCACACACCATGTCACGCTAATTCTACGTGATAATTCCTTTAAGAGTTCGCGTACATTTTACGTTTATATGGAATGTTAGGCCATTTGCATGCTAATTTAATGAGCAGAGGATTCAACTGATCGAACAACTGACTGTTCATCATAGTGAACGACGGTGATCCATTTTAACTCCATCTTTTTTTCTTACGCAAAATAAAAGTAGTCTTGGTGGGACTTGAACTTAGAACGATGTAAGTTCTGGAAGGCATGTTTATTCGACACTCTGCCAAAGCTGACAAGAAAATGGTAGGTTTGTGGCGAGGAAAGTAAGATTTGTAATTAAATAATATCACCAATAATGATCTTGAATTATCTGTTAACTTCCTTCCTTTGCCTCTGGCAGAAAATCTGAATTAACAATTAATATTTTCCATGCATTAGAGATAAATCTAGAGATTTGAATTATGTCTTTTTTTAAAAATACGAAATATGAAAAAGAACATTGTGAAACCAATGGTATGAACAAATAATTTAGTCAGATTTTCACTCCATGTACGTTATTCAATCTCTGTCTCCGCTTCTCTTACACTTATCTTTTATCTTTCACTCTATTTCTATTAAAGTTAT
Organism: Octopus sinensis; assembly: GCF_006345805.1. Classification (NCBI taxonomy): domain Eukaryota; kingdom Metazoa; phylum Mollusca; class Cephalopoda; order Octopoda; family Octopodidae; genus Octopus; species Octopus sinensis. The sequence goes on along the minus strand of NC_042997.1, from coordinate 141,731,760 downwards.
TCTACATTTTCTTGATATGTTTTTATATATTCTTCATTTCTTGTACCTGGTACTAAATAAAATATTTTATTTACAAATGTCGACCACAGTACTTCACTGACGCTGTATTCTGTCAACTTCAGGAGGTAGAAAACCAAAGCTGATCATCACAAAGATATATGGGAGCGCAAAAGAAAAAAACATTCTGGAAAAAATTATCGCAAAGAATTTTATCCGACGTTCTAAAGGTTCTGCCAAACTACGTCCACGAGTTAATAGTCTATAGATTAAAATAGACTATAAACCACAGGTAAATAGTCTTTATGTCATTATCTTACATTGGGACTCTGCCAAAAATCCTAGGAGTATCGTGGTCGATAAATTCTTAGATTTCAGTAATTTTTTCCGAGTTAATTTCATTTTACTTACTACTTATATCTATTGAGAAATGTGTGAATGTCAAAGCATCACATTTAGCAACCCTTAAAGCTATGACTGAATTAACAGCCATGGAACTCCAATACATATGAGGAACGACAAGTGGCAGAAGATGGACGTTATTATCATGGCTACCTTTCCTTTCCTCCCCAAATGCGCAAAAATGTTCTTCAGGTTGCTGTTGTTTAATCATATAGCAGTCCAGATTAAGTAGACCAATGATCCAAAGCGTTTCAGCCATGATCATTCCATTTACTTGAAACTGTGCATCTAACGCCACACTATGTAATTAGCCTTTCCTCTTTTAAGACACTAGGGTGCGATTTTAGGAAGATGTCGCTGCTATTTGTAGTAGGGTGACTGTGTGGGCAAGCAGGAGAACCAAGCCACACACACACACACACATACACACACGCACATACACGTGCTATCATTACACACATACACACAGACCTGCGCGCACGCACATACCCACACATATACACACCTACCTCCTTCTCTTGCACTCTCCTGTCTTAGGAAGAAAGTTTTCTTCACCCATTCCCTTCCGGTCATTTCAATATGTGACCCCGTGTATATCGTTGGCGATTTTCTTTCTCCGTCTTCCCTTGGACCTTTTCTATATTTCTGATGAAAAGATCCGCTTGAAACGTGAAATTCTCTTTCTTTTCTTTGCTTTCCTGAGCGTCCACTAACACAGTACTTGTTCCACTTCTTCGCGTTGTTGTTTTTTCTTGCTTGTTCATGTTTGGATCGACTATATATATATAAAGTTAATCCAAACATGAAAACACAGAGAGAAAACACAACAACGCGAGGACGTGGAACAAATATAGTATTATTGGACGCTCAGGAAGGAAGGAAGAAGGAGGGTTTTACGTTTCGAGCGCTGCTCTTCGTCAGAAACATAGGAAAAGGAAAGATCCAAAGAAGGGAAGACGGAGGAAAAAAATCGTCAACGGTACACACGCGGTCACATTTTGAATATATATATGTGTATATATATATATATATATAATATATATATATATTTTTTTTTTTACTTGTTTCAGTCATTTGACTGCGGCCATGCTGGAGCACCGCCTTTAATCGAGCAACTCGACCCCGTAACTTATTCTTTTGTAAGCCCAGTACTTATTCTATCGGTCTCTTTTGCCGAACCGCTAAGTAACGGGGACATAAACATACCAGCATCGGTTGTCAAGCGATGTTAGGGGGACAAACACAGACACACACACGCATATATATATATACATATATACGACGGGCTTCTTTCAGTTTCTGTCTACCAAATCCACTCACAAGGCTTTGGTTGGCCCGAGGCTATAGTAGAAGACACTTGCCCAAGGTGCCACGCAGTGGGACTGAACCCGGAACCATGTGGTTGGTTAGCAAGCTACTTACCACACAGCCACTCCTGCACCTATATATATATGTATTTAAAATTTAAAATAGGATACATTATTTATAAGAATTACAAAGTAGATACTGAAAGGTGTTATGAGTCACCTTATTGACTTTAAACTAGATATTAATAGACGTATGATTTTGGAGACACAAAGATGTATTGTCTTATTCATTTATTTGTCCTTTATATATTCCATGAAATACGGGTTCATTCAGCAAATCGATGAGTCAATATTTTCCGGTATTGATAAGTTAATTCTGATATGATGTATTATTTCGTATATTATATGACAATATTGTAGCAACAATCTTCTGAATGTTGATGAAACAATTGTAAAATCATACAATATATCGAACTGTTCACTCCATTCTCCTTGTTGCTATATATAGCAAGTTATACATACTTACAGTTTACGAAATTCACTTACAAGGCACTAGTTCCCTCTAGACTATCGTAAGGGACACTTGTTCAAGGTACCACAGAGCGGAACCAAACCCGAAACCACTTGGTTGCGAGGCGAACTGCTTAATCACACAGCCATGCTTACATTTGTACGTTATCTCCCCCAATCAGACACCATGGCTTATGTAAATCTCAATTCCATCATGTCAAAGTTAGAATATTTTTATAGTTATTGTGGCTTTATATGTCGCTATTTTGTACTGGAACAAATGACACAAAATTATAGGTGGGGAGGGGTGTTGGCGATGAACTGACTTCAATACTTGCTGTGTGCTTTGTGCCACCAAAACCTGACGTATGAAAGGCCATCTTCTCATTAAGTTTCGAACTCAGCCAGTAGAGAAAGAGAAAACTAAACACTGTAAGATTTTCAATCCACTTTGCAGCATTTTTTCGGCCGCTCTGAAAGTTCTAAATAATAGAATAAAAAGTCCAATAAAAGCAAAACCAATCACAATTATAGAAAATACTGTCAGTTTGGAATAAATATATTTCAAACTAATAAGTGTTGTGAAAAAAAAAAAGAAAACAATTTTAGCTTCGTTCTCGGTATATTAATGTGTTTTTGCGTCTATTTTTTCCTTCTTTCTTGATAATACTGGGTTCAACTTATCGAAAAATATACACACTTAATGATAGAAAATAATTCGTGATTAACATACGAAATAAAATCATTTTAGTTATTGGCACACTTTCCGAAATTTATCTTGACAAGTTTCTATATTTTTAATCTCATTTTATATATTATTATTTGATTGTCCTTTTTAATAATGATAATAATCTCTTCCACTGAAATTTTTGTGGAGGGGACTAGTCGATTACATCGACCCCAGTGTTTTACCGGTGCTCAATTTATCGACTCTAAAAGAATGAAAGGCAAAGTTGACCTCGTTGGAATTTGAGCACAGAACGTAGTGACGGGTGGAATACCTATTTCTTTACTACCCACAGGGGGTTAAACACAGAGAGGACAAACAAGGACAAATAAACGGATTAAGTCGATTATATCGGTCCCAGTACGTAACTGGTACTTAATTTATCGACCCCGAAAGGATGAAAGGCAAAGTCGACTCAGAACGTAACGGCAGACGAAATACGGCTACGCATTTCGCCCGGCGTGCTAACGTTTCTGCCAGCTCGCCGACTTACTACTACTACTACTACTACTACTACTACTACTACGACGACGACGACGACGACGACGACGACCACCACCACCACCACCACCACCACCACTACCACCATCAGGATGGATGAAATGCCGCTAAGCATTTTGTCTGGCACGCTTACGATTCTACCAGCTCGCCGCCCCAATAATAGTAATAATCCTTTCTACTAAAGGCACAAGGCCAGAAATTTTGGTGGGAGAAGACTAGTCGATTACATCGACCCCAGCGTTTCACTTAAACTTAATTTACCGACCCCGAAAAGATGAAAGGCAAAGTCGACCGCGACAGAATTTGAACTCAGAACGTTATGACGGACGAACTGCAGTTGAACATTTCGCCCGGCGTGCTAACGATTCTGTTAGCTCGCCGCCTTATTGTTTGAGGCAGACCAGCAGAGATTCTTTCAGAAAATAGTGTAGATGGAAGTACTGAAGATGAGAAACCTAATGCAGAAGAAGTTAGAAAGCTCTGGAGTAATATCTGAGACAAGCCAGTCAATCATAATGGAGATACAGCATGATCAAAGAAAGTGAAGGAAGAAGTAGTCAGTGAGAAACCGCCAGATCTAAAACTAACTAGTGCATTAATGAGTAAAGTGGTAGGAAGAATGCCACATTGGAAGGGCCCGGGACCAAATTTAGTTCAAGAGTAGCATACATGGGAAACTGTGAGAACAACTTCAGCGTTGCCTAAATGGTTTGATGACAAGAAGAAGAACAGTATTTCTAATGAAAGACAAAAGTGAGGACAATATAGCTAGTAATTATAGACCAATCATTTTCTTACCATTAGTGTGGAAGCTGTTAAAAGGAATGCTCTCAGAAAGCATTTACGGGCATTTTCATTGCCAGGATAGATGAAATAGGCATAAAGCCTAGTTTAGTGCAGCTCTAGAAAACAGCATCATTAGGGACATTTAGGATACTTATGAAGGTTCTTGGCATCTTAGATTAATTGTTGTAGCCCGATGTTAGGAAATATTTTTCAACAGTTTAAGCTGTTGGACGTATATGAAATAATATTTTTCTCCACTGTGGGCCGAAGCTCTAAAATTTTAGGGAAGATGAAAAGCCGATTATATCGATCCCAGTCCTTTACTGGTACTTTATTTTATCAATCTCTAAAGGATAAAAAGCAAAAACGATTTCAGCAGTATTTAAACACAAAATGCAAAGAACCGGAAGAAATGGTGCTCTAAGCATTTTTCTCTGACGATTCTGCCACTTCACCACCTTTTATGATTTCACCTTTTGGGGGTGCAACGTCAAACACATCGACCCCAGAACTTTATTTTATCGATCTCGAAAGGATGAAAGATAAAGTTAACCTCGGCAGTATTTGAACTCAGAACAGTCAGAAGAAATGCCGATAAGCATTTTTCCTGACTAGCTATAATGGTATTAATCCTTATTAGGCGCAAGCGTGGCTGTGTGGTAACAAGCTTGCTTCCCAACCACATGGTTCCGGGTTCAGTCCCACTGCATGGCATGTTGGGCAAGTGTCTTCTACTATAGCCTCGGGCCGACCAAAGCCTTTTGAGTGGATTTAGTAGACGGAAACTGAAAGAAGCCCGTCATATATATATATATATATATATGTATGTATATATATCTATGTGTGTATGTGTCTTTGTGTCTCTGTGTGTGTCCACCACCACCACCACCACCACCACCACTTGACAACCGGTGTTGGCGTGTTTGTGTCCCCGTGACATAGCGGTTTCACAAAAGAGCCCGAGAGAATAAGTACCAGGCTTAAAAAAATAAGTCTTGGTGTTGATTCATTTGACCAAAAAGTCAAAGCAGTTCCCCAGAATGGCCGCAGTCTAATGACTGAAACATGTAAACGATAAAAGATAAAAATATTATTATTTATCTTAAAATGCATCATAAAATGTTACAGAAGAGCTTTTTTTTTCTTTACTAGTTTTATTTGATATTTTTACTGCGCCTCTGTTTCTTCTTTGGACAGCCGCAACCGCGACATATCTCACAATGCTGCGCCACGAGTTTATGTTCGACATTAACTTTAGTTTGTCTTCAGTTTCACGTTGCGTGTCGCTGCCATTGATGTCAATGTAGTTGAGTGGTCTTCGTCCTCTTTTAGGGTGCAAAAGTTTCGAAAATATGATGTTTGCCCTGATAGCATAGCCTACCCTACGTTAAACGATGTATCCATAAATCTTATCTTCAGCCTTGCGCTCACATAATGAGGTATTTTGAACCCTAGTGCACATAGCAACAAAGCGATCTTAAAGCTCTTTTTTGATGAGAAATGATTTCAACTCCTTAGAGAAGGATATCCTCTATAAATGCCCTGAAGAATTTCAGAACTGCTGACTTTGAAATACTTGATTACTGGATGCCTTAAAGCTTATTACAGCCACTTCAAGCTAGTTCCTCGCGTGTAGTTTTACTTATTATCAGCAACGTAGAATCTAAGGTTCTGAAGGATTCTTTGAGTTGTGTGCCATTACTGAAAGAAATTGACAGGTTTCACCTCCATTGATAGCCATGAAAAACAAACTGATTTTGCAGCATTCTCAAGAATTGTTATCAAATGTTGTGCGTCACATAGTCGATAAGCTGTCAGGACAAAGATCATCAGTTATATCTTCTATATGTTCGCACAAATATTGATTTCTCTGTCCATATGCGAGTTTAAACATCTCTATACACCTGAGTAGATTATGAGATTAGCAGATGACACTTATACATTATTTACATTATTATTACTATAATAATAATAATAATAATAATAATAATAATGATAACATCGAAAAATACCTTAGGAATGAGAACCCAGGTTCGAAATTTCCTCAAGACACCTGATAAAGGCTGGAGGTTATAGCAGTCGAAAGTTGTGTTAACAACAAACAAGATGAGGACAAATAGCCGTCAAATGTAAATAATTTACGTGATTCCTCATCTCTTAAATATAAAGCTGTAGATGACATTTACGTTAGCATACACAAGTTTGAAGCATATATATATATATATATATATATATATATATATATATACATACACACACACACACCACACACACACACACACACACACACACATATATATATATATAATATATATATATACATATATATACAAATCTGGAGGCGCAATGGCCCAGTAGTTAGGGCAGCAGACTCGCGGTCGTAGGATCACGGTTTGGATTCCTAGACCGGGCGTTGTTTATTGAGCGGAAACACCTAAAGCTCTATTAGGCTCCAGCAGGCGGTGATGGCGAACCCTGCTGTACCGTTTCACCACAACTGTCTCTCACTCTCCCTGTTTCTGTTGTACTTGTATTTCAAAGGGCCAGCCTTGTCACACTCTGTGTCACGCTGAATCTCCCCGAGAACTACGTTAAGAGTACACCTTGCATGTTAATTTCACGAGCAGGCTGTTCCGTTGAACGGATCAGCTGGAACCCTCGTCATCGTAACCGACGGAGTGCCACTGTATTTATATACCTTAAAATGTCTCTTAAAATGTTACAGAAGAGCTTTTTTTTCTTCAGCAGTTTTATTTGATATATATATATATATATATATGTGTGTGTGTGTGTGTGTGTGTGTGTGTGTGTGTGTGTAAGCCGCCATTTAGGAGGATCGCCGCATAACTTTTCGGTAGCTAGCCCAAGAAGTGAAGATAAGTGTAGGGTCCGCGGAAAAAAATCATTCACGACCATTTTGCACATGCGGAAGTTTTCTGCACGATGGATTCTCCGGATGCTCACACCTTCTCAGAAGCAGGAGCGAGTCAGTTGCTCCCAGACTCTTTTGGCAATGTGCCAAGAAAACGAGGAGGGCTTTTTCGGCAGACTTATCACACAGGATAAAACATGAGTCCATCACTATGATTCTGAGTTTAAAGTCCAATCGAGGCAATGGAAGCATGATAACTCATCACCTCCAAACGAGGCTTGTGTCCAACCCTCAGCAGGCAAGGTGGTGCTTACAGTCTTTTGGGACCAGCGCAGAGTAATGATGATGAATTTTCTGGCAAAGGACACCACAATTAACGGGGCATGTTGTTTCCCTGCTGCAAAAATAATGGGACGCCATCAAAGTAAAGGGGCATGGTATGCTGACCAAAGGAGTCCGCCTCCGCCAAGACTACGCCCCAGTTCACAATATGCATGTTGCCCAGAAGAAAGCATACCCCTGCGGCTATGAATTCCTCTCTCATCCCCCTTACTCTTCCGACCTCACACCATCTGACTTCCACCACTTTCTAACCATGAAGTGTTTTTTGAAGAGGAAGCATTTTTCGGCTCATGAACTTATTTCCGAGGTAAAGTCTTGGCTCCAGACGCAACCTACCGAATTCTACAGACGAGTTCTTCACAGCTACATAAAGCGATGGGAGAATTATGTCACCATTGGTGGTAGCTATGTAGAGAAGGACTAATAATTATGTAAGGCTTCGTTTATCCGTGGATCAGCAGAAATCTTTAATGAACACTCCTCGTTTATACACACACACACACACACACACACACACACACACACATATATGTGTATATATGCATAAATACCTATCTACAAGTCAGGACGTTGCCTACATCTTTAGGCGTTATGACCGTACTCATAAAATGTATGCTTATTTAAGTCTTTCGCTGTGGGGCATAGATCACCAATGACTTTTCCCCTCTGATCTCGACTCTTGACAGTGCTTTTTGTTTCTCTAGAGTTGGTTCCTTGCGTTTTCAACTCTGATTTTCTCTTCTCCGATGGAAGGCTTTTCTCTCCCAGGTCCTGTTGATTTTAATTGTCATCAATGCTTCTGTTAACTTGTTGGCTCTACATAAACCCATTTTAATCTCTGTAGAGAGTTGGTACATATTAGTCTGGCCTTTATCATTTGACCTGTTCAGCATGAGAGGCGCGACCAGGTGTGAGCATTTTGCCGGAAATTAAAAAATATATTTTTTTAATAATATTTTTGTTGTTTTTGTAAAATCTTAGTGTCACTAAAGCATAAAGCCCTCATACCGCAACAAGGACTGGATCTTGTGGTGGTTATGTCATAATTGGAAATACTCAAATTTTGGTAATGTTTTAAAATTATACGAGTTTGTTGCTTACACTTTACACGGGGCGGTATACATATTTTTTATTTACTTATTTGCATTTCGAAGTTTATTATATTTCATGTTAAGGCGGTGAGCTGGCAGAACTGCTATCCTACCGGAAAAACTGCTTAGCAGCATTTCATCCGTCTTTACGTTCTTAGTTCAAATTCCGCTATCATTGACTGCCTTTTTTCATCCTTTCGGGGTCGATAAAATAAGTACCAGTCAAGTACTGGGGTCGATATAGTTGACCACCCCTCCATTCAAAAACTGCTCACCCTGTGCCAAAACTTGAGACCATATTTATACTTCATGTTGTAGTTGATTCTGTAATTGTCATCGTATTTGAGATGGCGGTTAAATAGTTTATCACATAATTACATTTAAACTTTTTCAAGTTTAAATATGTGAAGACCCCTTCCAGTTCCTAGTGTTCAGAACTCAGATACCGCTGTGGCAAGCTGGCAGAATTGTTACCGGGCAAAATGCTTTACGATCTGAGTTCAAATTCCACCAAGGTTGACTTTTGCTTTTCATCATTTCGGAGTCGATAAAATAAATACCAGTTGAGCACTGGGGTCGATGTAATCAACTTAGAGCCCTACCCCGAGCTTGCTGGCCTTGTGCCAAAATTTGAAGCGAGGAGACTAAGGCTTAAAATGCCTCCCAAAACTGTACCGATGCAACTATTACTCTTTACTGCATACTTTTCCCTCAGTACTCATACAGAATTTCCCACTGCCTTCACCCATCAGGGGCGACACCACCCACTTTGGGAAACATTGATATAGAGTATGTGATGTTCGAAGCGCTTTATTCTATTGAAAGGTAACGTGCAGAATGCATACTTTGAAGGACTTGAACTGAAAGTGTCTTACATATAAGCTTATATTTATGATTGTATAAACAGTTGTGATCTCTGGTATTATGTTTTCGTTTACACGTTTTTGGCTTACTCAGTAGACCAATCATTATTTGTGCCATTTTTACTTTCATCTTCTCATCCTACTTTCCACTCTCATTTTGGAGCCCTTGTGTTTGATAGCTTCGCAACTTCCTTTTTGAGGAATGTTTTGATTAGAAAGGATTGAGATGTCTATCAAAGTCTATAAGCTTTCCTTTGTTTCTTTCATAATAATGTCTCTGATGTTCGCTTCGATTTCCTTGTCAGTCCGGACAGGCATGTTTCAAAGAATCGGAGCTGTATTGTTGCTGTACATATCGGATTTAGTATTAACATTATTCATTCCTTTTGTTTTGATATGAAAGTGCCTGTAGACTGCCCAATTGAAATATGCATAACTATTTACATAAACCAACGCGGCAGTCTCTAAGTAGTCACTCAGTTTGCTAGAAATATCAGCAAAATCTTTCTCAAACCATACCCAGCTGTCTTCAAAAGGAAGGGCACACGGAATATCAATGTGGATTACACTAGACAAAGAAAGAAAACACATGATGTTCAGAAATCGATTGCCATTTATCATAGGTCTGATCGATCAATAAAAGCTACCTACTCAGTCAGGGGTGGAGGCGCGTGGCTTAGTGGTTAGGGTGTCAGCATCATGATCGTAAGATTGTGGTTTCGATTCCAGCACCGGGCGACGCGTTGTGTTCTTGAGTAAAACACTTCATTTCACGTTGCTCCAGTCCACTCAGCTGGCAAAAATGAGTAACGCTGCGATGGACTGGCGTCCTGTCCAGCTGGGGAACACATACGCCATAGAAACCGGGAAACCGGGCCCATGAGCCTGGCTAGGCTTTAAAAAGGCGCATTTATACTCAGTCAGGGATAAATTCTACTTTTCACCAAATCTTTAAGCAGGAAATGAGGTGAGTTATTATTGGTCTTGCTTGTTTACGCACATAAACATTCACTTTGACAGAGTTTCTTGATTCGACATTAATCTTAAGCAGCTAAAATTTCTGTTTTTAGTTTAAATCTTTTGAGTAATTGTTTGGTTTGCATCTTGGTTCAACTCTTAAATGTCCAGTTGTATAGGAGAAAAAGTAATTGTGAAGATAACCTCTCTAGTTTTCTTTAGCATAATTTACGAGTTCTGCTTTAATTCAACTCTTCTGGTTTTCTTTTATCATCTCACTGATATTTACATTGTTATAATCTAAAGTCTAGATCCTAAACCTTATCCTCGATGTATCTAGCATCTCATTTGTACCCGAATTGTTCTTAACACGTGCACTGAAACACGCATATAAGAACGTACATATTCACACACACACACATTCAAGGGAGGTGGGAATAAACAGACACACGGACACACACACATACAGAGTAAAACATTATTTATTTTTCTACTATAAGCATAAGGCCTGAAATTTTTGGGGAGGAGGCCAATCGATTTGATCGACCCCAGTACGCAACTGGTACTTAATTTATAGACCCCGAAAAGATGAAAGGCAAAGTCGACCTCGGCGGAATTTGAACTCAGAATGTAGTGACGGGCGAAATACCGCTAAGCACTTCGTCCGACGTGTTAACGTTTCTGCCAGCTCGCCTCCTTAGAAATATTCTTTTCTACTCTAGGCACAAGGCCTGAGTTTTTTGGGGATGTGTGTAGGTGGTGGGGAGAAGGCCAGTCGATTAGATCGACGCCAGTACGCAACTGGTACTTAATTTATCGACACCGAAAGGATGAAAGGCAAAGTCGACCTCAGCGGAATTTGAACTCAGAAATGTAACGGCAGACAAAATACCTATTTTTTTACTACCCACAAGGGGCTTAAACACAGAAGGGACAAACAAGGACAGACAGACGGATTAAGTTGATTACATCGACTCCAGTGCGTAACTGGTACTTAATTTATCGACCCCGAAAGGATGAAAGGCAGAGTCGACCTTGGCGGAATTTGAACTCAGAACGTAGCGGCAGAAGAAATACCGCTAAGCATTTCGCCCGGCGTGCTAACGTTTCTGCCTGCTCGCCACCTTGTAAAACATTACTTACGCTCACACGCAGACAAACACTCATATTGATATTGTCCCCTGTTTATACAAAGAAATGATTTGTGCCCCCACGAACAATTAAAAACTTGCAAATAACTTACTTATGCAAGCTCTGCCAGTCGAAAGCTCTGCATACCGGACTCCACCTACCGGGGTGGGTCTCCGCTTACTGAATAGACTGACTTGTATTTAACCATCGACATTTGATCTTAAGTCATTGGTCTCTGGAACACCTGCACTATTCAAACTGGGCAGTCATGCAGATCTGACATACCATGTAGGTAAACATGCAAGCAAACATGCCATGTAGGCAAACAGGTATCCACTTAACACCTACACGTCATTTTGTTAATTCCTTCCTTTTACAGATCTTACTCTTTTACTCTCTTTTACTTGCTTCAGTTATTTGACTGTGGCCATGCTGGAGCACCGCCTTTAGTCGAGCAAATCGAACCCAGGACTTATTCTTTGTAAGCCTAGTACTTATTCTATCGGTCACTTTTGCCGAACCGCTAAGTTACGGGGACATAAACACACCAGCATCGGTTGTGAAGCGATGATGGCGGGGAAAAACACAGACACACAAACATACACACACACACGCATATATATATATATATATATATATATTAATTGTTATCGCCATATTAATATGGTATTCTTATAGATATAAGAATAATCGCTGCCGCTGGTCAGCTCCATGAGGCCACCGCCTTAAGATAGCTATTGATACACGATCTGTATCCATTATAACCTTCGAACAAGGGAGGTCAGCCGCTTCACACTGCCAGTTATAATGGATACAGATCGTGTATCAATAGCTATCTTAAGGCGGTGGCCTCATGGAGCTGACCAGCGGCAGCGATTATTCTTATATCTATAAGAATACCATATTAATATGGCGATAATAATTAATTTCCAGTAAACGCTGTCGTAATCTCTTTTATAGAGACTTAGTAATTTTAATATTTCTATTATATATATATATATATATATATATATATATATACATATATACGACGGATTTCTTTCAGTTTCTGTCTACCAAATCCACTCACAAGGCTTTGGTCGGCCCGAAGCTATTGCAGAAGACACTCGCCCAAGGTGCCACGCAGTGGGACTGAACCCGGAACTATGTGATTGGTAAGCAAGCTACTTACCATACAGTCACTCCTGCACACTTTTTCTTCGAAAGTTCTGTAACCAAACTCATTTGTAGCTGGCCACTAAACCTTTGTTTTCTTCGTAATCTCTTCTGACGAATAGGCATCTTGACCTAATGATTTTTGTTTAGAAAGAATTTTCAGCCGGAGCAGCAATCGATCATTTGTAGTTTGACTCTTGGGAGGATTTACCTCGTGTTTGACCGTCAATTGACCTACACCGTTTCAACTTCATACACTTCTCGTCATGCTATATCTTCAACGTGACTTCGATACCAAATGTTTTATCGCTTCTAATTAGTTCTCCAAAACGCGCTACAGTTACTTTGTAATAATTTTCTATTTGTATCAGGACCCTTCCATTTCGATCGCATAACAGACATATCGTATCTGTTGAGACTTTTAGGTTGAGTGAGTTCTGAATTTTCTAGCCTTCTCAATTCACTTAATTTCCAGTTTATTACATTGAAGCTATCTATACATTGTGACACTTAGTTAATGCATTTTTACTTACGTTATTCTGGCATTTAGTTTAGTCTGTATAATAATAATTCAAATTTTCTGTTTCGCTTTTCATTATATAACTTAATTTTTTTCTATCTTTATTATATCTTTGTTTAATGTACACCTTATTACTTGTCTTCGTGGTTCTATTGCCATTGACAAATTTTAGTGTCTGTATCTCACTAGTGAAGGCGCATGGCTCAGTGGTTAGATCGTCGGGCTTAAAATCGTGAGGTTGTGTGTTCGATTCCCGGACCGGGCTTGTGGTGTGTTCTTGAGCAAGACGCTTTATTTCACGTTGCTCCAGTTCTTTCAGCTGTAAAAATTAGTTGCGACATCACTGATGCCAAGCTGGTTCAACCTTTACCTTTCCCTTGGACAACATCGGTGGCGTGGAGAGGGGAGGCTGGTATGCATGGACGATTGGCGGAATTCTAAGAACACCGAACCAAATGCTTTACAGTATTTGTTCTGGTTCTTTGTGATCTGAGTTCAAATTCTAGCTACTTAAGTGCTGGGTCAATTTTATCGACTATACCTATTTACTAAGCTATTTGTGGACTGGCGCCTATGTTAAAAATGCTAATTATTATTATAATGTTTAAGGCGGTAAATTAGCAGTCAAATATTGGGGTTCATATAATCGACTTACCCTCCCTTCAAAAACTGTTGACCCTGTGCAAAATTTAAAATCTTTATTATTGTCATCGTAGTTAAGGTGGTGAGCTGGCAAAATCGTTGGCGCGCCGGACAAAATGCTCAGTGGCGTTTCGACCGTCTCTTCGTTCTGTGTTCAAATTCCGCTGAGGCTGACTTTGCCTTTTATCCTTACGGAGTCGATGAGAGATATGCACCAGTTGAGAACTGGGGTCGATGTATTCCACTATACCCTCTCCACAAAATTTCAAACCTTTTTCCTGCAATAGAAAGGATTATCATCTTTATTATTTATGGCTTCAGATTCCATTATTTTATTTCCTTTTTACTAAAAGAAAAAAAAAAGCAACAACAAAAAAACGATTAGATATATCCTAGAAAGCAAGTAGAAATATTCTTTTCTATTCTATTCTAGGTACAAGGCCCGAAACTTTTAGGGAGGGGGCCCAGTAGATTAGATCGACCACAGAACGCAACTGATACTTAATTTATCAACCCCCGAAAGGAATGAAGGCAAAGTCGACCTTGGCGGAATTCGAACTCAGAACGTAGCGGCAGACGAAATACCTATTTCTTTACTACCCACAAGGGGCTAAACACAGAGAGGACAAACAAGGACAGACAAACGGATTAAGTCGATTACATCGACCCAGTGTGTAACTGGTACATATTTAATCGACCCCGAAAGGATGAAAGGCAAAGTTGACCCGTAGGAATTTGAACTCAGAACGTAGCGGCAGACGAAATACCGCAAAGTATTTCGCCTGGCGTGCTAACGTTTCTGCCAGCTCACCGCCTTAAATCCAGTAGAAACATTGAAAGTTAATAAATGCTGTGTAAGAATGCGCTAAGCATAATTACAGGTACAAGTGTTATTATTTGTTTTAACCAGCATTTGTCTCCGTCTTTATATAATCTGTAAATGTTTTGTATCAATTAACAATGGAATTACAAACACGTTCCATAATCGCCGAAACTTTTCTTTTAATTCAACACTTGTATTCAAATCCTAATTGGTTGCCCTGGGTTGATTTAATCGATTAGCGCCATTCCATACAAATTTCTAACCTTGAGGTATTAATTTCATGATATAGCTAGGTCGAGGTTTTGTAATTTAAATTTTAGCTGCCGCATATGTTATATTAACACTGTATCTGAAAAAGGAAGCCGGTTTGCTGGCTGAGCCACTATGGCATCGAACAAAATGCCTAGTGGCATGTTTTTTAAAGCGGCGAGCTGTGAGAATCGGTAGCACGCCGTGCAAAATGCTTAGCGGCATTTCGTCCGTCTTCATGTTCTGTGTTCAAATTCCGCCGAGGTTGACCTTGTCTTTAATCCTTTCAGGGTCGATAAAATAAGTACAAGTTGAACACTGGGGTCGATGTAATTGACTTGTGCTCTCCCCCGAACTTGCAGGCCTTGTACTAAAATTTGAAATCAATATCTGAAAAAAAAAAAAAGAAAATGATAAAGAAAATGAAGCCAAAAATTCAAAAACGTAAACAAAATATACAGTGAAGCCCTTCTCTCAATCACAGTTATTAGTACTTTTTTAAAACAATCCACATTATGTAAATTTATGTAATGTTTCCTTTATAGTTTGAGCTACGTTTAATAAAAACTATTTTTGTATGGTTTGAATAAAAGATAACTGAAATGAAATTTTTTTATGACATAAATAATATTGATACAAGATCAGGTGGTTTAGGAACATGGCATTGTGGATAAATTCAACTCCAGTGTATTACAGATGTTTATTTGTTTGCCCCTGAAGGGTGAGAGGAAAGAATACCGTAGCGAGATTTGAAGAACTCAAAGAGACGTAATTATATATCGCAAAGCCTTTAATCCACCGCTCTACCGTTTATGCAACTCATATCCGTTAATATGAATACTATCAAAATCAAAATCAGAGTCTTTAGTGTGCGAAAAGCCGGCTAAACTTAGTTTCAAATTCTAACTCGTTAAATATTGAAAGTAAAAAAAAAAGTTTCCAAAAGAGATATTTAAATGATTTCTCTGCATGGCATTTATTAACTCCATCAAAAGAATGTATTAAAATTCTTCACTGACTATTTTACATGAATCATAACAATAAAGATTTCTGCTTGTTTGTTTCTAATTTACTTGATGAATTCCATAGATAAAGAGGCGAAATCTAAACTTTGTGGATTTTATAGCCAAATGCTATTGTTTATATATTTTCTTTTGCGAGTTATCCAGTTTCTTTTCACGAAATATAAAAGCTAAGTTTAAGATTTCATCTTGTCGTTCTCTTTCATTATACAATTGGCAAGCCTATATTTTTCCGAGGTCACGTAAACGGCGTGTACCTTCTATCCAATTACGAGCGTTATTCCTCTTTCAAATTTCTCTGATGCTCAAATGACCTTGTCAACTATTCATTTGAAAGTTATTTCTTTGATTGGTTACGAACATGAAATAGTTACCTGAAAACGGTTGTGGACATCGGGATTAAAGGGAGGAGAACAAAGGGGACGGGATACAATACAAAGAGAAAGGAGATATAAAAGAAGGAGAAAGTGAGAGTATGAGGAGAAGAAATAAGAGGAAGAAGTAGAAAGAATATGAGAACATACATTTGTCGACTAAACGCTTTTGAGGCAAAAGGCGGAGCAATGATTTTCGAAGAGGAAAATTATATGAACATTTCCTATTTTCATTTATATCTTCCTTTTCGTATTTCTCTTTCTCTCGTTTACTTTATTCTCACTTATCCCCTCTCTGTCTTTCTTCTTTTCAACAGCGAACGTGAAACTATTTTACATTGGCCATTTATTTCGCTACCAAACTACAGAAGATTTTCCAGATAAAGGAGAAAATAATGCTAGAGTATCCAGTGGGAGTTACCTTCCAAGGAACGCATCGAACACAACGCTTAATAAAAACAGCCATTCTAGTTGTGGTAACAGCTTCCTACCTTCTTTCTGAGTAGCATTATATGCTTTGATATCTATCGATATTTCACCGTAAGATGATTGTCTTCAGCATTGATTTCTTTGACTTCTAGAATAAATCAAGAACAAATCTGTAAATATGGTGTTACTCGTTCATATTCAAGAATCCCAGATAAATCAAATACATTCCAACAGTTTATTAAATAGCCAAATAAGATTGCTTTTCAGCAGTGTTTTCCTAACCTGTAATTTGGTTAGAGTGGTATCAAAATAAAGGCAAAGAATCCTGAGAAAACCGATATTTATTTCCTGTCATTACTTCAGTAAACTCATAAACTAGGCACACACAGATTATACAGTAGAAATGCGAAATGCGGTGCATAAAAATTGCATTTATCAATGCAGAATACCTAAAATAAAATTACATGCATCAATCATGCATATACGTGTATATGGAAACAAGTACAAGTCTATAAATATATTCACTGACACTACACTAATATACAGAGATATATACACAAATGCGCACAAGCATGTATAAAATCAACATGTATTAGTGTGTGCGTATTTTGTGCTCGTAACCGTGTTTTTGAGTGATAGTATAAATACCTACAAAAACAGGTGCACTAACACAAGCAAACATTCCATAAATCTCAAAAGTTACAAATATGTATGATCTTACGTATGCATATATGTATGTATGCATATATGTACGCATATATATGTATGTACTCATGCTTGTATGCACGTGGATTATGTTTGAATGTCTCACAGAAAATTGAAGTCATTGTAACAAATAAAAAAACTATAGAGACGATGGTGTATATAATTGTATGAATACAAATGTGTTCGAGTGTATGTGCTTGTGTAATTATATGCATACTTAGAATTTGGTAACATTTATCGATATCTGATCAAATTAATGCACTGAGAAAGGTATTGTAAAACGCACACGAAATAACAATCGTATTTATATATCTCTGGAAAAATTTTAGCACTTAAATATTTATTTCCATAAAGTTTTGAACATATGCATTCAACTGCTTTCAAAGTTTCTCTTATATGTATGCATGTCATTATTCAGCTTTATTTCAAGATTTCTTGCCAAAAGAGAAAAAGCCGGTTTCTAACCTAGATTCAAGGCTCCTTCATTGAAATTTCAACATCAACAACAGGGTATTTTTACATGTATATGTGTAGGTGCAGATTTGTATGTTTTGTTTTATGTGTGTATGTATAATATATACCTAAAATACATATTTACATATACAATACACACAAACATATATATGTTTATATGGATAATTCATATATATTATAATATATATATATATTTATTATATGTTTATATATATAATACATATTTATAAATATGAACGCTTATATAAGGCATTTCATTCCTATATAATATATAATATATTGTATATATATATATATATATATATATATATATATATAATACATATATATATATATATATATACATATATATATATATATATATAATATATATATAATATTATATATATATATATATATATATATATATATATATATATATAATATAATATATATATATATATATATATCTATATATATATATATATATGTATATATATATATATATATATGTATATATATGTATGTATATATGTATATATATATATATATATATATATATATATATATAACATATGTATATATACATATATATATATATATCTATATATATATCTATATAAATATCTATATATATATCTATATAAATATCTATATATATATATATATGTATATATATATGTATATATATATATATATATATATATATATATATATATATATATATGTGTGTGTGTGTGTGTGTGTGTGTGTGCGTGTGTGTGTAAGATCAAGGGAACGAGGTGTGGGAAGAAAGTTAGCTTCGAATAATCCATAGTGAATATAAAAAAATCAACTTTCAGTAACAGTAGTGGTTTATTGAGACGGAAGGTTGCGGGATGTTTTTTGTATCGAAGAACGATGAGCTGAAAAAAAAAGTTGTCGAGTGTGCGAAAACGTATACAAAAGTTATGGAATGGAGAGTGGGAAATCTGGGTTACATATGTTTCATAGAGTGTGGAACCTCGGAAGTGGTCATTTGACTGCGGCCATGCTGGAGCACCGCCTTTAGTCGAGCAACTCGACCCCGGAACTTATTCTTTTGTAAGCCCAGCACTAATTCTATCGGTCTGTTTTTGCCGAACCGCTAAGTAACCGGCACATAGACAAACCAGCATCGGTTGTCAAGCAATGCTAGGGGGACAAACACAGACACACAAACACACACACGCATATATATATATATATACATATATACGACGGGCTTCTTTCAGTTTCCGTCTACCAAATCCACTCACAAGGCTTTGGTCGGCCCGAGGCTATAGTAGAAGACACTTGCCCAAGGTGCCACGTAGTGGGATTGAACCCGGAACCATGTGGTTGGTAAACAAGCTACTTATCACACACCCACTCCTGCGCCTATGTATATGTATGTATGTATATATGTATATATATGTGCATATATATATATGTTCTTCTACTTCTAATTTCGGTACGTGGCGAAGCTATCAGATGACCCCTGATTATAATTATATTTATGTATATAATTATAGAATATTTTGTATAATTCAACTATAAAGATTATTTTAACGTACTGACTACTTGGTAAAATTATTAATTATTGATTAATTAATCAATTGATTAATTAATCGTACGCTATATTATTATTATGTGCATATAAATGTATATGTATACACATATATATATGTATATATATGTGTATATATATATTTATATATACACATATATATATGTATATATGCGTGTATATATATGTATGTATATATATGTATATATATATGTATATATATACGTATGTATATGTATATATTTGTATATATATATATATGTACATATATACGTATATATATATGTATATATATATACGTATATATATATATGTATATATATGTATATATATATATACGTATATATTTGTATATATATTATGTATATTTATATATGTATCTATATATTATATCTATCTATCTATCTATCTATCTATCTATCTATATATATATATTATTGAAAAAAAGGAGGCAGTCAGAATTTTAGATAATCTTTTATTAGTGCCTTCGTTCGTTATATATATATATCTATATATATATATATATATATATTATATATATATATATATATAATATATATATATATATTATGCACACCCGTTTGTTATGGTTTTTATATCAAGTGTTGATAGTCTACTGATCGTTAAATTAAATATTTGTGAAACTAACTGAACATTTTAGATTATTTCAATGGAAGTATATATTATTGGAAATATAATTAGAGAATCCGTTTCCCCATTGAAATATAAGAGCATCTTTAAACTTTCAAGTAACCACTTCTTGATCACTCAAATATGGAAGAACCATTTACAGTAAATATGTTCTTATTTGGTTTCTCATTCAGACCCACAATCATATCTTTAAAAATCCCCTCCTATCTTGACCAAAATAACGTTTCAAACACAATACCATAAAAAAATTGAATATATAACATAAAATAAACTTTTAACTCTATTAACAAATAAATAAGCAAATTAAAAGCGCGATCATTCGTAAACAAACAAGAGAAAATAAACACCACACCACACGATATAGCATAACCAATAACAGATAACATAAAATAAACTTGAAAAACAAAAAATTCTTTAAGTCTATTAACAAATAAATAAGCAAATTAAAAACAAAATTCTTTATTAACACACACGGGAAAAATAAATGCCACACCACACGAAGAACCATAACCGATGAAGAGGCAGAAAAATAACAGCCAGTCAGCGAATACAAAACGTTAACAATCAATAAAACATAAGCATGGGACAACACTATCGTCAACAAATATAATTAACCCTAATCATCAAAATCGAGATGTAACAATTCTCACATGAAAATCGGTGTCGTGAAACCCGAGTCGTGAGATAAATATTCCCTGTCAATAAATCATAAATTTTACGTGTCAGTGTCTGCCGGTCCGAGACAAGCTCTACAGGCACGGAGTGCCGTCAGTAAGACCTGTTCGAGATGTGCGCAGGGCGATGAAACCGTTCTGCATGCACTCGTTCAATGTCTGGGTATTGCAGAGATGTAGAGCTTTGTCGAACAGCTGTTGACGCATGTAGGACGAATCCAGCTATCTGCCGAGTCCCTCGTGAGGATCGTCCCGCCGCTTTCTTTTGGCCGGGAGGGAAAGGCAGTTTTCTTCTGCCAGGTGACTAAAGCGAAAGAGGTAGTGTGGTGGACGAGGCTGAAAAGACTGAAGACAAACACTTTCCTCTTCGGTCAAGCCCTAATCGACTTTTTCAAGTTCCACTTGAAAAGGAAAACGAGGGTAGAGACGGAACTACTGCTCACTGACCAGTAATTTTGTTGAAAGGTGGGTGAATGTAGCGAAAATGGGCCTATTCTCTGAATGGGCCTACTCTGAACATTCACTTGTAGGCCGGAGCGGTTGGGAAGAAGCGGGTTCCTTTCTGAGGTGCTCTTGGCGGTCAGGGTGACCAGACTGTGTGGGGTGTCTTGAGTGGCTCTGGGTGAAACTCCCACCTATTGGAGATTTTAGTTGTTAGAATTTTCTTGTTAACTGTCATTGCTATTTTATTGTTTACTCGATTTTTGTATTAAGCGTCACGTTTTCCCTTTTTTGTATTGTCCTTATTTGTTTCTGTGTATGGCCCTTGAAGCCGATAAAGAAACGATTATTATTATTATCATTATTATCATTATTATTATTATTATTATTATTATTATTATTATTATTATTATTATTATTATTATTATTATTATTATTATTATGTCGCATCATACACACCCATAATAATGCCATATTGTCATTTTGTAATATACTAAAGCGATGGTTGAAACGAACTTAGAAATTTGGTCTGCAATTTTTAAATGATATTTGTTGATATTTGTGATATTTATTAATTTATTTAGGTCTATCATATTTCCTCAAAATAGATTTGGACTCTATTATTAATATTGGACAGATTATTTGAACCGGTTATTGATATTTAGAAGTAATTCTTTACAGCGTAAAATTACTTCTTAAAAGGGATTGTAATTTTAAAAAACTAAAAAAAAAAAAAACTAGAAATCAAACAAACAGAAATGCAATTCTAATGTGATGCTTCTAGTGTCATATTTTAGACTAAAAATACATATTCTAAAAATAATAGCTTATGTTATTGTATTTTAGAAACAAGCATTTTCCCTGTTTTGAAAGGAGAATTTTATTGAAGAAAATCTTCGCAAAAGTGACAAGTTATTGACAACATTTTTTTTCTTCATTCAGAAATGTCAACCAGATTTCGGTAGTTGATATTTATTTTATATATGTATATATTTTATACTTGTTCAACTAAAATTTTATTGACCTCAGGCCTCTGGTGGAAATTAATAAATATTTCAGAATTTTACTGTCCATTATCCGTGTGTATACTGTCATTCTCTGCAAAATGTTTTCTTACAAATTAATAAGGTTCTCTAAATATGAAACTATAAAGAATTTTATTTCTACGAGGAAAAATGAATACAAAAGAAATTAAGTGATATATCTAAAGAAAGCGACGCTTCACAAATACGTTGTAAACTTCAATGCTTTAATGAAAGACATTTGGTTGTATATAGAAAGATCAGAATCAATGTACAAATATAGCATTTATATATATATATATATATATATATTATATATATATATAATATATATATATATAATATATACATACATACATACACATATATACACGGTGCGAGGGGCATTTGGGGACATATATGATAATTTAATATGCAACTCTAGCAAAACCAAATGTGTTTTAATAAAACTTTGTGCACGTATAAGATTAGTCAATGAATGCTTCAATGCAGGGACCGGTGCCGTTGACATTGTTAACTGTTCGTAAAGACCACCTGACATGTATATTTAACCTATATTAATTTAGTGAGAAGGTGCTGAGTTTTTTTAATACATACTTCATCCATCCAGGGCTTAACTACTGTCTCTAGCATCTCAACATATCCAGAAGTGGAAATATGTGCAGTATCATGACATGTCCTTCGTTACGTATCGCTACTAAAATTATCGCAATGGCTGGAAACTTAATGTGCATCGCTCTGGGGGACATCAGAAGAATCTGTACATGACATTCTATCATTTTTTTCTTTTGGTCTAGGTCTAAGTTTTTCTCATAGAGAAGGACCAAAGCATGCCATGTTTTTCGTGAGTTTTCTTTCTTTATCTTGTGAAGTGAGCGCTTGATACGACATGAATTAGCCTTTCCACAGGAGATACAAGTAATTTTCATAACGATCGCTTACTTTGGAGGAGAGGCCTCCCTTCATCGGCGCAAATGCCTTTACGGTATTTACTCAGATTTACAACTGTATACGCAAACAAAGACCTGCAAACACAACAGACTCACAAACACAACAGACCCACAAGCTTAACAGACTTATACGGATGCATATAATTTACAATCAAGACATCTAAATCTGTTACTGTAACTGTACTATCTCACACAGAGAAGAACAAATTGTTTACAACATGGAAATGAAAGTAGCTTGAGTAGCATCGAGAATAGATGAAACATTAACCTCTGGCTGGCGTTTATTTTCTTCTTAAACAAACGAGAAACTGTTGCAGATAAAATTCTAAAAGTTTCTCTTCAAAGTATTGAGGTAATATTTTCTGTTCAGAAGTGCGGCGAGCTGGCAGAAACGTTAGCGCGCCGGGCGAAATGCTTAGCGGTATTTCGTCTGCCGCTACGTTCTGAGTTCAAATTCCGCCGAGGTCGACTTTGCCTTTCATCCTTTCGGGGTCGATAAATTAAGTACCAGTTACGCACTGGGGTCGGTGTAATCGACTTAATACCTATGTCTGTCCTTGTTTGTCCCCTCTGTGTTTAGCCCCTTGTGGGTAATAAAGAAATAGGTATTTCGTCTGCCGCTACGTTCTGAGTTCAAATTCCACCGAGCTCCACTTTGCCTTTCATCCTTTCGGGGTCAATTAAATAAGTACCAATTACGCACTGGGGTCGATATAATCGACTTAATCCGTTTGTCTGTCCTTGTTTGTCCTCTCTGTGTTTAGCCCCTTGTGGGTAGTAAAGAAATAGGTATTTCGTCCGTCTTTACGCTCTGAGTTCAAATTCCGCCGAGGTCGACTTTGCCTTTCATAAATTAAGTATCAGTTGCGTACTGGGGGTCGATGTAATCGACTTACTCCTCCCCCAAAATTTCGGGCCTTGTGCCTAGAGTAGAAAATAATATATTCCATTTAGAATCTTTGACTGGTCAATATCATATCAACAAAGAAGGCGCCGAGCTGGCAGAAACATTAGCATGCCGGGCAACATGCTTAGCAGCATTTCGTCCGTCTTTACGTTCTGAGTTCAAACTCCGCCGAGGTCAGATTTGTCTTTCATCCTTTATATTTCGATAAAATAAGCAGCATTCGACCACTGGGGTTGATATAATCGACTTACTTCCTTTCTCGAACTTACTAGCCCTGTGCCAAAATTTGAAAGCAGTATTATTTATTAAAAAATGCAGTGTTTTAGTCTAGTATTTTCACTCTTTAGTTTCAACTCACTAGAATTGAATTTGTCTTTCATAGTTCTAGGGTTAATAAAATAGGTCCCGGTGATATACGGAATATGAATTCTGAACTATAGAGGTATAAAAGAGAAGTTCGATGCCTGCAATATTCGAACTTTGGATTTAAAGAAAGGGAAATATTGGTTCAGTAAAATTTCAAGACGACTTGTTATTGCCAAGAAAATTTTGGAATTGTATCTGCAGCAGTTTGCCAAAGAAGAAGTAACCTTGCAAATATAAAAAGGAAACAGCACCAACAACTAACTTAAAAAACAGAAAACAACTAACATTAAAAAACAGAAGACAACTAAGCTTAAAAAAAAAAAGAAATCATTTCAGAGCTATGAGCTAAAGACAAAATTAATTAGTTTTGTAATAGTTTCTAAATGAATATAAAAACACACGACGAAATTGATATCTTCCTAATTGTAAAGAAATAAATTTAAAGTTAATGGAAAAGAACAAAATTATTTAAGCCAGCTGATTTGAAAAACCGGAATTGACAAGAACTGGTTGGTAAAATAGAAGATAGAGTACTGTCTAAGCAGTAATTCTTCAGTGCATGGTGTAGAATGTTTTAATTTCATTTGTCAGAGTTTTCAATTGCTAATCGAAGATATTAATAGAATGTCTTATAAAAAATAGAAAAACCGAGGTGGTTGCATAAAAACGATGGCATTGGAGCTGATAGATATGTCCATGGTAATAAGTAGAATTTTTACACAAATGCCTTTTCCGATCAGTATATGAAACTTTGGTCTTGTTTAGAAAAGAATTTTAAAAGTTTCAAAAACAAGTCAAATTATTTCATTTATATTTTATATTTAGTTTTGTATTAAGTGAACCAACACACCTTTATGTAAAGGATGGAGTAGATTGCCAGTGCAGTAGAATGTCTTTTGGTTTTAGTTCTATATTAAGTGAAGAACACTCCTTTATGTAGACGATGGAGTAGGTTGCCAACATACGGCTTGTAAACCAATGTTCTATGCTAAAATTCACTGTCATCTTACTAAAGAAAAGTATTTCTTGCTTGTTTCAGTAATTGGACTGCAGTCATACTGGAGAATCGCGTCAGTTGTGTCGAACTCGGTACTTAGTATGGCACTAAATTTGTAATGATCTCTATATTTTGGAGAGTAGTTTGTCTTTATATATTCATATATATTCACATAAATTTTATGGTATTCACATATATTTTTAGATACTGTATTTACGCCTAATAGTAAATAAACGGTGATGTGTATTGATCATGTCTACTTCCTCAGTGGGCAGAGTCGATAAGACAGCAGAAACCACGCAAAGTGTTAGAAGGCAATGCAAAGGCATTTAGCTCTCAACAGAGTAACACAACTTGCAGTAAATAGACACCGTATAATAATACAGTTCACTGTTATAAACTACAAGTTGGCCAGCATAAATCACAAATTCATTATCTATAAGTAAGTATGGGACATGCATTTTCTTGACTTATAAATAATGAATTCAACTTACCTCGTACAAAAATTATCTGCGATGATTTGACATTTGTTTTCTCATTTTCTAGAGGAACCAAAACCAACTGTCGGCCTGCAATCACTAGTCGTTCATGCAAGGATATTTTGAACGAGTGAAGTTTCGGAGAAAACAAATTCCTCTGTACCCATATAGAATTTGACTATCATCTGCAGTAACCATTGTAGAGATATAGTCCAATACATATTAGGAAACTAGAGTAGAATTCCATGAAGGACAGTCATACCTATTTTTCCACTGTTTTAGTCTGGATTCGAGACAAAACACGCTTACTGATGCGCCCTATAGCGTTTGTAACTATTTCAGAAAATTTTACTGCTTCAGTATTTATCTATAATCTTCTCTGTTGACGTCAAGTGAAAAATATGTCGGAGATAGAAACTTCTATATAATTCGACTGAGTGTTTCACATTTGCTCCAATGGGGTGCGACACTGGTTTCCTTTTATATTACAAGGTTAATTGTAATCAATCATAATAAATTTCATTAGAGATATATAATTAAAGAAAATGAAATCCCTACATATTTGATGGAGATACGTATAATGGCAGTTATTTATCCTTTTAATAAATGTTGATTAACAGTAACCATTTAAATACCTTAACTGTCCTTTTACACGCATTTAATTACGTCCTCCTTATCCAACACTTTATGTTATAACTGAGAAGTTAGTCTAAGCCAAGAAAAATCCAATTGACGATCATTTTATGAAGTGTTGTTAGTACGCTCAACTTCTAGTCAGATGGAACAGGCCAGAAATCTCTGTGACATTATTATAACTCCTGTCTCTCAATAGTATCTTTTACAGAGTCCTGAAGAGAAAATAAGCTTTAAAATTGTAAAATAATTTATAATTGAAAGTAGTTGGTGTTTAAGTAAATTTCCTGAATATGTCACACTTTTCAGTTATCATCAAATCTGACACTCCTAACACGAAGATACTGCTTTGCTTAGAACGAAAGCTAAAGTTTAAGACAATAAATCCGAATAAAAGCAAACATTTTAGTTTGTTAATCCTGTAATATCGCAATCTCTGTTAAAATAATTCTTGAATTTATGTATTTTTGAAAATGTTTCATTATTCTATTCTACAAAATAAATAAAAATTTTCTGTAAACAACAATACAAATAAACAACTAAAAGGTAGAGAAACAAACGTCCATTATTTGCTGTGATAATGTTATTTCAAGTTTCATATATGTCTGACATTTATTATTACCTTCGATTAACAAATAATTATTCGGTTAGAAATAACAAAGTGTTTTACATTTCGATTTTACGTTATTCAATAAAAATTTTAAAACAACTGCAAAGACAAACAAATAAATAAAAGAAAAATAGGCGTTTCACAAAACCAGACACATGGTTTTACTTGAAGAATTTTATGTGTTAATTATCAATATCGAAAGCAATCATTAATTGAGACACAGGCTAATGTTAATATAGTTTTGAAAATCACTTAGTCAAATTATATATCATGATTTTTTTTCTAACGAAAATTGTTCTGGTTCTGTCTATCATTTTTTTTCTATTTGAAACAACAAAACTATCATTAAAATTGTTATTGTTTTTGAATTACACATTAGTAATTATTTGAGCGGAAAAAATCATTTTTACTCTACCTTGCAGACCATTCTGTGTTTGATATATTCGATCTTCGTCTGGAGATGGATAGAAAACATTTTATAAATAAATAAACAAATGAAAAATTAAGTAACAAATAAATGAAAATCCTAAAGATGGCGACAAAGAATTAATTTCAATTATAGATCAATTACATCTTTTGAACAGTATCCAATTTCTCACCTTGCAAGTCATCATTATTGTTGTTGCTTTTCTTATTGACACTGTTTTCGTCATTGAAAATTTCGTTGCTTATGACGCTGACGATATAAATAGCTATGGCATTTTCAACGACAATGTTATCATTTACAGTGCTATAATAATAATAGTAGTAGTAGTAGTGGTATTATTATTATTATTATTATTATTATTATTATTATTATTATTATTATTATTATTATTATTATTATTAATAATAATAATAATAATAATAATGATGATAATGATGATGACGATGATGATGATGGTGGTGGTGGTGATGGTGGTGGTGGTGATGATGATGATAATAATAATAATAATAATAATAATAATAATAATAATAATAATTTGCCACTGATGTGAAAACTGATGACGAGCATCATATTAAACAGCATCTATAAGTACCTATATGGGAACGACCTACTACCATTGGAACAAAAAGGAAGTAGACGTAAGAACAGTGGAACGAAGGATTATTGAATGCCTTAAACTGCTTAAGGTCTCCCATAATATCCTGAAATTAATACAAAACTCAATGACAACGTGGCGAACTGAACTCACAGCATGGGGAAATAAGTTGGGAGAGGTAAATATCAAAAGAAGAATCTTTCAAGGGGACAGTCTGCCGCCTCTCCTATTTGTTGTCTGCATAATGCTACTAACGAGCGTTTTAAAGAAAGATGCGCGTGGGGTACATGCTAGGCAGGGTGAAAGTAAACAACCTGTGGTTTATGGATGACCTAAAGTTATTCTCTAAGATTGAGAAAAAGGTTAAGAGTTTGACGGCAACTGTGCAGATGATTAGCAAAAATATTGGCATGGAATTTGGGATCGAGAAATGTGGTGTAATGATTCTCAAAAGGGGGGAAATCAGTAAAAGCTATGGGATCAGGCTGGAAAGTGGTGAAAAAAGAAAGTCGGAAAGGATATAAGTACCTGGGTATCATTGAAAGAGATAAGATGAATGAACACAAGATGAAAGAAATGTAGAGGAAAAAGTATTTGAGAACTCGGCTTGTGCTTTAATCGAAGCTAAATGGCTGCTATAAAGTTAGAGCAATTAACACGTGAGCGGTTGCTTTGATGAGATATGGAGCAGGAATAGTATCTCGGAAGAAGCTTTAATTACAAGAGATAGACCGGAGAACACGTAAATTAATGGCAATGACCCCAAGAGTGATGTGCCAAGATTGTATGTAAAGATGAAAGAAGGAGGACGAGGATTGGTGTGTTGTGAAGGTTGTGTAAGGGAAGAGAATAGCCCGGCTTGGTATATCAAGGGGAGTAAAGAAGAAATGATTGAAGCAGGGAAAATGCAAGGAACCTTAAAGTGAACGAAGCCGTAGATACAACACAATTTAAGAAAGACCAGAGAAAGCAGATGAAGAAAATTTGGCAGTACAAGAAATGCACAGTCAATTCTTGAAGAATAAAGATGATTGGAATAGAACCTGGCAATGGCTGCAGAAAGGAGACTTAAAAGGGCCCACTGAGGCATTAGTGTGCAGCGCTCAAGAACAAGCTCTCAGAACAAACTACTCCAAATATTACATTGATAAAAGCTCTCAGAACAAACTACTCCAAATATCACATTGATAAAAGCACTGACTCGCCACAGTGTAGGATGTGCTTTTGAGAAGGGAGAAAGTACAAGCCATATTGTGAGTGCTGTAAGCTCGCACAACTCGAATACAAAAGGAGACACGACATGTGGCCAGATATGTCCACTGGCTGTTGTGCAGTAAAGCACACCTCGAGAGAGCCGAACAATGGTATAAACACATGCCACAGGGAGTTATGGAAAATGTACATTACAAAATACTCTGGGATTTTAACATGCAGTGCCACCAAGTCATAGAGGCGAGCCGACCAGATATCGAGCTCATCCACAAAGATGAAAAAATAGTAAAGATAATAGATGTTGCAATACCAGGCGATTCGAGGGTGAAATGTAAGGAAATAGACAAGATTGAGAAATACCAGCCACTGCAGGACGCGATAGGACAGTTATGAAGCATGGGGTAAGTAATGGAGGTACATTAGGAGCAGTTACTTAGGGTTTTGAAAAACAGATTAATAATACTGGAGCTGCCGTCAGGCTCGAGGTGATCCAGAAGACAGCATTGTTGGGTACAGCTCACATTCTAAGGAGAGTATTGTCTCTTTGAGTCACAGGAGAAGACACTACTTGAAACCGCTGGTGATTTCTTATTGCCTGCTTCAAGTAAAGAATAACCAGTAATTAAGAACTATCCGAGATTCTTTCAGAACAACAACAATAACGACGACGACAAAAACAACAACAACAACAACAACAAAAACAACAACAGCAACAACAACAATAATAATAATTATGATTGTTATTTCATTTATTGACCACTAGAGCCGATATGTAGGGGAGGAATGAACCGGGACTCTTCGAAATAAGTGAGAAACGGTTAGCCGACCAAGCAAGAGCAATAAGAGCAAAAGGGTGGTTAGCAGACATGGAAATTGAAGAGATAAAAAGGAAAGTAGAAAATAGAAATGATACTTCACCAACAGATAACGTACCCAGAGACGACAGAGAAATGACTGTAGAGCATAATGATGAAGCGGAGTGGCTGCATGAAATGCAAGATATGTTAAGAAATATCGAAAGCCAAGATGACAACAAAATAACTACAGAAAGGATAAAAAAGCAGTTAAGAAAATAACCAAATTGGAAAAGCCCAGGACCGGATGGGGTCCAAGGTTATTAGATGAAGAAACTGAGAGGGTTTCATGAAAGGATAGCGCAACAGCTAGATGAGTGTTTGCAGGATGAGAAAGGGAAAGACACTGTTATGTGCCAAGGATCCTGAAAAGGGAAATGTTGCATCCAACTTTAGACCAATTAGCCTTCCGCTAATGTGGAAACTAATGTCAGGTGTTTTGGCCAGTGACCTGTATAGATACTTTTTAAAAGTTGACGGCTACCTATTGAACAGAAAGGGTACCGAAAGAGGAGCTGGGGAACGAAGGATCAGCTCTTAATTGATAATCAAATTATAATGATGATGATGATGATGTTTCTACAGACTAAAAGAGAAGGATTAGGAAGATGCTCGGGCCATGCTAGTATTAAGATACTCTAGTCCTTTTCTAAAATGGATTAAGGCAGAGATTCGTGAATTAGAACTAGGTAACTGCTTACAATGTACAACGCGCGCTGTCTTAAAAGTAGCATCCGAGTTCGTTTACAAGACTTAGAAAAACTGAAGGACTGTTGCAATAAGTGAGTGAATCTGCGA
Source organism: Octopus sinensis (assembly GCF_006345805.1). Taxonomy (NCBI): domain Eukaryota; kingdom Metazoa; phylum Mollusca; class Cephalopoda; order Octopoda; family Octopodidae; genus Octopus; species Octopus sinensis. The sequence continues at coordinate 141,700,719 of NC_042997.1, read as the reverse complement.
GGGGAATACGTTGAATAAAATCATCATTAACTGATCCTTCTGTATTTTCTTTTACTCGAAACCAGGAACTTTTCAACATCCCTTCGTAGAATAGAGAAGAAGAAGAAGAAGAAGAAGAAGAAGAAGAAGAAAAAGAAGAAGAAGAAGAAGAAGAAGAAAAGAGAGAGAGAGAGAAAGAAAGAGAGACTGGGAGAAAGAGAGAGAGTGAGAGAGAGAGAGAGGGAAAGAGTAAAGGAGGTAAGGAAAGAGAGAAAGAGAGAGAGAGAAAAAGAAAGAGAGAGAGAAAGAGAGGGAGGGAGAAAAAGCGATGTTTGTAGCCACAGAACAAACACGTCTAGATAAAAGTTATATAATAATTTGAAAACAAAGGCTATCTTAACTGGAACTGGAGGAGAGTCAGTGCAGAGAAAGATGAAGAGATGAAGAATATAGTTACTCGGAAGAAAAAATTGAGTAAGAAATAGCATGAAGTTCAATGAATCCCCAAGAGAAAAAAAAGTAGTAATGTGAGTAAAAATAAGTTACACTGAGGGAAAAGATATTACAGAGGGGAAAATATATTTCTTTAGTGTTTGAATGAAGAAAGAAATAAGGATAAAACGAAATGAAAAGCTTTGAGAGTAACTGAAAGTAAAAAGTTAAGAAAAACACGTAAGAAAGTAGAAATATAACAATTGTAAATGACCTTCTATAATGGGAGGCCTCTGTTACAGTAGAGATGTTTTGGAGTTAAAATGGAGTATAAAAAAGTGTCTAACAAATTATAGTGGAGAGAAAGACCTGAGAATGAAGCGACTCAACGAAGGTTAAAGAAAGATAATTGCCATACAAGTCGGTGTAGGAAGACACAAGAACAAGCGTCAAAGTAAGTATAACATCAGACAGACAGGGTCACAGTCTCCTAAAGGGAGGATATGACAGAAATATTATGCTAAATCGGTAAAAGTCCTTGGTAGCAACAACAAAAGTTAGTATCTACAGAATAAGCTCTTCAGAAACAATGTAAAGAAAGTTACCACATCTGAATAGTATACTGGTTATAAGAGATTAAAAGTGAAGAGAAAAATAGTTGAAGAGAATATAAATATTGCAGAAGAGTCAGTAGAAAAGATTTGTGAAATGGTATATATAACGACACCAACCTGGAAAGTATCTGGTGTTCAAGGATTCTGGCTTTGATATTTCGCAAGCATGCGCAGTTACACACAACTGCTTCTTTTTGGTTGAGTAGAAAAATGGAGCACCGATAATATGAAAAAAAAGGCCAATGTTAATACAGAAGGATGATGCAAAGGGAGGGTAAGTCAGACTACGTGTTTGCTATTGCTTTGGAAATTGATAAATGGTCTCATAGGAGATAAATTGTATAGTTTTCTAGAGAAGGAAGAAACAGCTACTAGAACAAAAGATGCAGAAAGAAATCAGTGGGATTTTCTGATCTATTTGATATCTATATATTATACTAAGAGGATATAAATAAGAGCTTAACTGTTGGATGGATAGCCGACAAGAAAGCATACGGTAACTTCCCATAAATTGGGTTTTAGAGTGCCTGACAATTGTCACGGTCATCAGGTTAAGAAATAAGCATTAGAATGAATTTGATAACGACAAAGGTTGATAAAATTCAATCAGACGGCAAACGCAGAATGTATGGAAAAGAGGACGACATTTTTTATCATCCTCAGATCGATTGCAGTAAGCCAGTATAAAAAGTACCTTGTCGGTAAAAGGGTGAATGCATGTGGATGTTAGTCAAGTACTGGAAATGTGGTACGAATGCAAGCCAGGGGCTGTGATGATGAATGATAATTACAGGATTTTATGAGATTCGTCTATAATGGATGACCATACCACTGAAGCAGAAAGGCCAGATATGATCGTCGGTAAAAAGAACAAAGAAAAACACATGATCAGTAACTTTGCAATCCCATATAAGATAGTGGATTGAGAGATATCCGGTAAGCAAATTGTGGAATTCGAGGGTTAAAATTATTCTTGTGGTAATTGGTGCACTAGGCATAACGCCCATACTGCCTAAAAGGCTTAAGTACATTGGAAATGATATAAGTATGGTTGACCTGCAGAAAAATACTTCCTGTATTTGGCAAGAGTCTTAAGAAAGATACTTGAGAGTTGAAAAGATTTGTTGTCAGCAAACCCCAGGAAAGCATCCTTGCTAATAATATATCGGCTATTACTAGAAGGGAGATTGGTTGTAAAGCGGAACAACAACAGCAACAACAGCGGCGATAACAACAACATTAACTAATTCAAGAGTGACAATAATCATAATGGTTGTTTCTGATTTAAGCACAAGGCCAGCAGTTTTGAGGGAGGGTTATGAAATAAGATAAAGTACCTGTGAAGTAATTGACTAATACTTTCTTTTATTGACCTCGGTAGGATTAGAAGACAGAACATAAAGAGCCGAGCCAAATACCGCAAGCTATTTTCCTTGACGCTCTAATGACTTTGCCAACCTACAATATTAATATGTGGGTTTAATATCTACATGGACGTGGAAGCAGCGTTCTGTAAACAAAACCACAAACCCAGAAATATATCCAACAATATATGGAATATTCGAGAGTAAAATTAGGAAAAGTAACAAAACGAGGTGATGTCATATGGATCCACGGTAAGTCAAAATGATATGTCATACAAGGGATCATTGCATACAAAATATGCTGTTTAAAAATATATAAAAATAAACATTACGAAAATAAGGAACAATTAAGAAACGAGATACAAATAGCAACAAAAAAAATATGGATTAACTATTTCCGTTAATAGCTCAAACAGTATTCAATACATTATTCGATGGGCGAACATGTGTGATGAATGACATAGCGCGAGTTTAATGCGAGTACGCTACGAAATTTATGTAATACATCACATTAGTTAGAATCCGTATTCTTTCATAATGTTCGATCCTAACAAAAAGGTTAAAATAGAATAGAAACAGAATGGCAAGAGAGCCTTGGGCCATGTAATAATACTTCGAAGTATTGCTCTAATATTTTACATCTATTTTATATCTAGCAAATACGGGTAGCATAAATGAGAGGAACGTGTTATGGAGAAGAAATAACGTAAAAACAACGTATAAACGCAGTAACGACTCAACGTAGATTAATAATGAAAAAAACAAAAGTATTTTAGGGAACAGAAATGGAATATACACTGAAAATAAAACTAAACAGCTCGATGACAATAAAATGATGACATCTCCCCACAAACCAATGTCCATAGAGGTTAGAGGGGGCACAATACAGTAAATAAACGAAATATTGAAGTAAAAACAGCGACAATCCCTGTCCTTTACAACAAAGAAAATCAGATGTAGCATTGAAACACAATTTTACATCCTTGACAGTCAATACTGCACACATCTCAGGAATACAGAAGTGCAACTGGGCGTGCAGTAGAAACTTGCACAGAAAGGAGGAAAATATATAAAAAAACAACGAAAGGCAAAATGATTTCATATAACTTTTATTTTTTATCATTCACTTGATTCGATCATTAGACTGCGGCCATGTTGGGGTACCGCCTTGAAGAATTTTAAGTCAAATGAATCGACATCTAGTACTTATTAAAAGAAAAAACCAGTACTTATTCTATCGGGCTCTTTTGCCGAACAGCTTAGTTATGGGGACGTAAGTACACCAATACCGTTTATCAAGCAGTGATGGGGAAAACACAAACACGCACACACAGGCACACACACATACACACACACACACACACACACCACACACACACACACACAGAGGCACACATTCATACACACACACACACACACACACACACACACACAACGAGCTTGTTTCAGTTTCCGCCAACCAAATTCACTCAAAGGCTTTGTTCGGCCCAAGGCTATAATAGAAGACACTCGTCCAAGGTGCCACGCAGTGGGACAGAACTTGGAACCACGTGGTTCAGATGCAAGCTTCTTACCACACAGCCAGAAATTTTGTGGGATGTGCGTGCAATCGGATATATCGACTTCGTACTTGATCTGTATTTGTTATATTGATCCCAGAAGGATAAAAAAAACAAGTTGATCTCGACGGTATTTGAACTCTGATCGCATATGGCCCTAACTATTATTTATTGATGTTGTTGCACATTGCTTTCCCAATGACTTTCCTGATTAAGGTGGTGATAATGCTGAATGTGACGATGACCATGATGAGGATGATGACGATTAGGATAACGTGAGGGAGGAGGAAGGTGAGGAGGAGGGGAAGAAGCGGAGGAGGGGAAGATGAGGAAAAGAGGGAAGGTGAGGAGGAGGAAGACGAGGAGGAAGGGGAGGAGGAGGAAGCAGAGAAAAAGAAGAGAAGAAGAAGAAGAAGAAGAAGAAGAAGAAGAAGAAGAAGAAGAAGAAGAAGAAGAAGAAGATGATGATGATGATGATATTGATGACGACAACAATGATAATGATTTAGTTGGCTTTCCTCTCCATGTCGTTGCTTTCTCTGCTTTCTTCCAGGTTGCTATAGTTTTAATCGATTTGTGATTACTTACTTTGTCATTGTTGTCCATACTAAAGCTGTTCGCTTTCCTATTAATATTTCCTGCTTGTGCTGCTATCGTTCTTCTAGATGAAATTGATAGATCTAGAAATATGGCTCATGCTTACATATTGTTCTTGTTGTATTAGTAGATTTCATTGTTGACCAATATTATTGAAGCAAACATTCATTTTTCTACTGTGAAACGCAGATGTTTTCCAAGCATTGTAGTATGTCTAATGTATATTAAAAATACCAGCAGAGCATGCCCAAATCAGAAAGCAAAACAATATATCATTAAAGTAACTGTTCATTGCTATTAAATGGCTTTGATGCTTAAATTGTCGCTCTCTTATTCTATGAGTTTCAGTAGGTTCCGTTGTAGAAAGTAAATCCGAAAGGCAGATGGAATAATTTACATTATTGCATGAAGATAATATTAATGCCATTCATACATATAATGTACAAGATATAAAATATTTCAAAAGGAAGATTTTCAGTTTTTAACACTTACTCGTGGGTGTACATACACACACACATAAACACACACGCACATATATATATATATATATGTTTGCCGCCACTCAAATATGGCTGTTCCGTAGTAACCAACGTTTCTGTCATTTTTAACCTCAAGAGAACCACCGAGGATGATCAGAAAGAGGTCGAAACCGTACGGTTAGGTAGTCTCGTGGTTAGAAGATGGTAGAGGTTCACTCCCATGATTGCAATTTATATCGAGTACAGAAAACATCAAATAATCAGCCGAAGGAGGCGTCCTCCTGCGGTTAAAATAGCAGTAATGTCGATTCCTACGGAACAGCCATGTTTAAGTGGCGGTAAACATTACTTCTCAGTATAGTTACCAATTTCATCCCTTATAGAGATTTTCTAACAGGCGAATTTGCTCCCTCTCTCTTTCTCTCTCTCTCTATATATATTCCCAGCACCTACACCATCATCCACACACCTACACATGCACACCCGCATACGTCAATGTCACCAGCCCCTTCCACACGCACATGCACGCTCTCACATACACACGCACGCGCACGTCCGTTTTGGGATCACCACTACTTTATTATCTCCTCTTCCCCCTAGCTCTGCTGTGTGACCCCTCTGTCCGGCATTCGCCATGATAGATCTCTAGCCACTAAACCTTTTCTGTTTTCTCTCCCTGTTTATTTCTGTGTTCCTTTCTGTCGAAGAGCGTCGGCTCGAAGCGTAAAAGACTTTCTCACTTCCCGAGCGTTAAACTAATACACCTGTTTGTTGTTTACACACCCGTTTTCATCTTTTGTTTTTTTGTAAATTCTCACTACGTATATATATATATATATATATATGTGTGTGTGTGTGTGTGTGTGTGTGTGTGTCTGTGTATGTATATATATATATATATATATATATATATATATTATATCTATATCTATATATATATATATATATTTTATATCTAGCAAATACGGGTAGCATAAATGAGAGGAACATGTTATCATCATCATCATCTTCTTCTTCTTCTTCTTCTTCTTCTTCTCTTCTTTTTCTCTGCTTCCTCCTCCTCCCCTTCCTCCTCCTCACCTTCCCTCTTTTCCTCATCTATATATATATATATATATATATATATATATATATATATATATATATATATATATATATATCACGAGGCACATGCTGGATTTGCTTTGTACTTATATGTTTAATCTAGGTGTAACTGTTGTTGAAGACTTCGCCTAGCAAATTATTTTATTTGCTAAAAAAAAGTCAGAAACCATGGTCCAAGAGATAGATGGTAAATGTTTTTATTTTTCATTCCCTTCGAGTTTTTATCCCTAATAGTGGTTTGGACTTTAGCTGTTCCTTCTAGCGTGAAAGGAGTCCTATGAAGGATACCTCTTATGTGTTTAAATGTACACTGTATTTATATTAATAACATATAGTCTATTGGTTAATTTTTCTACACGCTAGGCCACAGGTAGTAAAAATTTCTAAAATATTTATTACCCTCATATTATTAATTATTGATATTTTTTTCTGGAAAATTGTTCTAAGGAATGCCGGTATTTTTTTGCTGCCGATAAAAAACTGCACTTGCGCGGTAGATTTGAAAAATTACAATGTATAAACAAGAGGGATATGCTGGATTTGCTTCGTACTTATATTTTTAATCTAGGTGTACCTGTTGATGAAGACTTCGCCTAGAAAATTATTTTATTTGCTAAAAAATAGTCTGAAACCATGGTCCAGGAGATAGATGGTAAATGATTTTATTTTTCATTCCCTTCGAGTTTTTATCCCTAATACATACATACATACATACATACATACATACATACATACATACATACATACATACATGCATGCATACATACATACATATATACATACATAATACGTAATATGTACATACATACACACATAATACGTACATAATACATACATACTTTTGTACATGGTGGCTGCCCCCTCGTTATCGAGTATGGCCACTGCACGAAGCTTAATCAATGTTGTTATCGTGCAATGCTTGTGCAAGAAGATTTTCTTAAAGTGAGGAAAGGCTGTGCACTGAGTCAATCTCACTCACTAAGCAACAACAGCCATAATCCGAAAAGAAGAACGAGTCAACTTCATCGGTAACTACTGAGCCGCAGGTTTTATGTCGGAGTTATCCCAGTTACCTGAATTACCTTCTCCTAGAAGGATGCCCTAACAGAGGCTCGGAGTCCTTCACTCCCAATGGTTTAACCGCGCGATCGGGTATTCAGTCCGATTATTTTTATGTCCCCGCGCATGATACAGCCTTAAGACATTTATTGGATGGCCGTTGACTCTCAGGAGTTCCTCCGCCCTTTGACGGGTTTTGTTTTTCATCCCGCAGGGTGTCCAATAAACACCTTCCTCACCAAGCAAGCTTGGTGGGGTTGCCGGTTTAGTTGCCGACGACCCGACCATGCAACAGGTTGTACTGGGTTAAATGTTACCAGTAGCACTCGAAAGTGACCTGACACAAACTTTTGTACCTACATTACATACATACATACATACAACATGCATACATACATGCATACTTACGTACGTACATACATACATACATACATACATACATACATACATACATACATACATACATACATACATACATACATACATACATACATACATACAACATACATACATACATGCATACGTACGTACAGAGCCCACCTAAAAATGTATACACACTTCCAGAAATGAAAAATGTGTAGAAATATTTTAATACTAAATTTATTCAGACATCGCATGATAAATACAAATTACCTTAAACCTCTACAATTACAAGAGGTGCTCAAAGTGGTGGCCATTAGCTTCCAGGTACTTATTAGTATGGTGAACTGCTGCTTGGGCATAATTAGCCAAAGTGTCAAGTGGGGTGGCTGCACATGCTGTTTCAATTTCTTACTGGTGAGCCATCAGTGTAGGGTGCCCCATAAGTAAAACGTTTGCAGCGGTTGAATGAGGAGAACATGTGAGGAGTTTAACCACACTTCTTAGTCCCATCCAATGTCCTTGAAAATTCTCATCCAGGTTAATTCACATACCTTGGCAGTAGTGCACCATCTTGAAAGAAAAGTTCATAATTTCCATAAAATGCAATTGGATATGCATAACATGCCTACGTACTCTTGACCAGTGACAATACCTTCAAAGCAAAATGGTCCTATTAAACCTGATGGCCCTCTACACAATGACTGCTTTGTCCACATGCAAGCAAGGATTTTCTGGTGCTCAGTAAACACAAATATATCAGTTCACTGTTCTATTTATCTTAAATTGTGCTTTATCAGATCACACAATTGTCCTCAAAAACTCTTCTTCCTCGCCTACCATGTGTTGAAATCGTTGGCAACCCTCTTGACCCAGGGTAGTACTACATCCTCCATGAACTTGATGTAGGCCTCCGTGTTGAGTCTGAGGCTATGTAGGAAGATGACTGGAGGCATAAAGTAACCATCACTAGTGATCACTCCAAACACCATGATATTGACTGGATGTTTGATCTTTATCACTCTCAGTACGTCTGCAGATTGCACTGTTCTCAGTCCTTTTCTACTCTAAGCACAAGGCAGTCGATTAGATCAACCCCAGTACACAATTGTTACTTAATTTATCGACTCCGAAAGGATGAAAGGCAAAGTCGACCTTGGCGGAATTTGAACTCAGAACATAAAGAAAGACGAAATACTGCTAAACATTTCGCCCGGCATGCTAACGTTTCTGCCAGATTGACACCAAAACACTCTGAAATGTTCGTATTGGAGCTTCCGGCG
>NC_042997.1:141639389-141679389 GCF_006345805.1 Octopus sinensis | reverse complement strand
GGACACAATGCGTAGCCGGGAATTGAACTCACGACCTTACGCTCATGAGCCGAATGCCCCTAACCACTAAGCCACGCGCCTTCACAATTTATTTTATTATAAATGCAAAACAGCACCACGGAGGAATCGACGTAAGCTTAAATAATAAACCGTGATATGGTGAGAGATTACTGTACTGTAAGGTTAATAGTACAGCATTGTACTATTTTCGCAATCACCAAACTCTCGTATCTTTTACAAGATACATATGCTCTTTTCTACATTGGACATAAAGCCTGAAATTTTGGGTAGGAATCTACTCGATTATAACCACCCTCAGTGCTCAAGTGTTGCATATTTTATTAAGCCCCTCCCCCACCTCAACGATAAAAGGAAAATATATATCAGGGCTGGTAACGATTAATTTAATTTTAATTATTAACTTTTGAGAAATTAGCGATTAGTTAATAGTTAATTTCCATTAAAACATAAAATGTCTGCAGTTGCATTTATTTCTTTCTTTATTGCTCACAAGGGGCTAAACACAGAGACAAACAAGGACAGACAAAGGGATTAAGTCGATTACATCGACCCCAGTACGTAACTGGTACTTATTTAATCGACCCGAAAAGGATGAAAGGCAAAGTCGACCTCGGCGGAATTTGAACTCAGAAAGTAGCGGCAGACGAAATACCAATTTCTTTACTACCCACAAGGAGCTAAACACAGAGGGGACAAACAAGGACATACAAACGGATCAAGTCGATTACATCGACCCCAGTGTGCAACTGGTACTTAATTTATCGACCCCGAAAGGATGAAAGGCAAAGTCGACCTCGGCGGAATTTGAACTCAGAACGTAACGACAGACGAAATACGGCTACTCATTTCGCCCGGCGTGCTAACGTTTCTGCCAGCTCGCCTCCTTATGCAGTTGTATTTATCGACAAGTTTATGATATTTGTATTAAAATTCAGTTAAAAACAAGAAATAGCACAGGCGTTTCCTTACTCAAATGTTGTTGGATAACCAGTTACGCAAACACACAAACATTTTAACAGTATTTGGTTCAAGTGATGAGCGCGTCTTGTTAACAATGTAACCAGCAGAGCTAAATAATCGTTCACACGGAACCGAGGTAGCTGGTAGGCACAGAACAGTCTTGGCAAAAAATGCCAATTTCGGATATCGATGTAAATTACGTTTCCACCATTGTAGTGGATCAACTGATTCAGCAAGTTTTTTCTCCATTTTATATCGCTGTACTTCACTAGAAGCATTTTTGACACCCTCTTCTAAGTGTGAGTCAGGCTCCATCAGCTTAATACGCTTTTCATTCGGTTTGCGTATAGATTTACTGACACTGTAAGTATCATCTTGTGCATTAGTCTTCAATTAATCATCATTAACATCAGCTGCTATGTGCTATCCAATAAGTAACCAAGTTTGTTCTTTTGAATCGTCTGATAAACACTTCAAGTTTTTATATCGTGGATCAAATGCTGTTGCAATCTGTAATATTTCAATACTTTTCATGTCAGCTCCACATTTGCTGAAGTCATTAACAAATGCTGCCTTGAATCTGGCTATATAACTTGGATCATCATCATTTACAGTCATGTGCTTTGTCAAAGACAATAACGGTGGCAATACACAGCTACACGATACGTATTTTTCACCGCAAAGCAGGACCGTAGCCTGACAGAATAAGTCTAAAACGTTGATTTTTGTGGTGTTGATCCTAAAGCCAAATTCTCAAAGGTATATATATATATGTATATATGTCCGACCAAAATCCGTCATGGCGGTACCCCAGCATAACTGCAAACACATAACCGATAAAGTAAAAATTGAAAACGATAAGATTTTCGAAGAATGAGATTTGGAGATATATGTGTTGAATGTGCTGTGTTGATCTTATTTCTCCATTCTGAAGATTGAACTATAATGCAAACTCCTTCGCAGCAGCAACATAGTCAGCGAATTCTCTGCTAACTTCTGCAATCTAGATACTCTATACCTAATCACTGAACCTATTTAAAAATTTTGCGGTAAACGCAGGCGTAACAGTGTGGTAAAAAGCTTGCTTTCGAAACAAATGGTTCCGGGTTCAGTCCCACTGCTTGGCACCATGGGCAGGTGTCTTCTACTGTAGCCTCGGGTCGACCAAAGCCTTGCGAATGGATTTGCTAAACGGAAACTGAGAGAAGTCTGTCATGTATATATCTCTCTCTATATATATATACATGCACACACACGCTTATATAATATATATATATATATAATATATATATATATATAATATATATATATATAATAATAATAAATATTAGGGAATAAATCCAAATTACAGGGAAAAATCAGATTTAGGACTGAATCCAATTTTATAGTAAAATATTATATAATATTAATTAGAGACAAAACCACTATTATGCAAATCAAACAAGAAAGACTTAATCCAATACATAAAAAATTTATATAAATTAAATTAAATTAAATTAAATTTAATTTAATTTATATAATTTTTTTTATGTATTGGATTAAGTCTTTCTTTGTTTGATTTGCATAATAGTGGTTTTGTCTCTAATTAATATTATATATATATATATATATATATATATATGAGCGTGTGTGTGCATGTATGTGTGTGTGTTGTGTCTCATCACCACCTGATAATCGGTGTCGGTGTGTTTACGTACCCTTAACCTAAATGTTCAGCAAAAGAGAGCGATCGAATAAGTACCAGGCTTCAAAAAAAGTCTGGGATCGATATGCTTGACTAAAACCCTTTAAGGCAGTGCCCCAGCATGGCCACAGTCAAATGACTGAAACAAATAAAAGACAAAACCTACACGTTAGATATTGATTAACATTACTATGGATTATCTCTCATGTGAAAATCATTGGTGTGAATAAAACTTTCCTATGCCTTACAGGTTCTGAGTTATGAAGGGATGAAAATCAAGGAAATGCTAGACACATAGGTGCAGGTATGGCCGTATGGCTAAGAAATTTACTTTACGACTACGAGGTTTCGGGTTCAGTTCTACTGCACCAGACTTTGTGCCTTTTACTATAGCCCCAGGCTGAGCAGTGTCTTGTGAGTGAGCTTGCTTGACTGCGGCTATGCTGGGGCACCACCTTTAGTCGAACATATCATCCCCAGGACTTATTCTTTGTAAGCCTAGTACTAATCCTATCGGTCTCTTTTGCCGAACCGCTAAGTTACAGGGACGTAAACACACCAATATCGGTTGTCAAGCGATGATGGGGGAAAACACACACATACGACGAGCTTTTTCAATTTTCGCCTACCAAATCCATTAATAAGGCTTTGGTTGGCTAGAAGCTATAGTAGAAGACACTTGCCCAAGGTGCTACGCAGTGGGACCGAACCCAGAACCAAGTGATTCTTGCGACTATATATATATATATATATATATATTTTTTTTTTTTTTTTTTTGAGGGGGGGGGTTCTGCTATTTCAATGTTAACGAAACTCATGCACATGGTAGATTATGGTATATTTCACAATATATATTAATTTTAATATCTGGTTGACCCTCCTTTAGCCTAAATTCCCGCTTTTATACGGTTAGGCATTGAATCTACTACTTTCTTGCAGGTGCTAGGCGCAGTTTTACTCCATTCTTCCCTCAACTTTTGGTACAAATGCTCTTTAGTTTTAATTGTTGTGTTCCTGATAGCTTCACCAAGAGTTCCCCATATGTGTTCGATTGGATTTAGGTCGAGACTTTGAGCTGGCCATTCTATGGGAACAATACCCTGTGTCTCAAACCATTGACGAGTATTCTTTGCTGTATGATATGGAATGTTGTCCTATTGAAAGATAACACTGCTTTCTACAATCCTGGATGCAATTTGGCAATTGATGGCTCTAAAACATCCGATAACATAGAAACACAGGTAACTGAACTCACTCTTCCCTGACATAAAAACATTTCTCCGGGTCCTGTGGTAGATATGCAGGCCCACACTCTGATAGAACCACCCCCATGTTTTACGGCACCAGACATTCAGCCTTAAATGCTTCCCCAACTTTGCGACGTACGAAAGTTGCACCAGATGTACCGAAAACCTGAGTAAAATCACGAAAAATAATATTAGCTTTATGCTGGATACTTTTTTAAAATATATTTTGGGTAACAAACCAGTTACATTAAGTTTATATGTTGATTGAATACATGCACTATCTTACCTCATAGTTACTTTCATCAGGCCATATGATTTTCGACCATTGCTCACTGGTCCAATTTGAGTGGTTTTCGGGGCACTGAAGTCTTTTATCCATATTCGCTTCAGAAACCAATAGATTCTTCCTGGATTTACAGCCTTTCAGAAGGTACTCTATAAGCCTTCTTCTAACAGTTCCGTTTGATATTTGTGAAGTACTTGTCTCGTTGAAATCCGCATAGGGCTCCGACGATGTTTTTATCCTGTTTTTGAGCGACTGACGGCTGATGGATCTGTCATCACGAGGTAATGTAACCATTTTTCTACCTGTTTTTTGTATTGTCTTCACACCTTTTGTCTTTCTGAAGCGTTTGAGAGTCGTTTGCACCGCACATCGAGAACATTTCATCTTCTGAGCAATTTGCCTTTCAGACATTCCATCTTTATGATGAGCTACGATTTGACCTCGCTCACACTCACTCAACTCTCTTGTTTCAGGCATTTTACTGTTTATTAACTGTATCTACAATGTATTTTAGCATAAATCTCTGAAATAATCCAAGGAAACACAAGTTTATTTTGGACGTTGGTCTTACTAATAATTGGTTGCATATGTACAGTATAAAAACAGTAATTGATGCTAAAAGAAGATCAACCAGATATTAAAACTAATGTATATTGTGGAATATACCATAATCTACAATGTGCACTAATTTCATTAACATTGAGATAGTAGAACCGCAAAACATAGTTGAAAAATATCGCTGTATTTTGTATTAACTCTAATTTTGATGCAACATCTTTTTCTCCTCCAATTTTTGATAATTGTTTATGGTATATTTATACCTATAGTAGTTGATATTTTTCAACTACTATTTCCATATTCTTATTACTTGCTCTGGCTGTTTTTTATGAATATGATGGATCTTTATAAGAAATCATTTTTTTCTCTCTTTATGGACCCCACAAAATGTTTGAATTGTTCCTTTTTGAACTTATTTTTTCCCTATATATATATATATGTAGGCGCAGACGTAGTTGTTTGGTAAGAAGCTTGCTTCCCAGCCATATGATTCTGGGTTTGGTCCCACTGTGTCACACCATGGGCAGGTGTCTTCTACTATAGCCTCGGGCCAACCAAAACCTTGTGAATGTACTTGGTTGACAGCAACTGAAAGAAACGCGTTGTAAATGTACGTGTGGGTCTTTGTGTCTGCCTTTGTTCCCTACCATGTCTTGACAACCGGTGTTGATGTACTTACGTCCCCGTAATTTAGCTGCTCGGCCAAAGAGCCCGATAGACTAAGTACCATAGTTACATACCCCACCCACAAATTATACTGGGATTGATTCTTTCGACTAAAAATTCTTTAAGGTGGTGCCCCAGCATGACTGCTGTTTAATGACTGAAACAAGTAAAATATAAAAAAAATATATATATTCATAAGTAAAAATGGATGCGCTTACTATGCAACGAATGTACGTTTTGGTTGCGGCTCTTATCAGTAATCACATTAAATGTCCTCCGCGGGATCCCATAGGTACTCTGAGGTTCGAATTAGGCTATAAAATATATCGTAAAGAACGCATCAACCATGAGAGATAAACACAGAGCTGTTACATATGCTTCTGTATTTGCTAATTAATAAATGGTGTCACAATATAAATGCCATTCATAAATGGAGTTTATAGAGCATTTCATCCTAACGAATATCGTACATGTCTTCAGACAGAGTCAGACTCTGTAACTTACCGATTCGGTAAAAGACGCCGCTAGAATACGTTCCGGACTAAATGAAAAAAATGTACTTGGGCCGACTTGTTTGGCAAACGCCTTAAAGATGGTGCCCCAGCACAATAGCGTGAACAAGTAAAAGATAAAAGGCATGAGCCTAGAATGCAAAATAACTAGATACAGTAAGTTCATAACTTCACTACTGCTATTGCTGCTGTTACAGCGATCCCACTTCCATTCCAATTATATTTATGCTTTTGAACTGCATAAATTATAGCATTTCTTCTAAACAACAAATATATAAAGAGACGACTGAATGATATTGCAAAGAACGAAAGTTGAGCTTGACAGCTTGTCTAAACATCATGTGTGTATTTTATCGCTCATTATTAGATTCTCTACTGGAGAACGCCAGAGGTGAGAACATAACGAAAGGCTAATACTGTCCGAACGAACGGAAGAGTTTCGTGTTCTTTTTTTCTATTTCATTTCTTTTTAAAAATTGACAGAGTTTATTATCAATATGTGCAGAAATAGCTATTTATAAAACCAAACTATTTCATATAACTACTAAATAAACAGAAACTACTACTACTACTACTACTACTACTACTACTCGCAATAATTGTTGTCTAATTTAGGCGCAAGACTAGCAGATTTTGAAGGGAAAAGTCTCGTCGACACCACGGAAGAGTTTCGTGTTCTTTTTCCTATTTCATTTCTTTTTAAAAATTGACAGAGTTTATTATCAATATGTGTAGAAATAGCTATTTATAAAACCAAACTATTCCATATCATTGTTAAATAAACAGAAACTATTACTACTACTCGCAATAATTGTTTCTAATTTAGACGCAAGACTAGCAGTTTTTGAAGGGAGAAGTCTCGTCGATACCATCGATTCTCGTACTTCACGGATACTTTACTCCAGAAAGATAGAAAAATGATTAAAAACAGTTGGCCCCGGGAGCATTTGAACCTAGAATGCAAAGACCCGCAATAAATACTCTTTTTATTAAAAACTCTGTGACGACTACCTATCAGCCATACTATTACAAACGTAATAACGATAGTGATAGTCTTGCTGTATTTCGTAAGGAGAATCATTTCCCTAAATACAAAAAGATCTGCTTCAACACAAGATTCTTGTTTGGCTAGTTGCTGGGGTTATGCATTTTGTTGTTCAGAAGTTGTTGGATTAGTGGGTTGGTGCTTACAGTTGGTTTTTAGACTAGTCCTTAAGACATATTTTTGTTTGGGAGAATTTTTAGACTAGTTTGGAACTAGGATTTTTTAATTGAATTGGTTAAGTTAGTTGTTGGAGTTAGGAGTTTGATGATATCATTGTTATGGTTTGCTTCTAGACAACCCTAAAATCACATCCAGAATCTTGCAAGCTAAATACGAAAATGAAGATAGTAATAATGCTATTAATATTGGTTTCAAAATTTGGCACAAGGCCAGCAATTTCCAGAAAGGGGGCAAGTCGATTACATCGATAAAATAAGTACCTCAAGTAGTACTTATTTCATCGACCCCGAGTGGATGAAGGAAAGCGCCGACCTTGGAGGAATTTGAACTCAGAATGTAAAGTCGGAAAAAATACTGCTTAACATTTTGTCCGGTGTGCTAGCAATTCAATAGTTCGCCTACCTTTTCGCAACAAAACCAACAACAATAATTGTTTTCTTTATAATTACCGGGGCCCAATCATACATACAAAAATGCATTATAAAAACGTATGAATACGCTAAGTTACTTAAAAACAAGGACCGTCTCACTTATGCAAGATATATGAAACGAATCAAAAATTCTAATCAGTGGATATCATTGCATTTAACGACTTCAACGACATTTTTACTTCTTAAACAGGAACAGCAGAAAACTTATACAATCAATGCTATGAAAAAGATTGGCGACTCCACAGCCTTTTATATTCACAGCACAGAAAATATCAACACAGAGGTCACAATGTTAAATCTTCGTCAACTTTTTTTCAATGCATGCCTAAAAATATCCTGACATACTATAGTTATCCCGATTTGGTACAATATTGACTCAGTATCTTACTAGGTGTTGCTGAGGACTGTGAGAACGATACAAATTATCGTTGAGGACCCATTTCTGTCTTGCTCGATGCCCTCTCCGATGACCACTCAGTGTCATATCGACTACCAATCTCTCCAACGACTGGATGTCTCCTTATTACCACATTGCAAATTTTACGAGTTTCTCTGAAATATCAGACTTATATGAAGGCATTATCCAAACTGAATACTGCTAAACATGAGATGACAATATTTTATTCTAATAATAAATAGAATATGTGTTGTCTTCATTGTGTCTAGACTACGTCGACTCCATCTTATATCAAATGACGACATAACTCAAGCATTTTATGTTGCACCTGAGGATGAAAAAGATATCTACTTAGGATGAAGAAGGTGACAGTATCTCATTGTCTCTTAAAGGGAATATCATTAACACTAATACAATAAATGGTAACTCTTATAGTTATAGGCCTAATGAAATGGTTAACTGTGAGAACCCTATGATTCCCAAGCGTCCTATAATAACCAATGTCTAGAGAAAAATAGAGGATAATAAATCTCACAGACTTAACTTCTCCAAGTTGGTTAACACCAATATCTCCCAAGAATGTGAACCCAGCGTAGAGATAAATAATGTGAGAAAATTTGAATGTCTTCTAACAGCTGCCCACTTACACATGCTGGTGACTTTTCTAAAAATTCAACAGATACTTTTAACCCTTGATGAGAATACTTAATCAATTCATCAAATAATTGATCGATTAAGCATGCAGAGTATGGTATGATGTGAGTACGGTTCAATGATTTCCATGAAATAAGTACAGGAAGTATTATATGAATATAATTCTTCATTCTGTTTTTCATTACCGTCATACACAGTGATTAATATATCAACCTATCAGTTATAGAATAACTATGGATTTACAGTTTGCACCTGTCACATGGTATAAATGACCGATATGGATTATTATACTCCTTAATGGACTTCCTGTATAGAGGCATAACTAATGTATTCGCCTGGATTATTCAATCTCTATTTTCTTTCACTACATTCCCCACACGCACTCACGCGCGCGCGCACACGCACACATACACACGCACATAAACAGCGGCATGCTGATATAAGGTGCTGAGAATTAAATATTTCCCCTCGACATAGCCCCACGTTTGCGAATACCTAATCAACTTAATAGTACTTAATAGATCTGCTGAATACCTAATCAACTTAATAGTACAGTAATTCACTAGTACATTAGGAACTATCAGTTGTGTACTTGTGGCGAGCTGGCAGAAACTTTAGCACGCCGGGCGAAATGCTTAGCGGTATTTCGTCTGCCGTTACGTTCTGAGTTCAAATTCCGCCGTGGTCGACTTTGCCTTTCATCCTTTCGGGGTCGATAAATTAAGTACCTGTTACGCACTGGGGTCGATGTAATCGACTTAATCCGTTTGTCTGTCTTTGTTTGTCCCCTGTGTTTAGCCCCTTGTGGTTAGTAAAGAAATAGGTATTTTGTCTGCTGCTACGTTCCGAGTTCAAATTCTGCCGAGGTCGACTTTGCCTTTCATCCTTTCGGGGTCGATAAATTAAGTACCAGTTACGCACTGGGGTCGATGTAATCGACTTAATCCGTTTGTCTGTCCTTGTTTGTCCCCTCTATGTTTAGCCCCTTGTGGGCAATAAAGAAATTAAAAAAATAGAAATAAGATATGTCACAAATCTACAAAAGAGGGGAAAAAGAAACCCATTTCGTGGAGAATTGATTCCGCATACGCAAAGTCTCACAACTAGGTATAGTGAAACGATTGATAACCTAATTGTCTTCGACATCATTTTTGTAGAAACTTCCATTTAACTATAATTCGGAAATGAAGTAGAATATTAAGTTTCAATGGTTTTTTAAAAAAGTCGCAACTTAAATTTAGAAGCGATACGTTCGAGAAAGGCTATTAGTTTCCAAGATGGAAATGTTGAGATTGAGATGGAAAGGATATGTCCATCAAAATAAAATTATGAATGGAAAGAAAAAAATAATAAATGAAAGTTTACAAAATAAATAAATTAAAATTATTTAAACTTAAAAAACATATTTCATTATTGGCAATAAGATTTTTTAGGAAACGGAAAGAAGATTCAATTCTAATCAATTTAACCGATGTTCATTGGTTCTATATATATACGTATGTGTGTTTGTGTATATATATACTTGTATGAGTGTAGCAGCTGTAATGAGCTTTTAAACCCATTTACACACACACACACACGCACACACATCAACAAAAACATACACTGTAATCCCGTATCGCGGTTCACCTATCGCGTTTTTTATTTAAGATCACGTCGATTTCTCCGTGGTGTTGTTTTGCATTTATAATAAAATAGATATATAAGAATTATAAAAATCAAAAAAATCAAAAAATACAGTACTGTTTCTACTTCACGGATTTTCACCTATCGCATGGGTATCAAACCTAACACTCGCTATAGTCGAGGTATTACTGTATATCTATCTATCTATCTATCTATCTATCTATCTATCTATCTATCTATCTATCTATCTATCTATCTATCTATCTATCTATCTATCTATCTATCTATCTATCTATCTATCTATGTGTGTTTGTGTGTGTTTGTGTGTATGTATGTTTGAATGTATGTTATATTACAACCTACTGCTTGGATGGGCGTTGGCGGCTCAGCCGGCAACACTATCAAGCTTGCTTGGTAAGAAGGGTGGTTCTTGGTGCACATTTTGCTGGAAAAAAGAAACAAGACCCATCAAAGGGTGTACAAACTGAATAATATCAACGGATGTCCAGTTGAGAGTGAAGGAGCCCTAGTCTTTGTTTATATATTTCACTAGGAGAAGGAAAACTCTGATGAAACACCTTCGAATTCGTTTGCAAGCAATGATGTAAAAAACGTCTTCTTTTTGGGCAAAAACATACATCGTTTAGAGAGTGAGATTGTTCCCGTACACGTCTTTCCTAATTTAAAATAAAACCTCCGGCACAGGCAGCACTTGATTTTAAACATTTCTCTAAACATTTCTATTATGTATTGCACTCTAAAGCTGGTCATAACTGCAAAAGGCAAAGCACCCAATGAAAAATTTCATGATGGAACGAAGGCGTGTGTCAGGATGTGTAGTAAGCTCTCTGAACACCTGCTGCAAGAGGCACTCTTCGTTATCATATCTGTACAAAAGACTGAAGAGTCAAGTAAGACTGAAAAGTCACATCCATGCTACTCATGGTCAAGCGATAGCATTAATCGGAATTGAGGTGCGCACATATGTTTCTGTATACGTCTGTTTATGTATATATATATATATATATATATACACATACATATGCGGGCGCAGGAGTGGTTGTGTGGTAACTAGCTTGCTTACCAACTTACCAACCACATCGTTCCGGGTTCAGTGGCACCTTGGGCAAGTGTCTTCTACTATAGCCATGGGCCGACCAAAGCAGTTATACACACACACCTACACAGATATATATGCATATATGCATGTGTATGTCTATCTATCTATCTATCTATCTATCTATCTATCTATCTATCTATCTATCTATCTATCTATCTATCTATCTATCTATCTATCTATCTATCTCGTGAAAGTTTCAAAAAAAGGTGGGTGAATGTACCAAAGATGGTGCGTGCGAGTGACGAAACCACTTTGAGCATGATCCTGTAAATCGTAAAGAGAGAGAGAGAGAGAGAGAGAGAGAGAGAGAGAGCACTCTCATGTGTTTTTTTTCCTCCCTGCCTGAGGTTACCGTGGTCTTTTCTGTAGGCTTTTCTTTCCACGGTTGAACCTAATCTTGTTTGTTACTTGAAAAAAAAATTTTTTCTTTCTGTGATACACGATCCCTTTTGATCGCTTTTTTTACTTCCGATCCCTTTTGATCGAAATTTTACATTTGTTTCCTTTTTTTCTTCTTTTTCCTTTTCCACCTCCGAAAAGAAAAGCTCTACATTTGTAATTGTCCCCTCTGTGTCCAGCCCTGTGTGGCCAATAAAGAAAGTTATCTATCTATCTATCTATCTATCTATCTATCTATCTATCTATCTATCTATCTATCTATCTATCTATCTATCTATCTATCTATCTATCTATCTATCTCGTGAAAGTTTCAAAAAAAGGTGGGTGAATGTACCAAAGATGGTGCGTGCGAGTGACGAAACCACTTTGAGCATGATCCTGTAAATCGTAGAGAGAGAGAGAGAGAGAGAGAGAGAGAGAGAGAGAGAGCACTTTGCACTCATGTGTTTTTTTTCCTCCCTGCCTGAGGTTACCGTGGTCTTTTCTGTAGGCTTTTCTTTCCACGGTTGAACCTAATCTTGTTTGTTACTTTGAAAAAAAAATTTTTTCTTTCTGTGATACACGATCACTTTTGATCGCTTTTTTTACCTCCGATCCCCTATGATCGAAATTTTACATTTGTTTCCTTTTTTTCTTCTTTTTCCTTTTCCACCTCCGAAAAGAAAAGCTCTACATTTGTAATTGTCCCCTCTGTGTCCAGCCCTGTGTGGCCAATAAAGAAAGTTATCTATCTATCTATCTATCTATCTATCTATCTATCTATCTATCTATCTATCTATCTATCTATCTATCTATCTATCTATCTATCTATCTATCTACCGCTTTCACTTGGTAGGAGTTACAGATATTTTTGATAACAGTTTTACGCGGCTCCATATGAATCAAAATTTCGTGGATGCTAAAAACGCGTTCATCACATCAGATATCAATATTTACACTTTTATAGCTTATTCACATCATGATGGAACATTCCCAAAAAGAATTATGTGTGTGTGTGTGTGAGCACCTGTTTTTGTTTCTAAACTCAAGCCCAACTATCCGCTCCCATATCTATTATTCGGTTTTTCTTTCCCATATTCTCTTTATAATTCCTTTTTTTTCTGTACGTATAAATAACACATATACGAGTACACACACACACACACACACACACACACACACGGGCTTCTTTCAGTTTTCGTCTACCGAGTCCACTAAAAGGCTTTGGTCGACCCGTGGCTATAGTAGAAGACACTTGCGTAAGATATCACTCAGTGGGACTGAACCCGGAACCATATGGTTGGTAAGTTAGTAAGCAAGCTAGCTACCACACAATCACTCCTGCGCCCGTATATGTATGTGTGTAT
This sequence comes from Octopus sinensis, assembly GCF_006345805.1. NCBI lineage: Eukaryota > Metazoa > Mollusca > Cephalopoda > Octopoda > Octopodidae > Octopus > Octopus sinensis. Next base: position 141,666,257 of record NC_042997.1, on the reverse strand, counting down.
ATGTATATGTATATATATATATATATAATATATATATATATATATATATATATATATATATATATATATATATATATATATATATATATATATATATATATAGGCGCAGGATTGTCTGTGTGGTAAGTAGCTTGTTTACCAAGCACATGGTAAGATGGTAAGTGCCTTCTACTACAGCCTAGGGCTGACCAAAGTCTTGTGAGTGAATTTGGTAGACGGAACTGAAAGAAGCCTGTCGTATATATGTGTGTGCGTGTATGTTTGTGTGTCTGTGTTTGTCCCCCCAACATCTCTTGACAACCAATGTTGGTGTGCTTATGTCCCCTTTACTTAGTGGTTCGGCAAAAGAAGCCCATAGAATAAGTACTAGGCTTACAAAGAATAAGTCCTGGGGTCGCTTTGCTCGACTAAAGGCGAGTTTTTTAGTCGACCCCAATAATCAATGCCTCTCATGCCGTCTATCTTTCTTGTTATTGACCTCTAGAGTGCGTCTACTTTAATAATGAGTTGCTTCGTATGGTGGTGGGGGGGACCACAGTGGGCAACAGTATTCAAGGTGGGGTCGGGCAAAAGTAAAGTAGAGAAGGATGATGGTGTAGGCATCATCCAGGAGCACATCTTGCGGGCCAAGTCAACTTTGCTCTTTACGTGGGAACTCCAGCTTAGATTGTTATCAACAATTACTCCAAGGTCTCTGGTGTTGTTGGATGACACTAGGGAAGAGCATATGGTAATTTCAGAGTTTCTTCTTTTCTAAAGTGGATCAAATCAAACTTATCTTCATTTAAAAGCATATTGTTTTTTTCCGCCCATAAGACAATAGCAAACAGATCTGACTGAAGGTATGTTCGGTCTCCCATGCCGTTTATGGCTTTCTTGAGTTTGGAATCATCTGCAAAGATTTGCAATGTAGATTGTTTGATGACATCTATTATGTCGTTGATGTAAATAATGAAGAGGAGTGGGCCCAACACAGTACCTTGTTGGACACCACTACTGACTTTGGCTGAGCTGGATAGTATTCCCTCAAACACAACATGTTGGGCTCTGTTGTCGGGAAACACTTTATCCACTGCAGCAGCTTTCCACGGACTCCAATGTTGGACAGTTTCTTCAGCAGGATTTTGTGGTCCACTCTGTCAAATGCCTTACTGAAATCAAGGTATATGATGTCAGTGTTGGAGCCCTCTCCCAGTGCTTTTAAGATGTCATCAAAATAGTGTAGAAGAGGCAACAAGCAGTCCCTGCCTCCATGGAAACCATGCTGGGTGGGGTTTAGCAGATTGTTATCTTCGAGGTAGTAAGTTATTCGCGATCTCCCCACCCTCTGAAATACTTAAATGATATGAAAAGTGAGTGAAATCGGACGGTAGTTCACTGCAAGAGATTTGTTTCCATTTTTGAAGATTGGAACGACAGACTGGGAAAGAAAATGATCAGGAATGTAGCCTGCATCAAGTGAGTTTCTTCAGAACTCAGCTAGAGGGGGTGCAATTTGATGTCGACACATCTTCAGAACAGTGGCCAGGAACTTTATCTTATATCTATTTCTCTTAGGATATCAGGAGCACCAAAAGTTATGTCAGATATGGTTAGTTGGGAGTTTACAGCACTGATACTAGCCAGATCAACCACATTCGCGCTACTGAAAACAGAACAGTAATGTCTCTGCAGTATCTCGTACATGGATTTTGCATCATCATGTAGATTGTTGTTCTCATCAACCAGAGGACCAACAGTGGAAACAGCATCTTTATGTTTTTTTTGCAAATGAAAAGAACATTTTGAGATAGAGCTTTATTTTCTCAATGGCCTGACTCTCCTCAGCTGCTCTTTGACTGTTAATGATGGTCATCACGCATTTTTTCGATGTATTTTTTCGAGGTCGTATTTTTTCGATTCGAGTGATACAATGGCAGTTGAATGGGTGCGTTGCTGCTGGCAGTATTTAAGATGGTTGATTTTCTTGTGATTCTTTTCATTTTACTGATAATTGCTCTTCTATTTCTACGGATTCTGCACTTAGATTTGTATACTGATCTTAATGGAGTATGTTTTGCGCATATATTTGTAACAGTATTTACAAATGTCTGCCATGCTGTGTTTATGTTGGAAGGCGTGCGTGAAGGCCCAATCAATTTATGAAAGATCATGATTGATCGCATATGTAATACACACACACACACACACACAACACACACACGGGCTTCTTTCAGTTTTCGTCTACCGAGTCCACTAAAAGGCTTTGGTCGACCCGTGGCTATAGTAGAAGACACTTGCGTAAGATATCACTCAGTGGGACTGAACCCGGAACCATATGGTTGGTAAGTTAGTAAGCAAGCTAGCTACCACACAATCACTCCTGCGCCCGTATATGTATGTGTGTATATGTATATGTATATATATATATATATATATATATATATATATATATATATATATAATATATATATATATATATATATATATATATATATATATATATATATAGGCGCAGGATTGTCTGTGTGGTAAGTAGCTTGTTTACCAAGCACATGGTAAGATGGTAAGTGCCTTCTACTACAGCCTAGGGCTGACCAAAGTCTTGTGAGTGAATTTGGTAGACGGAAACTGAAAGAAGCCTGTCGTATATATGTGTGTGCGTGTATGTTTGTGTGTCTGTGTTTGTCCCCCCAACATCTCTTGACAACCAATGTTGGTGTGCTTATGTCCCCTTTACTTAGTGGTTCGGCAAAAGAAGCCCATAGAATAAGTACTAGGCTTACAAAGAATAAGTCCTGGGGTCGCTTTGCTCGACTAAAGGCGAGTTTTTTAGTCGACCCCAATAATCAATGCCTCTCATGCCGTCTATCTTTCTTGTTATTGACCTCTAGAGTGCGTCTACTTTAATAATGAGTTGCTTCGTATGGTGGTGGGGGGGACCACAGTGGGCAACAGTATTCAAGGTGGGGTCGGGCAAAAGTAAAGTAGAGAAGGATGATGGTGTAGGCATCATCCAGGAGCACATCTTGCGGGCCAAGTCAACTTTGCTCTTTACGTGGGAACTCCAGCTTAGATTGTTATCAACAATTACTCCAAGGTCTCTGGTGTTGTTGGATGACACTAGGGAAGAGCATATGGTAATTTCAGAGTTTCTTCTTCTTTTCTAAAGTGGATCAAATCAAACTTATCTTCATTTAAAAGCATATTGTTTTTTTCCGCCCATAAGACAATAGCAAACAGATCTGACTGAAGGTATGTTCGGTCTCCCATGCCGTTTATGGCTTTCTTGAGTTTGGAATCATCTGCAAAGATTTGCAATGTAGATTGTTTGATGACATCTATTATGTCGTTGATGTAAATAATGAAGAGGAGTGGGCCCAACACAGTACCTTGTTGGACACCACTACTGACTTTGGCTGAGCTGGATAGTATTCCCTCAAACACAACATGTTGGGCTCTGTTTGTCGGGAAACACTTTATCCACTGCAGCAGCTTTCCACGGACTCCAATGTTGGACAGTTTCTTCAGCAGGATTTTGTGGTCCACTCTGTCAAATGCCTTACTGAAATCAAGGTATATGATGTCAGTGTTGGAGCCCTCTCCCAGTGCTTTTAAGATGTCATCAAAATAGTGTAGAAGAGGCAACAAGCAGTCCCTGCCTCCATGGAAACCATGCTGGGTGGGGTTTAGCAGATTGTTATCTTCGAGGTAGTAAGTTATTCGCGATCTCCCCACCCTCTGAAATACTTAAATGATATGAAAAGTGAGTGAAATCGGACGGTAGTTCACTGCAAGAGATTTGTTTCCATTTTTGAAGATTGGAACGACAGACTGGGAAAGAAAATGATCAGGAATGTAGCCTGCATCAAGTGAGTTTCTTCAGAACTCAGCTAGAGGGGGTGCAATTTGATGTCGACACATCTTCAGAACAGTGGCCAGGAACTTTATCTTATATCTATTTCTCTTAGGATATCAGGAGCACCAAAAGTTATGTCAGATATGGTTAGTTGGGAGTTTACAGCACTGATACTAGCCAGATCAACCACATTCGCGCTACTGAAAACAGAACAGTAATGTCTCTGCAGTATCTCGTACATGGATTTTGCATCATCATGTAGATTGTTGTTCTCATCAACCAGAGGACCAACAGTGGAAACAGCATCTTTATGTTTTTTTTGCAAATGAAAAGAACATTTTGAGATAGAGCTTTATTTTCTCAATGGCCTGACTCTCCTCAGCTGCTCTTTGACTGTTAATGATGGTCATCACGCATTTTTTCGATGTATTTTTTCGAGGTCGTATTTTTTCGATTCGAGTGATACAATGGCAGTTGAATGGGTGCGTTGCTGCTGGCAGTATTTAAGATGGTTGATTTTCTTGTGAATTCTTTTCATTTTACTGATAATTGCTCTTCTATTTCTACGGATTCTGCACTTAGATTTGTATACTGATCTTAATGGAGTATGTTTTGCGCATATATTGTAACAGTATTTACAAATGTCTGCCATGCTGTGTTTATGTTGGAAGGCGTGCGTGAAGGCCCAATCAATTTATGAAAGATCATGATTGATCGCATATGTAATACACACACACACACACACACACACACACACACACACACACACATATATATATATATATATATAGATAATATATATATATATAATATACATATATATAATATATATATAATATGTATATATATATATATATATACATATACATATATATATATATACATGCACATATAATATACATATATATATAATATATTACACACACACACGCACATATATATATATATGAACACATCAAGAGGCAGAGTGAGAGCGAGTAAGAGCAGCGGAGGGATAATATGTGTGAGAGAAGTGACTGAAGCAAATACTATGATGGCTTATAGGAATATGAGAGCGATAGAAAGGCAAAAAATAGTTTGTGGCAATAACAGATTTAGTTACATATTCCATGTATGAAAACACACTCCCCGCGCCCCTATGATAAGAAGTTTTATCCTGTATCATTTCAAGTTAGAAAATATTGTGAAGTAAAATATGAGAATCAAAACAGAGTGCAATGAAATAGATTCTATGAAAATCAATATTTATTTCCCTTCCGTTATTTTCGAAGAATTACTAAACAAATATGGCACAGAAGAATTAAGGTAAATCCACTTGAATGGATTTAAAGATAAAGCAGATGGGAAATCAAGATTCGTCTCTTCGGCTTATTTGGTATATATCTCCTAGAGGACAACAGCATCGATATCATATCGATATATACATTCATCCATTCATCCATCCATCCATACACGCACACACGCGCGCGCATACACACACGCACATGAAGTCAACATCATCTTTGACTAAGATTTATTATTCAAAAGTCTATTGCGTAAATAAACAGATAAATAGGAAACTAAATGTTTTTAATATTTATATCCACTGCACCGATTGTTTGGTTTACTCGTTGAATAATTCTGCTCAGTATTGCAGTAAGTCAGCTGGCAAATCGATTTTTATTTTATTTTATGTTTTCTATTTCGTATTTCGCTGCAAATATACTCCGGTATTTAATGTAGATGCATTGGATAGGTTAAGTATGTATAAATCTAGCTATGAATACGGGATATATGTCTGTTTATTTCTACTTAATATTCAATTGTGCTGGGGAATAGTTCAGCATCAGAATGAGTGGCTTACATTATTTAACATTTAAGCTCTAAGATTCAGTGAGACTAGATGCGGTTTCTATTCGCAAAAAGAGTAAGACTGGTGCAACAAAGTCTAGAGAACTGGATAATGTTAGTGTAACATGATGAGAGAATTCTAACGTTTTGGTTTTGTATCTCTCCGTCACGATTCTATTCCTCCAGGTTCAATAAATTAATAAAATATGTACCAATCATGAAAGGGATCGATTCAATTAACTGCACGTTTCACCACAATTTAATGCTGTGTCATAAAAATAGCACGAAAACCATACCCCGAAAGACGAAGATATGGGCGATGCTCTAGCGTGGAATTTACCGTGATTGTTACAACAATATGAAAAACAGAAAGAATTAATACTGCGAAGTAATAGTAATATCTCGGCGAGTAAGGTCATGATGTGCTTTATATTCCTTATAGCCATATAATTTATTTTATGTTACTAATGCTCGTAACATCACAAAAATCATTTTGTCGATAAATTAATCTCGTGCAAACGCAATTCTCTCATTTCGTCGACCGAATAAGTCTATGATTTTGTGTCTCTGTAAAACATTCAATGAAAGATATTTCTAGAAATTTAAAATTTAATGATTTCATTTAATCTATCACCATAAGTTATTTTAACTTTGTGTATTTCTTTTAGAATTGACCAATGAGAGTTTGTCAATAGAAAACTTCATATAAGACTGAAACATATCCAAAGTTCTTACCCGAATTCGTCAAGAGCAAATTAAATTAATATTAGTTATTGAACTACTGCTTTCTACTCCTTACATAGTTAAATATAGTACCTAATTTATAATTCATACACATCATCCAGTTCAGTTATAAAGAGGGACCCTAAACAATATTTGAATTATAAACTTTTGAAATGTTACTTTTATATTATACCAATGGATTAAAGGAAATGCTGTTGTTTAACTGAAAGTCAACGCTAATGAATCAGACATAAGATCAACGTGTTTCAGGCACGATAATCTTATCGTGCTTTTAGAGAAAATAACAAAAATTAAAATATTTAATATGTCATGCTTGATCATGGTAAGATGTGCTTTGAATTTGGTTAATATTTTTCGAAGGTGCATCAATCACATAGAGCAAGGATTCTCAACCGTTTTCCTTCTGTTTATTCACTAGCAACTTTATAAAAAATTTTCTCACTCTATTTTATTGAGTAATTTTGGTTTTAGCTTCTATTACAATAAAACAAGCAACAAGCAAGAAATTTTAACTACCGTTTTTAAACATTTTATATAGTTCAAATAATAATAACAATTAAAACAGCACTCAACAGTGTTATTTCACTTATTTATTAATTAACGACGAACAAATATGAAAACGAAGCAATTTTCTGAATTAGACAACTCCATTAGCAACACAACAATTAAGAAGTATACAATACGTCAAATTCAAAATGGTTGAAAGAAAAATAGAAGAAAGTGCTTTTTCCACAAAGTAGGCTTGCTTCAAATTTTCTCAACTTCAAATAAAAAAAAAAAATTACAAAAGAAAAAATATACAAAAGTTTGGAAAGAATTGACGTGGAGGCACTCTCGTTGGTTCATAATGAAGATATTAAAGTTCATTGGTAACAAATATGTTTGATTAATGCTATTACTTCTAGATTTAAGAGTTCAAGGTTGAGAAGAAAATTTATTCTTCATCAATTCAGTTCAAGTGATTCTCGGATTACCTAGGAAATGCTGACTGCAATAGACTTGTATTCTCTCTAATGGAGGTATTTATCCTTCATATACTTTACATAAGCAACAACCCAGTGGAAGCTTCGATAGCATTTTGTTTTTATAGATACAGTAGCGTCGCAGGTTATATTTTCCCAACGGACTAATCACTGCTTCTTTGTACCAACGATGGCGAGCAGATTGTTTGTGTAATTCGAGGGGATTAAATATCGCAAAAAGGTTTCATTTGAAAGAACCATTTTATCGTTTTTTTTTTTGCTGCTATCAATATCTTTCGTCGATATATATACCCCACCACTCTCTGTCTCTGTCTCTACCTGTCTGTCTGTCTGTCTGTCTTTCTCTCTCTCACACACACGCACTCACACACACACACACACACATACCAGACAGGTTTCATCCTTCTGTACACCAAATTCAACTCACAGGTTATTAGCCAACCCAAGGCTTTGATAGAAGATACCGACGGTGCCGAACATGGAACCCCGTTGTCTCGAAGCGAATCTCTTAACCCAAGTAGCCATGCATGTGCCCTGCGATCACTTAAATGCTTAATTGAAAAGTTATTTATAACATTTTGCAGTTCGTAAATGATATGCATAACAGCCCAACTATTTATTAAAGTGTATTATGAGTAAAAGAATGCAGCAGGTATGTAGTTACCGACATTTCTACTAGCTTACCTTGTTATTGCAATCGTCGACAGGTAATTTCTTTTTCTGGGAGGCAAACTAGTGAGAAGCATCACAAACCAATGAAGAAACCTCTTGATAATTGTTCAACCTGCAAGAAACAGTAGTCAAATCTGCTTAGAATCGCATTAAAAAAGGAATAAAATGTATTACATGAACCAATGTAGTCTACTAGGACTACATTGGTTCATGTAGACCTAGATAACCCTATGTGAATATCGGAATGGATGGATATAAATAGAGCGTCTATTCGATCATAGCTGACCTGGAGCTAAACAAAGCAACTGGACATTTACGGTGTGATGGGTCTGGAAAGATCGTGCATGGATAGTTCACCAGCTATCTATAGCAACAAAGAATAGAGTAATAAGAATAACAAAGGAAAAGAAATAGATAAAGAAGAGAAAATGTTCTCTTATGATATACATGTGTAAACATCAAAGAACGATGTTTGCACATATATCATTAAATTAGACACGTGTAAATTAGATTTGAATCGAGAACTGCAATAAAACAAATACGGTTAGGTTATGAATTCAGGCATCAATAGACTAAAATACTACTACTACTACTACTACTACTACTACTACTACTACTACTACTACTACTACTACTACTACTACTACTACTACCACTACTACTACTAAACCACGGGCTCGTGTTCTGAACAACCATTCAAGAAACGACATAGAACAACACCCCCACAAAGCGGCAATACCTGATAAGCATATAAATAAAAATTTCTATATATATATATATATATATATATATATATATATATAGATATATGTACATGTATATATATTTGTATATACAAGTATATATATGTATACTAGCAATGCATGCTCGGCTGTTATGACCTACACCTACACTGTATTATTTGTTCCTTTCTTATGGGCAGAATCGGCACAGTTGATATATATTGAACTGGATAACTGGCGTAATGGATGTTGTTTGTTTAAAACTAAAGGGGAGGGTACAATTTGCATGGGTTTGCATAAAAGGGCTTTCTGTTTTGTCAAGAAATGACATTTTCAAAATTTTAATCACCCCTCCCCGTTCTCACCACAATTTCTTAATTTGTAACCTTTTTCGATTTTTTTTATCCACGAATCTGGGAAATATATATATATTTTTTAAAGTTTAATTTTTCTTAAAGAAACACTCACTGCTCCTTCCCCCACATTGCTCACCCATTACCTGTCCGTTTTCAGGAAGCTAAAATCTCTCAATGTTTCACTTTCGCCTGATATTTCAAGCATGCGTAGAATTGTACTGAAATAGTAGACGTAAAAAATACCAGAACACCACCATGCTAGAAACAACAGGTAGACGATATTATTTCTGAAACAACTTCCCCGCTTTCCAAAAAGCTAAAAGTGAAAAATTGGGAGCTTGTAGCTTTTTGATGGTGGTGATGGGATGGGTGGGTGTTTGGAAAGGATATTTTAGTGTTTTTTTGTGAAAAAAAAAAAGAGGAAAATTCTTAGATTCGAATTCTCTATTTTTCTACGTGGATTACAATGAAAACAATTTGGAAAAAAATTTAAAAATAAAGAAATTGGGGTGGGGAGTGAGAAAATAAAAATACTGAGAACGTGTTTTTTCGGCGAAATCCTAATCCCTTTCATCGAAAACACAGGAATCAGAAGGAATTTAGGAAAAAAATTAGCGAAGGGCACAAATGACACATCGGATATGCAAGAAACAACAGGTAAAGGACAGGATTTGAGAAAACTTCCTTTTAAGTTTATATCGAAGATCAGGTTTTTAAATACGCTCATCACAAACACAAATTACAGAATACAAAACGGTAATTTCAAATGGATTTGAGCTGCAATTTTACGCGTGCACACGGCAAAAAATAACATAATTCGTACAGAGGTTTTATCGTGTGTGTGTGTGTGTGTGTGTGTGTGTGTGTGTGTGTGTGTGTGTGTGCGCGCGCGCGCGCGCGCGCGTGTGTGTGTGTGTGTGTGTGTGTGTGTGTGTGTTTGTGCGTGCGTTTGTATGTGCATGTGTGTGTTAAAGGAAGTTATTTTATGGCATTCATTCGTTTGAAGCAGCAGAGCTGTCAACTCGATCATATAGTCGATCATATGGGATCATATGATTGTTCGCTAATTTCCGTAAAATTGTTTTCGTTTCTTTATGCTTTGAAGAGAGCAGAATTTGAAAGAAAGGAGAAAGTGAAGAGGCGATATTTGCTTTGAAGTGAGATCAGAAAGTGAAAGATGTATGTACGTGTATATGAAATGGACGTGTGTGTGTGTGTGTGTGTGTGCGTGAGAAAAAGAGAGTGAGTAAGTGAAGGTGTATGTTGTCATGTATGTATTTTTTGCATGTATGCGTAAATGATACTCGCTCTCTCTTTTTCTCTCTCTCTCACACACATTATCTTTCATATACACGTACATAAATACATATGTATACATTTCTTTTGTACGTATGCGTGCGTGTGTATATGAAAGAGAGAATGAGTGACTGTATTCCTCATAACATAAAGAAATGGATGTCTTTTAATGAAATGTTTTTGGTTATGGCTTATTTTAATACAATATTTATGCGTACATTTTCATAAATGTTTGTATGAGTAAAATTCTACGCATGCGTGAAACATGGGACAAAGTAAAATATTAGAAGCAAATCGAAATATCGCCCGAAAATGACCTCAAAATTGTGCGACCCGACCTCGTTTCCGAGGTTAATTTAGTAGTAAAGAAGAGTTGTGCCAAAAACATAGTTTATTTGGTAGATAGACGATAAGCATCTTTCTTTATTATAGTACATATGTCACTAATTTGGAGAGACATTACTTTCATTATTCACACATCGTCACCCTCATATTGCAATACTTGGTAATTTTGGCTCAAATTGGAAGTGTGAAACTAGTATCACTTTCTAATGAAACATGGTCACTGTAGAGCAGTGTATTTCAGATAACTATAGCTGGTTGTCGAGATAACGTAAAAATATGTAAATGAAAATAAAGTTTATTTGGTAACCGAAAGATTACTGAATCTTTTGACACCCCATACCTGAACATCAGCAACTCAGTTTTCGAATGCATAAGGTACATTCGCGCTCGCACACACACATACAAACTCTCTTTTCACACACACACACACACACATATATACATGCACAAATATATTTACTAATTGAATTGATGGAAGCGTCATGCGCACAGATGAATACGCGTATACACCACATACACACACTGTAGGTTATTAGGTCGTAGAAAAGATTTCAAATAAAACTAATTAGGTGGAATTAGAGAGAAATTTCCAAGAATTAAGGGTTAGAACCAAAGCATCAGGTATACATCAAAGGACGACTATTTATCTACACTTAGTTACCTTGGAGTATCAAGCATTTTCAAAGTTTGCTTTGTACTTTTCTTTATTTCCTCTCTATATCTAAATGTTTAATTACAACGCGTATTTATATATCTATTAGTGAAAGTAATTCTGGAAGCAATGCTTTGCATTTAAATAAGATACATTAAAATAAAAAAGCTAAAACGAATATAGAAAATAATCAAAATGGAAAAAAAACGTAGCGACGAAGGATTTATTTGGCAGGAATTTTATATTCATTATTTATGAAAAAATAATTAAACAAACCATCCAATAAACTATATTTGCTCTGTTTTACAAAAACAAAACGATGAGAACCATATGTAGCTTCGTTATATTTTTATCATTATTATTGTTTATTATCTTTATCGTTATTTTTGTGGTTGTGACTATAAACTTCAATGGCGCCAAGAATAAAAATTGTTGAGAAAAGAAACAAGCATTTAAAAAAGGATATAAAAAACTAAGCAACAAAGAGAAATCATTTAAAGAATGCGTTGCCTATCGATTTTACAATATTATTATTATTATTATTATTATTATTATTATTATTATTATTATTATTATTATTATTATTAGAATAAAAGTATTTAGCAGAAAGTAAGAATGAAAAACCAGAAATTAAATATAGAAAAACAAAATAAAAAGCACAAGAAGAGGAACAAAACTTCCACGTTTTAGAAAACAGTGCCAATTTCATTTGTCACATAATCGAATATGTTGGTTGAAAAAGAATAACAAAAGAGTCCTAACAGGAGGTGAGAGGGCGGCAAGGAAAACAAGAATGAAAAAGAAAACAGTTTCAGTAACAACATTAGATGTTCAAGCGAGATGAAGGATCCTGTCAGACAGCAGGGCCAGGGAACTGGTATACATATGTGTATGTATGTATTTATGTACGAATGTATGTATAAATCTATGCATGTGTGTATGTATGTCTGTACATATGCATTATATATAAATGTACATACAAATATATATACATACTTACAAACATACATACTTACGTAGGTAGGTAGGTAGGTAGGTACATGTGTATGTATGTACGCATGTATGCATGTATGTATGTATGTTCCAGTCGTATCTATCCTGTCTTTTTTGATGTATGAGCAACCCCGAATGACAAAATCCAATGTGTCCCTATCTAAAATGGCGGAAGCATGAGTTGAGGGAAATTTTTTCCTTTCGATCTGAGTCGAGCAACAACATTCAGGCTCCACTGTTGGTAGAGTGTATGTCTTCATCTGTGTGTGATGCATAGTTGTGAGTGAATACGTGCACACCCGTGAGTTTGTGTTTACAGGAGCTTTTATATGAATGTGTGATTGATAGTGTGTGTTTTTATCTGTGTGAAATAAATGTGCACCTCTGTGTATATATGTCTTCGTTTGTAAGTGTATGTATGGTATCAGTGTGTATGTACACCTGTGAATCTCTCCCCCTCTTTCGCTCTCTCTTTGTCTCACTTTCTCTCACTCCTTCCGTCTTTGTGTGTGTGTAAATGTTCGAACGGGTTACGTTTTGAAATTCTAATCATGTTCTACTTGATACTGAACAGTAACTCACAGACGGTATTGCAGACAAAGAACTTCGCAGGATGTAGTTACAGTATACACGTTATTATAGTAGACGTATTGATATACGAAACATGACGTCCTCTATCACAGAACTCTGATCGAAAAACTTGCGCATTCATTCGGTTATATCAGTATAGCTTCATGGAGGCTATAGTGATACATTCGAATGAAACAGTTTCAGCCAGCAACCATAGACCTTGTCTGGTCCTGCTGCTTTCTACTTTCCCACCTTTAATGGTAGGAGAGAAATGCCTCAATACTTTGCATCTTAACATTTTCAATCTAACTTTTTACTTGCTTTACCTACTGTGCCTTGGCCACTGTTTGCAAGTTTTCGAAAATTTCTCCTCAAATAGCTTTCGTTTTTTCAGTATTCAGACTTACGTTATTATTTCCCTCTTTTCCTTCAAGAATATCAAATAGGCGTTTCTGGTTTGATTGAAATAGGCAAGTTTGCTTATATTTGTTGTTTCCTCCCTATTTTCTGATTTGGTCATCTTTTGACTTAACTTTCTGCTTTGAAATTGTAGCTGTCATACGCGATCACTTTCACTAACTTTTGCAGCTTACTCAAAGTTGAACTTAAACTGAGTTATGGGCTAGGCACTGTCACTAATGTTCTTTTTGCCCCTTTCTCAGTAGCGCTACAACTCAATTCATAGTCTGCTAAATGTCTGTTGACGAAACCGGGTTGGACAATTCTATTGTATTCGGAAAAATTCATAAAGCGGGCCATCAAAGCCAGATGATTTCGTCTATCGTACAACCAATTGCAGTTAACTATATCTTTGCTACCAGCTATTAGTGCAAACAATTTTTGAAGGAAGGAAGTCCTAACACAAACTTTTGATCTTGTGCTGCAATAGAAAATACTGCTTGAAGTACTCAACTCTTGCATTCTATAGAGCCATGAACTCCACATCGCCCCAGCCTGCCGGGCTCATGGAATGGCTGTCATTCCTTCATGTTTAAACATGAAACAATGAAAGCCTTTGCTCTGAAAACAGAAACTCACTTCTGTTATGTTGTTTACAGTGTCTTTTATTCATCACAACTTCTAATTTCTTACTAGTTCCCTCTTCCACTATCGCTACTCCTTTACTAAACCCAATCGTTTTTTCTTCTAATCGCCTTCTTCAGTGCGACGCTGGAAAAGCATTCATATCCTCCGTCATTTATTATCACCAGATAAGCGTATCTTGCCTCAGTTTATTCGGACCAGGTAAGAGCGTCTGTTTTTTCACTTCTTGTGTAAGAGATGCATTTGGCTGGATAGATGGCCCCTACTGTCAAGCTACTGTACAGAGAGATCGCTACACTGTCGCTGATAATGCGCTAAATTTCCAATATTTGCAGAGATTCATGGATGACGAGTCGGTGTGATCACTGTTTAAAATATCTTGGATCCCCCTTAAATTGAAACTACCCGTAAAATAAATTTTATTATTTCTTATACCATTACTAGTTCACTCATTTACATACGGACCTCGTAGCCCCAATAATGGTAGATTATATGCTTTTAATATATTGGGCGTCTAGACTTCTTTTCTAGGCCATGTTTTCTGTCTTTTTCCTTCTTCCCTTTGTTTATATTGGATGCTCTTGTTTTTTACTCTGATGAAGCTCCGTGCCTTAATTTGAATGTCCTATGAAGATGAAGAACTTTATTTTCGCAATTATTTGTAGTGTTTGGCAACGGATGCGAAAACTGCCGTAAGATTTGTTACGTCACATATGTGTTATGTCATGCCTTGTATTACAAAATAAGCTATACATGTGGTCCAATCAATGTTTTTGTTAATACATAGTATGGTAGAGCTGAGGCAATTTTGGTCGTTATTGTGATATTTTTATTGTTTGTGCATTCTCTTTTTGTACGTCCTTTCTTTATTTGTCCGTTCATTCAGGTAATTTCTATTCTTTAGTATTTCGATATTACTCTCACTAACAGTGCTAGTAGTAGCAGGGCTTTAATTGTTCTATGTTGTATTTTATTTGATTTTATGTTTAAATGATTATATTTATCATAAATCTAATTGGATCAATACCACTATTTTAGTTTATTATTTGTGTTAGTTCGTCGTGAATTTCGCAGTTACAGGATTTGTAGGTGTTAGCTTGTAATTAGGTTAGGTGAATTTGTGGTACACACATATATGCACACATGCGTGTATGTACATACGTATCCGTACAAAGCCTTACCTTACTTTAAAAACGTCAGGCACAGGCAATGCTGGGTTTTTAACATTTATATTATGAGCAGGGCCAAACACTGAATGAAAATTTCCATGATGTAATGAAGGCTTGTGTCAGCGTGGATGGTAAGCTCTTTGCTGCAAGAGGCACTCATCATTGTCACATCCGCGAAAGAGCGTATACACCTGGTATGACTGAAAAACCACTTCTATACTGAACATGTTTAAGAGAACAATGGTTCACCATCCTTTAAATCTTAAGAAGGTCTTACATATTTTTATAGCCCCGGGTACCGAGATCATTTGTAGTGTATGAATTAAGGATTTGCATTCTCTCCTCCAAAATCCAAGTTCAGTATACTTCGCTCCTGATGTATTGGTGTGTATCCTGTTTCTGCAATGAAAATAGGTATGAAGCTGGCAGTGTATTTCGGGAACTGAATTTGCAAACACATTTTACCTTGTATTTATCCTCTTTTTCTTGTATTATTCCCTTTCTCTTGTATTGTTCTCTTTCTCTCGTATTGTCCTCTTTCACTTGTGCTTTTCTTGTCAGACTGGTATCCAGAGAGGAGCTGATTTCCACAACAGAACATATATTTTCCTTGTGTGGTCCCACAGCAATATCTGGCCGGTTGTGCTTTAACTTGATGGCTGCTTTAATTTTTAAGTTTCACCATATATTCTCTTGACCTACCGGTCCCAATATAGTTAATTTAGTTTGTAGGTGTTTCCTGTTTTGTTATCCTGTTCTAGACTGTTTTGACCACCGTATCATGCCACATGGGAAGATAATATCTGGAAGACATTCTCTTGCAGTTGATAATGATATGGCTGATGTCTTCAGTCTTGGTCTTGCACAACAGCCTACAATAGAGACCATGTGATGTACTATCAAAAGCCTTCTGGTAGCCCAGCCACTCTATGTTTAATTTCCTACGATTTTGTACTGTTTTTCTCTTGGATCATTTTGTTACTTAGTAGCTAATGTATGCAACCCCAGATTTCCACTTTCCTCTCACTTTCTCAGGTGTTATAATGTTGGTGACACAATGATCCTACAAGAACATATTGAGACACCCAATATATTATTTGTACATGATGTCCTGTATGTGAGTGTGTGTGCGTGTGCGTGCGCGCCCGTCAATCAGTCTGTCTGTCTGTTTGTAATGTAAGTATGAGTCTATCTATCTATCTATCTATCTATCTATCTATCTATCTATCTATCTATCTATCTATCTATCTATCTACCTGTCTGTCTGTCTGTCTGTCTGTCTGTCTGTCTATCTATCTATCTATCTATCTATCTATCTATCTATCTATCTATCTATCTATGTGTATGTGTGTCTGTCTGTCTGTCTGTTTGTATGTCTGTATGTATGTATGTATACATGTATGTATGCCGGTCCATCTGTATGTCTGTACATATACACTCCCTCTTAATTCGATATGTTACTACCTAGCTGTCACATATTTAGTGATTAATCTTTGATCTGCTTCATCTTATGGTTTTGGTATTTTCTAATGTAAAAATTTAGTTTGAATTACAATCAAATCTCCTGCGTCTCTCTTAACCATCCCTAAATATTTTCCTTTTATCCACTTCGACTAGGCTCATACTTGCCAAGTGTTCTCAGGTGTCTCACTATAAGATTTAAAAATCACATTTTCAGTGAAATTCAAATATTTTCAAGTAACTTCTACTGTTGTTTCTTCTCTCCTACTCAGAACTGTGGCCGCTGCTTTCGTTTTACATTTTTGGCTGTTTCGAAGACGGAAAACAACTCTATTTTGTTCTTCTTATTTTGCATTCGTTTCCTCATATATTTTTTACATGTTATTTTTGTAGTCTGAGTGTAGATATTATGTAATAATTTTCTAGTTAAAAAAAGACTCCTGCCTCCAGATAATCGTGTTACATGTAATCTTTCTGTGCTGGATTATGTAAAATATATTCGAAATGCAGTCATCATTTTCTTGTTTTCTTGTCAAGTTTTGTTAATTCACTTAGCTTCCAGTTGAGAATTTAATATCTATTATTTTTGGCATTTAGCTCGGTTTCATGTATTTATGTAACTCGTCTATAATGGTTTTTCTTGACTTCTTTCTTGTGTATGTATGGGTTGTTTGTGTGTGTGTGTATGTTTGTCTTTGTGCATGACTGTGTGGATGTTACACAGTCTAGCTCTTGTATTTCTAACTAATAATTTCCAAATTAAAATAGACCCCTACCTTGGAGTATATGTGGTACGTATAATTTTTCCATGTCGGATTTTCTACGGTGTATTCAGTATGAAGTCACCGTGTGTTTTTTTCTTGTTTATTTGTTTTACTAATCCACTTATCTTCCAGTAGAAAATATTATAACTATAATTATTCGGGGAAAACGTACAATATTGATTGATGCCTTTTATTTTTAGCGTTTGGCTCTGTTTTAAGTATTATTATAAATTCGTCTATAAGTTTGTTCCTCACATTTTCTGTCATTTGTGTGTGTGGCTAAGTAGTTGGGGTATTTTGCTCACAGTCGTAAGGTTGTGAGTTCGATTCTCGGCGGTGCGTTGTCTCCTTGAGGAAGACACTTCATCTCCCTTTTTTCCAGTCCACTCAGCTGGCAAAAATGAGTTGTACCAGTAATTCAAAGGGCCAGCTTTGTCACGTTCTGTGTCATACTGAATCTCACCGAGAACTACGTTAAGGGTATGCGTCACTTTGGAGTTCTCAGCCACTTGCACGTTAATTTCACGAGCAGGCTGTTCTGTTGATTGAATCAACTGGAACCCTTGTCGTCGTCGTAACCGACGGAATACTAGGTAAGTATGCATGAATGTGTGTGTGTGTGTGTGTGTGAAAGATCTGTGTAATTCATATATTTCAAGCATTTTGAAAATGTACGCTAAGTTTTATCCTTTTCTTTCTCCGTTTCTTCATGTGACATGGCTCTGAAGTTTATGTATTATAAACTTTCCTCTATTCAATGCTGCCTTGGAACATTTTCTACACTGAATTTCATGTCAAATCCTCAACTGCATGTGTCAGTGGTTTTCTGCTGCTTGACATATTGAATATGAAAATTAAAGCCATTCATATACAATAGAACGTCGAGTGTCCTCTTATAACATTTCCATATGAGTCCAGTCTGATTTAGCATTTTGGTTAATGGAGAAAATTCCATGCACAAAATGAATGGAGAAAAGTAGTATCTTCAGAATATTCAACTTACAGAAGGGATATGCTTCGTCTTCTAATTCCATATATTTATGGATCCACAAAATTATTTCTTATTTATTCATGAGATGTTTGGTATACATTTTTATTATTAATGATATTTTACTTATGGTTAATGTTGTTACAATCCACAGGAGAGGAGCATTATGAAGGGTGATCTGGTTATGGATCTAGGCTGTGCTCAGTCTATCCTATCTCTTTCTTCACTCCACGTTTATGCATTGCTGATTTGTAATTAATTTTTACAACTACGTAAGCCTTTTACAAAAATCTCTTCTTCTCGTCTGGATATTGAATATTTTTCAGCAAACATTTAATTACTGTAATATTATTCTACAATGTTAGAAATATTGCATTTCTAAATCTCTCAGAGAGACTTATACAGTAGCAGCACGATAAAGTGATGGTTTCTTACCAACATAATGTGGCAGTCCCAGGAAAGGGAAGAATGCTACTGCTATTTAGCCCCAGGAAACACCGTTTCCCGTTTGCTATGTGATACAAGCGTTCTGAGTCCCTAAGCTTTCAAACAGGGGAAATAAGCACCTCTACCTGCAAAGCCAGCAACCAGAGGCTAGTTTCAGAGTCATTGCTCTTCATCAGTCTGGAGTAGCTTGGCTTGCTAGCTGTCAATTGCCTTCGAAATGTAATATTTTGTAGATCACTGAATTTATTTCACTTAAAATTCTGTAAGTTTTATCTTTCCACAGCGTTTCTGCTTCAAAGATTCATGCAATATATACACACAGTATAGAAAGGTACTCCAATCGAGTCCATAAATGCCTTTTCTCTTATTTCCGAAACAAAAAGTGAAGTCTGGATCTTTATTTTGATTTACTGAGATTGTGATAATTTTGATAGGGTGCCATATTATTTTAAAACTTTGAAGTAAAACTGGGACGATATAAAATTCCAGCTATGTGAAGTCCAGTATCAAATTCCCGATGTTATATGCAAGTACTGGACAATTCCGTTTCCTCAGGTTTACAGCCGAAAGATCCTGGATCAATTCACAGCTCTAGCAGTCAATAGACTATTTGATGATGCAAATTTCTGTTCTTCCAGTATTTTGCACCTGAACAGAGTACCAAAACAAACTCTCCCTGATTTGTTGATTATCACATCAAGTACTTTATTGACCAGGTAATTCACCTGATCTGGTTCCACAGAGAATGTATAACGTATAACCATTCAACTACGGTAGTGGTTGAATATATTCTTAAGTCCACGATTTCGTCAATCGCAGCAGCTTCCAAGCTTCACCAATTCAGTTCTCAACTAAATTGCAAACTGTTAACAGTTTGGCATAAATAGCTTGATATTTGGTTCAGTAGAAAAAAAGTTCCATCAAAATATCTGCGACCTCAGGGGTGGGGCAGTAAGGCACCTATTCACCTTCAATTAACATTAAACTTTTAAATTTTAAAATAAAAGTATACTTTTCTTATGATTAAATGGTAGAAAATGCATAAGGAATTCAGAGTCGTTAGTCGCATTGAACAAAAATTAGTAGAAGAAAAGTTATGGGATGAAATGCTACGAAATTTCGTGTCAATATGTAAGAGATCAAGGAAGTAACGCTTAGCAATAAGAATAAAAAAATATATTGCTAAAAGGAATGTTTATATCCTGAAGCGGCGAGCTGGCAGAAACGTTAGCACGCCAGGCGAAATGTATAGCCGTATTTCGTCTGCCGTTACGTTTTCAGTTCAAATTCCGCCGAGGTCGACTTTGCCTTTCATCCTTTCGGGGTCGTTAAATTAAGTACCAGTCACGCACTGTGTCGATGTAATCGACTTAATCCGTTTGTCTGTTCTTGTTTGTCCTCTCTGTGTTTAACCACTTGTAGGTAGTAAAGAAATAAGTATTTCGATGTGTTTACAGTTTGAGTTCAAATTCCGCCGAGGTCGACTTTACTTTTTATCCATTTCGGATCTATTCAATTTGAAGTACAGAATATTTAATAATTTTTTTTAACTAAACACTTTCAAACTTCCGATACTAGTAGAATGTGTCACATACGACAGGGTTTACTCTTAACGTTTTTGACAAAATTTTGTATTTCAGAAGTTATTTCGTCACAAGTTACAGAGTGACAATGGACAAATTCGTGTTTGATAAGTGTCAATACACGAAACTCTCAGTTTTCGACTTACTCTCTAAATTCTGCCGAAGATATATATGCATATTATACATATACGAGGGGCGTTCAATAAGTAATGCCTCTGACCCACTTCCCATAGCAGTAGAGCGACGAAACTTGGCACAGTTATTAGTATTTTTCTACATAGGAACCACACAGAGTTACGCATTTCTCCCATCGTTTGATGCAGCTCTGGAGACCGTTTTTGTAGAAGACCCTAGGTTGGTCCTCCCACCACGACGTGACTTCAGAAATCAAGGCTGCATCATCTGGGAAACGCTTTCCTTTCAAAAACAACTTCATGACTGGGAAGAGGGGAAAATCAGAGGGTGCAGGGTCAGGAGAGTAGGGGAATGGGGGAGGAGTTCATAGCCGCATGCCTGTGCTTCTGATCTGGCGACACGCGAGTTGTGAACCGGAGCGTTGTCCTGCAAGAGGAGGATGCCTTTGCTGATCTTGCCTCGCCTCTTGATTTTGATAGTTTCTCTTAATTTCCTCAAAAGTGAAGCATAATAGGCTCCTGTAATTGTGGCACCCTTTGCCAGGAAATCTGTCATCACTACTCCGTCCTGGTCCCAGAAGACTGTGAGCATGACCTTGCCAGGAGCGAGCTGCACCCTTGCCTTCTTTGGAGGAGGTGAGTCAAGGTGTGTCCACTGCATTGACTAGGCTTTGGTCTCTGGATCATAGTGATGGACCCAGGTTTCATCCTGTGTAATCAATCTTTTGAAAAATTTTGACTCATATTCTTGGCACATCTCCAAATTCATCCTCGAGCAATCGACGCGTTCTTGCTTCTGGAAAGATGTGATCAGCCTGGGAATCCATCTGGCAGACACCTTTTGCATATGCAAATGGTCATGAATGATAGTTTCCACAGACCCAGTACTAATCTTGACCTCATGGGCTATTTGGCGAATAGTTATGCGTCGATCTTCCGAAATGGCAGCCTCAACTTGACGGACAGATGCCTCATCAATGGCAGAAGGGGGCGACCAGATCTGGGAGCTGTTTCCACAGAGTTCCGACCATGTTTGAATTCACGATGCCAGCGTTTTACAAGGTCATATGATGGGGCATCATCACCATAAGTTACTTTCATTTCATCAAAAGTCTCCCTTGGTGTGCGTCCTTTCAAATACAAAAACCGGATCACTGCTCGACACTCAACAGGCTCCATTTCACACTTGACTCAGTTCAAATACCTGTAAATCAGAAACCACAATTAGTTCAGAGCTGTAATTTGCCACTTAATCTATAGAGATATAAATAATTGTACATGCAAAATTTCAGCTAGATCAAATAACTGCAAGTGGGTCAGGGGCATTACTTATTGAACGCCCCTCGTATTTGAAACAAAATCTCATCACGCAATCAAACCAATGAAAGAGCCTCTATCTGGCCGCTCGACACGCTAAAAGTAGCAGCCAATGTATCCCCTTACCCAGTGTTTTATAAAGTAAAATCCTAAATTATTAATTGACACATTATTAATTATCTTATAACAGCAATGCTTGGAAACCAGCTTTATAAATCCCAGAATTCAAGAAAATAAGTACTCCAGGAATCAAGAGGAACTGAAGGCTGTTATCGGGATCACTTGATCTCTGATCACACTCGAGCTGTCTCACCAGTTAGCTTCCTTGATACCATGACATAGATATTGAAGCCAAACGAATTCAAGCTAAATATTAATTGACATTCAGTATCCGTCTTTCAATTCTTGACTAACTTGCTGTATAGGAATACGATTTCGATATCCAGATATAACATTTTAATATATAATGAAGTATGAAATTTTTAACGATCTCTGTATGGAAATCATAAATGTTAGCTTACATCAAATAAATTTTAGGAATGCATCAATTTAGATTTAGTGACTTTAATAGAAGCGAAAGTTTTACGACCTAACTTAACTGACAACAAAAATTGTTTGTATAATATTCAAATTTTTGAGGCCATATACAGTGTATGTGTATACACACACATACATATTTATATACATACATATATATGTATACATACACATATACACACATATATATCTATATACATATACATATATATATATATATATATATTTACACATGACTACACTCACACATATACTTAAATACATATAGATGTACACACATACATACATACATGCACGCACACACACATACACATACATACTCGTATAATTGTACTGTAAGATAAGGAATAAGATTACTCATCATTACTTTTCTCAATGGAAATTTTCGAATATTTAAAGTAGTTATAATTTTTACATAATTGCCTCTCCTTTTCTTGCCTGTTTTTGTTTTTTAAAAAGAAAATTCCTTTTGTCATATTAAAATTTTTCCCCGTGAATTATCCTTTTCACTCTCTCTCTCTCTCTCTCTCTCTCTCTCTCTCTCTCTCTCTCTCTCTTTCTCTTTCTCTTCGTCTTCCCCCTTCTTTCACCGGTATATCGACACTCACTTTCTTTTATCACGGACAATCACAAAAAACAAAAAAAAAATATGCATACAGACGCACAAACACGGACACTTGCAAACACACACACACATACACACATTTCTTTCATTGTTTTCGGTTTGTATGTTTGATTTTTACTTTAATTTACAACTCCTCCTCTGTCCCTCCTCTATTTCTTTTTCACACTAGAATAAAAAAAAACCCTACTGCTGTTGCGGTTCCTTATTCTTTTCCTCATACAGGCGGTTGTGACGCTGGCGATACTACTACTACTACTACTACTACTACTACTACTACTACTACTACTACTACTACATATACATAAATATATATATATATATAATTTGTTATTAACCCGACAAGTTCAGAAACAGAAGAAATGAAGGTGAAAATGCACAGAATAAATTAGAATTAATTAGAATCTAATTATATTTTAAAATATAGAAATACACTTGGCCAATTTCACAATAGGTTTTCAAAAGTGTATAGTCCAAGGAGTTGTGTCACGAATTATGTCTACTCTGGTCGTTGTTATGAAAATTTGTATGATGGTTTCAAATTTTTGGCATAGGGCCAGCAGTTTTTGAGGGGAGGGAGAAATCGATGACATTGACCCCAGTACTTAACTAGTGCTTATTTTATCGGTTCTGATTGGATAAAAGGCAAGTCGACCTCGGCAGAATTTGCGCTCAGAACGTCAAGACAAACGTAAAAACGAAATGCTGATAAACGATTTGGTCGGCGTGCTAACGGTTCTATCAACCCGTCGCCTTTCTCATGGCAGTTACAAAAAATTGAATGCGTTCGTTAACAAAATGCCCTCAAATTGACCATAATTAAAGCGAATTGCAGAACAAATAGCTTAAATAATTAAAAGTGGGTTCAATGCAAACACCCACCACAGAAAACACAACACACAAACATCGCGGCATCCGTGATTCTCAGAAGCATCTTCTCTAACTCGGAATTGTCGAAATATGGAATAAAATACCCGCGTCGGTTATTAGCGATCAGAACACCATATCCTTCAAAGCTTTCATACTTCCTGAAATACACTAAAGCTACTCTTGAGTTTCTATGCACCTTTTCCTCTTTATGACTCCTGTATTCTTCCCATTTCTGGGAACTTCATGTTCACAAGATATTTTTCTATAAACATAAAAAGTATTTTCTTGTTTTCTTGTGTTTATCCTCTATACTATGCACGCAGTTGTGGCTATAATTGCTAGCTTACTTTACATGACTTATTTCGGTTTTCTGACACCTCTTTTATCTTTTCTCAATTAAGAGCACTGCATGTAATAAGCTCATTATTATTATCATGAAAAAATTTTCTGTAGACATTGTTTTTCAATTGTAATTTCTTTTAAATTAATTTATTCAGACATATGATTTTGCCGGATCACACAATTTTTCTGAAGCTACTCTCACACCAGTTTCTATCGAGTTTATGAAGGTAAAATCAACTTTTTCCGCATTAGCATCTTGAAGTTACATAACACTGAGAGCCCGTCAACACGAAGAAAAGATTGTTCTTTGATATGTGATGTCAAAATCAAACAATGTTGCTAGAATGGCCTATTTTGATATTCTCGAAGGTGTAACCCTTGAGATTCCGTGAACAGATTAAAGATGAATTCAAGAGGCGTATGATCCGATTTATTCAGTGAGTTTCTATTACATAAAAACTGACGTGCATGGCTTGTGGTCAACCGAATTGCTAAGTCACCCCTATCAATATTTGATTTAACAGAGTTTAACCTCCTTGATAAATATCCCTCGATGATTATCTTTTGATAAAGTTCCTGATATGGACTGTTGACTAGCATCGGTTGTCAATGTGACATCTTTGTTGGCATCATATATATTTCCAACAGGTTTCTCTGTCGGAGAAGTGTGAAAAATTATTAAAGGCCTTTCGCCTATTATTTATCCAACCACAAACCATTTCGTACGTAAATTCGTAAATGGTTCGATCATTTCAGAATAATTTGGTAAATATCGGCCATAAAATATCATCATGAAAAAAGATTACAGTTCTTTCTTCTTAGAAGATGAATGTATAATACTTCTTTCTTTGGTATAGAATATCCTCAAAGCGATATATTTTTGCTGTCAAAGATAAATTTGTCTAAAAGTCATGATGTGTCTCTCTGTTGATTCAATATTATGTTGTTTTTCGCTGAAACAAGTCTCCAGTAACTTCAGATGAAAAATTAGCAACACGTACAAGATAGCCTTAGTTCTTGCCTTCAGTATAAATGAATCCCCAAGGCAGCGAGCTGGCAGAATCGGGCGAAATGCTTAGCGGTATTTCGTCTGTCTTTACGTTCTGAGTTCAAATTCCGCCGAGGTCGACTTTGCCTTTTATCCTTTCGGGGTCGATAAATTAAGTACCATTTGCTTGGTGGGGTCGATCTATTCGACTGGGCCTTCCCCCCAAATGTCGAGCCTTGTGCCTAGAGTAGAAACGAATATAAATTAATCCCAGATCTTCTTCAGATCATCATTTTCATAATTCTACTTTAACGTTTTTTCTCATATCGAAGCTACAGAACAAACACCTCAAACACACTTAAAAACAGTTAGAATCTGTTATCACCAATTCAAACCTGAGTGGCGACGCCATCTTTTATGGATTAAATAATTCACAAAGATGAAAATTTAGATATAACAGTTAATAGCTCAATAACAATTAACCATATATACTTAAAGGTCCAATTAGAGGACCTCAAAATCGTGTCTTTAATTGTTGATAGTTAAGGAAAACTCCGATTCCTTAAGCAATAGCCTTCTTTTTACGACTACAAACGATAAATTGTCCAGTTACATAACTTGCTACGTATATGTAGCGAAGTATGAAGAGGAATTTTAATTCTTTTAATAAGTTTCGGATTTGTAATACAACACTATATAAAACCAGTGGTGTATGGTGTTATAATTATATAAAGTTATATAGTTACATGGTATTATAGCATATAGTATTATACAATGTTATATATCATCTTTTAATTATATATATT
This sequence comes from Octopus sinensis, assembly GCF_006345805.1. Taxonomy (NCBI): domain Eukaryota; kingdom Metazoa; phylum Mollusca; class Cephalopoda; order Octopoda; family Octopodidae; genus Octopus; species Octopus sinensis. The sequence continues at coordinate 141,640,184 of NC_042997.1, read as the reverse complement.
ATATATAGTAATTTCTGGTATGGACACTGTGTTTCACTATGCAACCATAATATACTACCATGTATATTAAAGACTTATATGTCAACACTGCATCCTACCTGTGTTAGCAGTGCGATTTAATCACTTTTTAAAATTACCTCTACAGATTTTCTATAGAAATTAAAGCCAGTCCTGAAAGTTATATTTCGTATACGAATATGACTTCGTAAACGATGCGATCGATGATAGAAAAATAGGTAATGGGTAATATCTATATCTCAGGGCTTCTTGCTCCTTCTTCAGTATCACATCCAACCCATTAACCATTTATGAACTCATTGCTAAAGCAGCCGCTAAATTTAGTAGTGCAACGCAATTGGATACACCAGTTTTTACATAATAAACACATTCCTAGCAACTGGTACTTACATATTAGTTGCTTGTAGAGACATCCATTACCTATTTTTTAATCTTCGACTGTATTGTTTGCATAGACAGGCGCAGGCGTAGCTGTGCGGTAAGAATCTTGCTTCCCAACCACATGGTCCCGGGTTCAGCCCCACTGCGTGACACTTTGGGCAAGTGTCTTCTGCTATAGTCTCTACTATAGCCTCGGGCCGACCAAAACATTGTGAGTAGATTTGGTAGACGAAAACTGAAAGAAGTCCGTCGTATATGTGTGTGTGTGTGTGTCTGCGTTGGTTCTCCCCACCCCACCACAGCTTGACAACCAATGTTGGTGTGCTTACGTCCCCGTAACGTAGCGGTCAGGCAAAAAACCTGATAGAATAAGTACTAGGCTTGCAAAAGAATAGG
>NC_042997.1:141624389-141634389 GCF_006345805.1 Octopus sinensis | reverse complement strand
TATCTATCTTATCCATCCATCGGACAATCTGTCTGTCTATCTATCTATCTATCTATCTATCTATCTATCTATCTATCTATCTATCTATCTATCTATCTATCTATCTAATCGAAACATTCAGTTTCAATAAACCATATACTCTATAACGCATGCTCTGCATTCCTCTCTCATTCATTCGTCATTATTTCATTTGTTGGAACGCGCAAACACGCGCGCACACATACACACACACGTACGTGCATACATATATTTATACATGCATACATACATACATACATACATGCATACATACATACACACATACATACATACATACATACGGACAGGCACAAATGAAGCCTAAATTTCTCTGGAATCTTCAAGAAGTCCTAGTTAGGCTAACTTCGCTGGGTTCACAATTTCAGGAATGTCAAAGTTAGTGTGAAATGGAGAAGCGTGGAGCTATGATGCAAGTATCTCACACGAGACCAAAGTTTGAAAAACTCGTTCGTTTCTATCTTATATTGCTATCCGTTAAGATAAACTTTCGTTGAAGATGACCATGCAGTCTGGAATAGAATCTGCTTAGTTCTCAGAGACTCTCGCATGTTAGGATCACTTGACTGTATGGCGTTGTAATCTAATGAATGTGTCACGTGACGGCATGAACAACTGCACGCGATTAGAATCTTGTGGCAGTATGGACGCTAATTGCTCCAAAAGTTAAGGTTGTGTTAATCCAGAAAGTGCATCAACAATAAATTTGTTACAGATACAAGGTTGTCAGAATAGCTAATCATATAGAATATCACTACTTGCTTGTATGCGAGTGACAGTAAGTATATTTGTGCGTATATGGAGATATGGTAGTCCATGTGTTGATGAAGGCGCGTAGTTAGTGGTTGGGATATTCGGCTCTCAGTCATAAGGTCGTGAGTTCGATTGTCAGCGTTGCATTGTGTCCTTAAGCCGGATACTTTATTTCACATTGCTCCAGTTCATTCAGTTGAGAAAAAAATCAGTTGTACCTGTAATTCAGAAGGACCAGCCTTATCATATTCTGTGTCACGCTGAATTTGCCTGAGAACTACGTTAAGGGTATAATGTATCTGTATAATGTATGAAGGCGGCGAGCTGGCAGAAACGTTAGCACGCCGGACGAAATGCTTAGCGGTATTTCGTCTGCCGTTACGTTGTGAGTTCAAATTCCGCCGATGTAGACTTTGCCTTTCATCCTTTCGGGGTCGATAAATTAAGTACCAGTTACGCACTGGGGTCGATGTAATCGACTTAATACCTATGTCTGTCCTTGTTTGTCCCCCCTGTGTTTAGCTTCTTGTGGGTAATAAAGAAATAGGTATAATGTATCTGTGGAGTGCTTAGCGACTTGCACGTTAAAATCACGAGGAAGCTGTTACATTGATCGGAGCAACTGGAACCCGAGTCGTCGTAACCGACAGACTGCCAGTTATGTAGAGTGAACAAAAATAGGGTAAAATAATGTAAAGTTTCCAAGATTTTTAAAGGGTGGTTTTTGGGAGTGGGGGACGGGCGGAAGTCTTGCCAAAACACACTACTGTACCAGTCTAATATTCAGAAGTCCTCAAGTATTCAACTGCTTACCCAATGAAATTAGAAATATATAAGGGACTTCTACTGAAAGTTTCAAAAAATAAAAGCATTAGATGAATTCCTAATAACGATACTGAACCAACCAACCAACCATTCAAGGATACACTCAGGGGAGATCAGCAACTACAAACTTAATTATCGGCCAACTTTCAATCATAAAGCGATAGCAAAACTAAAAAAAAAAAAAATGAAGGCGGTGCTCCAGCATGATCGCAGTCCGGCGAGTGAAATTATTAATAGAATAAAAGAATAAAATTTATATATAGATACATACGTATGTATATAAACATGTACGTGTGTGTATATATATATGTGTGTGTGTATGTATGTATGTATGTATGTATGTATGTATGTATGTATGTATGTATGTATGTATGTATGTATGTATGTATGTATGTATGTATATAGTGAGAATTTACAAAAAAGCAAAGTCGAAGATGGGTGTGTAAACAACAAACAGGTGTATTAGTTTAACGCTCGGGAAGTGAGAATGTCGTTTATGTTTCGAGCCTACGCTCTTCGACAGAAAGGAACACAGTGGCTAGCGATCAAAAGAAAGCGAGGGAGAGAGAGGCAAGGTAACAAGCGCGGATAGAGAGAAACAACAATAGGAAAAAGCAGAAAGTACCAAAAAGTTTAGAAAAGTTCAAAAGGTTCAAACGTCGTGGTGTATTGCATCGATTTCTCATCAACGGAAGAGTCCAGTGTAATCCTTGGGTAGGAGAGATGCAGCCGAAGTGTAGGAGTCCGAGTGTAGGAGTGTAGAAAGTCCAGCTAGAAAATCAAGGTAGAATAGTTCAAGAAAAGTACGAAGTGTTATGAGGTGGAGACTGGATGAAACTGGTGCGACCACGTAAGCGTGTAATATATAGTGAGAATTTACATATAAAAAAAAAGACAAAAGACGAAGACGGGTGTGTAAACAACAAACAGATGTATTAGTTTAACGCCCGAGAAGTGAGAAAGTCTTTTATGTTTCGAGCCTACGCTCTTCGACAGAAAGGAACACAGAATATATAAAGTATATAATGTATGTATCAACGCTACTGTTTGTTCGAATAAAAATGCGTACATAGGGTAACATGTGCGCGTGTGTATAAGCGAATACACACACGCATATATATATATATATATATATATATATATATATATATATATATATATATATATATATATATATATATATATATACATGTATGTATGTACTATGTATATATATATATATATATATATATATATTATATGCATATACACACAGTTATACGGACACACAAACACAAACATACATATACATATACATACATACACACACACACACACGCACACACACACATATATATATACATACATATATACACACACACACTCACGCATACATATATATGTAAATAATTTTCTGCATGTACACTCGTAGATATATTCTGTTTCATGCTCACTAACGTATTATATCACTGAAGTTTAAAATTTATGCTCTGTAATCACGTAACACTATTTTTCAGAACAGTCTATGGATTACAATACCAATGCTATAAGTTATCTCCCTGTTTGTTTTTAATCTAATTTTGAAAAATGCATTATCAAAGTTCTAGGCTCCCTAGAATATGCTATGATCTGGATTTTAAAACAAGAGAAATTGTACTCAATACATAAAGCAGAGTATAACTTCCTGTGAACGTACTTAGTAATCATATTAACAACAACAACAACAACAACAACAACAACAACAACAACAGCAGCAGCAACAACAACAGCAACAACAACAACAACAACAACAATCCTTCAGTGCAATCACCTGAAAGCCGGACATTGTTATGGTGAATAAAAAAAAGGAACATGCATGATAATCGACATAGTATGTCCCAGTGACAACAGGATCAGAGAGAAAGAAGAAAAAAATAAAAACAACTATGACGATTTGACGTGGGAAATATGAAGGTTGTGGTCAATGAGCAGAGTAGACGTGATACCAATAATAATTGGCATATTTGGAAGTATCAGCACTAAACTACCAACAGGGCTGAAAAAGATCGGTGCAAGTGTGAAGGTAGAACACTAACAAAAAATCAACATTGCTTAGAACTGGAAGAATTCGTCGCAGGGTTCTTGAAGCATGACCAGTAAACAAGTGTCACCGTAATCTGCTGGCTGTGGACAGCTGATAGTCCCCATCATATCCAGCAAAATGAGCTGTGAGTTTTCATCAAAAAATAATAATAATATAATTTTGGAGAGCCACTGAATACGTATGTGGAACAAAATCCTGGGTTTGGTTAAAAAACGGGCAATTAAAAAAAGAAACAGAAAGCCTAATTGTATCAGCCCAAGACCGACCGATAAAAACAAACTGCTTGAGAAAAAATATGCATGTAGAGAATTTGTCAGAAAAATGTAGAGCATTTGGAACTTGGAACGAGACAGTGGCACACATTGTGGAAGAATGCCCCAAGTTAGCATAGGAAGAATATAAGAAATGGAGGCACGACCAGGCTGTAAAAGTTTTACACCGGAAACTGTGCCGAGAACACGAAAGAGTACTGGTGTCGGATAAATGTAACATTTTGTGGGACTTTCCTATTCAAACGGACAAGAAGTTAGAAAATAATAGACCGGATATAACAATTATAGATGAGGAAAAGCGAAATTGTTTACTTATCGACCCATCATACCCATTTAATTCCAGGATCGAAAAGAGCATGTCTCTTTGTGGCTGATGATATGTGCATCTCTGATCACGAGCAGAAGTAGTGGGGGAGCATCATAGCCATGTGCCGAGAGGAATTCTTTGGGGCTTGGATAATTCACCTTTGGAAACATGGGTGTTTCGTTCAACATCCTTAAAGAACCCTTGTTCAGGGACTTTTTGAGCAGGATGGTCCACTCGATCTGAAGAAAATTCTAACTGGGCCCCACCTACAAGGTCATGCGCTGTTTATCTTGATATGAGATCACCATGTCACGCACATATGGTTGCGATGCATGTGCCTGGTGTACCCTTATCAGACGGGTAGTCTGATAAGGATACACTTTGATGGCATGCCCTGCTCTCTCACTGAATAACAATAACGGTATTACTACAACTACTACTACTACTACTACTACTACTACTACTAATAATAATAATAATAATACTTTCTACTATAGGCACAAGGCCTGAAATTTGGAGGAGAAGGATAATCGATTACATCGACCCCAGTACTCAACTGGTACTTTTTCTATCGACCCGAAAGGAAGAAAGGAAATAATAATAACATCAACAACAACATTAATAACAACACCACTAGCAATAATATATTTATATAGATATGCATGGATGCCTGTATGTCTGACTATTTACCTATTGAATTATCTACATAACAGTTACCTATACTATACTTGTGTGTATGTGTGTGTGGTGCATTTACATTTCGATTACTATATATGATAAGGAGTAAATATATACACATACACACACACACACACACACACATATATATATATATATATATATATATATATATATGTGTATACTCTTTTACTCTTTTACTTGTTTCAGTATCGGTTGTCAAGGGATGTTGGGGGGGGGGACAAACAAAGACACACAAACATATATACACACACATACATACACACACACGCGCACACACACATATACATATATACGACGGTCTTCTTTTCAGTTTCCGTCTACCAAATCCACACACAAGGCTTTTGTCGGCCCGAGGCCATAGTAGAAGATACTTGCCCAAGGTGCCACGCAGTGGGACTGAATCCAGAACCACGTGGTTGGTAAGCAAGCTACTTACCACGCAGCCACTATATATGTATATATATATATATATATATGTATATATATTCAGAAACATACACTCACATACAATGTAAGTGAGACATACAAAAAGAAATCCATAATCGACAGAAAAGAGCTTTGCCTGGTTTGTTGGTTTGTCAGTCGGTTAGAGGTAGAGTTTGCTGGTTAATCTGTTGGTTAGATGGTCGGCTGTTTTGGATCATGGCACTCTAGAGCAAACACTTATTGTATGGACACATACTGTCAATAGAGCCAGACACCAAACAACCTCAAATATTCATGTATGCGGGACATAATTTTAGCGGCAATGTCTTCAAACTATAAATCATTCAATAATTCACAGATAGCGTGGTGTGTTAGTTTCGTATTACCGATCTGAAAGGAAACTGTGGAAATGATATGATGGATTTTGTAGGTGGTGCGTGTCGTGTGAGAGTATTCTGTTATAGGAAACTTTATATCCGTGTATACTCTGAATGTACATATATGTTTGTCTATCTATCTATCTATCTATCTATCTATCTATCTATCTATCTATCTATCTATCTATCTATCTATCTATCTATCTATCTATCTATCTATCTATCTATCTATCTTCCTCTTTACGTGTACACACAAACACATATACTTATATACATACATATGTATTTATACACACACACACATATATAGGTATATACATATATATGTATATATACTATATATACATGTATATATATATGTGTGTGTGTGTGTGTGTGTTTGAGTGTGGCAAAGACAACTGTGTTAGCGTGTTGGTGAATTCATATGTACATATATGCATACATATGTTTGTTTATATATGGGTATATATGTATACATATACACATACATATATTATTGGTCTCTCTTTTCTTTTGTGTTCATAAGCCCTCCCTCAAAGAGAACACGTACACACACATACATATACACACACACATACACACACACACACACACCGATACAATATAACACTAGAAGAATTATATTACCGCTACTACTACTAATAGAAACAATAGCAACAATAATAATAATGATAAATAATAACAAGGAAAATTACGACAACAATAACAACAGGAATAATAATTAAAAGAAGAAAGTGAAAAACAATAAGGATAGGTGGAGAGAAAGGAGAAAACCGTAAAAAAGAAGAGGGTGAGAGGAAGAAAAAGGGATAGGAGATAGGGAAGAAGAAGGAAATAAGATGACGGAAAAGAGGAGGAGGAAAAGAAGTAGAGAAAGAAGAGGATAGAAAAGAAAAGAAAATGATGAAGGTACAGAATGGAAAAGAAATGGGCCACCAGAAGAAGAGAAGAAAGGGAGGAACAAGAGAAGGGGAGGAAGAAGAGAAGAAGGGGAGGAAGAAGAGAAGAAAGAGAAGAAGAGAAGGAGACGATGAAAAGAAGAAAGAGAGGAAGAAGGGAAGAAAGAGAAGAAGAGAAGGGAAGAAAGAGAAGAGAAGGAGACGATGAAAAGAAGAAAGGTAAGAAGAAGAGAAGAAAGAGAGGAAGAAGATAAAAAGAGAGGAAGAAAAGAAAGAGAGGAAGAAGAAAATAAGGGGAGGAAGATGAGAAAGAAGAGAGAAAGAAGAGAAGAAGGGGAGGAAGAAGAGATGAAAGAGAAGAGAAGAAAGAGAAGAGAAAAGGGGAGGAAGAAGAGAAGAAAAAGAGGAAGAAGACAAGAAACAGAGGAAGAGAGAAGGAAAGGAAGAAAGAGGAAAATTTCAAGTAGATAACTTGAATCCAACAGTCAAACAAAATGATGTTGATGTTATCATTTGGAGTTGCTTCCATACATGAGATGATGAGTGTCATGAACAATAAAGTGTATGTAGACATCTCCAAGAAGGCTATACTTCCATATTACAAAAATCATTTGAGAAGAGCGTGAATGCCAACGAGCCGAAGCATTAGGCAAGAGAAATCATAGTATTCATAAAGAAATACGAGTGTTGAAGTGGCCAGATTAAGCCTGAGAATTAAAGTCGATGAAAATCTAATTAAAACGCGTTATGAGTCAACAACTTAACCAATAATTTATGCCTCTTCACTACATACAAAGCAATACAGACATGCATTCATACAAAAATATCCTGTTGATGTTGTTGAAATTCTAATGAAGAGCCTCGGATCTAGGTTAGAAACCGGTTCTTTATTGCCAAGAAAACTGAATAATGACATACACACATACATATATTATGTATGTATGTATATATTAAATATGGTGACATACATTATGACGCGAGGATATTTAGCCCTCGTCTATGTCTGTATAACTCATACATACATATATATATATATATATATATATATATATATATATATATATAATTATAATAAAAAGGGTAAAGACCCCCTCGGTCATGATGACCATGGGATTGCACCTAGAAAGTTACCCTCCTAGATACAAGTCGAGCGAATCGACCCCAGGACTTATCCTTTGTAAGCCTAGTACTTATTCTATCGGTCTCTTTTGCCGAACCGCTAAGTGACGGGTATGCAAACGCACCAGCATCGATTGTTAAGTGATGTTGGGGAGACAAACACAGACACACAAACACACACACACACACGCATATACATACATATATACGACAGTCTTCTTTCAGTTTCCGTCTACCAAATCCACTCACAAGGCTTTGGTCGGCCCGAGGCTATAGTAGAAGACACTTGCCCAAGGTGCCACGCAGTGGGACTGATCCCGGAACCACTTGGTTGGTAAGCAAGCTACTCATGCGCATAATATATACATATATCATGTATATAAAAACCAGGAAATTTAGCACGTTGAGCGAATACCCTGGTCACAGCCCCAAATTACCAAAATAGGAAGAAATTCCAGATGATGCGGTCATCCAGTCTATTGAAACAATACATCGCTGACAGAATTCTTTTTAAAGAAATCTCAGGTATTCGACCAATATTAGTAGCATATGACTATATTGTTCTTGTTTTTTAATGTCCCCATCTCCTCACATATTCCATTTCGCTGGAAATAATTACATAGTTTAAGTGTTCATAAATTAAGTAACGTTCATTTTCGTGACGGTATTGGTACTGGCAATAACTGTCTTGAGCTAATTTCGATTTTCGTAGAATTATAAACTAATTTAAACGTGAAATAATATTTATGAATATAAAAAATTAAATATGAAACAATTACAGCATAAATTGCTTCCTACCATGCAAGATATTTGAACTATGATACTAGCGTCTGAATATATGATTTTTAAATGAAGAATTAAAATAATTACAGCATTCTGATTATTGCTGCCTCTACATTCTCGTATAAAAATGATGAGTGAGTAAGTGGATGTGAGAATACGCTTAAAGAACATGTGCTGCAGTGTGGTTATTTATTGATACATAGGATACTACTTGACACGGCTTCTGTCGGAAGGTAACGCTATCATTATGATCAATAGCTTAAGAAGGGCATAAGAACATTCCCAGCAGCATAAGGTTTATGTAAGACTCTCCCCCCTCTCTCTCTGCGTAAGAGTTAGCCCCGATATATCTTTTCTCTGTCCATTTTTCCTCCTCTCCACTTTTTCGTTTCCTCACTTTCTGTCGAAGAGCGTAGGCTTGAAACGTCAAACACTTTTTCAATCTTCCCGAGCGCCGAGTATAACCAACCGAAATTGCAAAGATAATCTGGAACTCGACTGAGGATAGAAAAACTCCGAATGATCCGTCCTTGTTTTCCTTGTATCGTCTGTCTGGATATTTTGTTTTCCTTTTTTCGTTTCACCTAAATGTCTGGATGTTTTGCGTTCTCGTCCTTTTTATATTTTTTATATATAAGTAATACACCTTATATATATATATATATATATATATATATATATATATATATATATATATATATATATATATATATACATGTATGTGTGGTGTGTGTGTTCGGTGCGAATGGTTTTGTTAGGCGGTGTCAAGTTTTACAATTCTGTAAATAATGATAATGGTATTTTTTATGAGCTACTTATAGTTTATCGATCACCGTGCAAATGACTAAAGAAATATGTTAATAATGGGGCATATAAGCCCTCGACAGAAAAAAAAGTAGGCATTCCCGTACACGTGGGACTCGAACCCACTTCCCTTTGTTAACGCGACTAAGTGTGTATATATATGTATATATATATATATATATATATATATATATATATATATATATATATATATATATATATATATATATATATATAGATATATATGTGAGTGTGTAAGCTATCAATATAATATTATATATATATATATATATATATATATATATATATATATATATATATATATACATACAAGGTTATTAAACACAAACTTATTGCAGCCGTGCATGCCATTGTCATAAGTAGTGCTCAAGAAGTATTCCTAAAATTATGAAGTGTTTTGCGCAACGAAACAGCCAATACAGTAAAAGAATAGGTGGAATGATCTACCCCATGATAAATTAGACTAATGAAATATGCTTGATCTATCCTCGCAGTAGGTCATCCACTACAAACAGTTCAGTTTTGAGAACCATATCGCCAATCTGGCATTGAAAAAAGTCAGAATTCGTCTATGATCATTAATCACGGGATTTATCTATAAGACCGCCACTGCC
>NC_042997.1:141604389-141621889 GCF_006345805.1 Octopus sinensis | reverse complement strand
CCATGCATTTATGTGTGTGTGTATATATATTTATATATATATAGATGTACTTATGTATGTATGTATGTATGTCTATGTGCATTATAGTGTTTCTATATTTATGAGTTTGTTTTCTATTTTGTTAGTGAATAAAAGCACGTATAAGTATTGTTGAGTCTGTATCTGCGTCTCCATGTGTCTCTACCATTCCGTGTGTCTATTTGTCTTTCTGTATGAGTCTGATTTTTGCATATGCACAACTGAATGCGTGTGAGTAAATAGATATAGTTACATATTTGCAAGTATGTGATACGTATGAAAAAGACTAGAAAATCAAATAGAAAATCTATGTTGGTATGAGATACGAAGTCTTGCCATCTGTTCAATGCTTTCAGTTAAGAGTGTTGGTGACGAGAGCCCTCTATGCACGTTAATGTAATCATTGCACATTAATAATATCTAGACTGACGTTTTCCTTTCTGTCTGTCCCACTTGTGTACGTTGCTGCTATGTATTTATGCAACTACACCTAGAAATATCTCTTATATGTAGCTTCCAAAGAAATGGTAAATGAAATTATGTCAACAACAACCAGCTCATATTTCACCGGTAAATTGGTAAATGTAACACGTCGAATGTCTGAGAACAAATAGCTTGGATCGATCTTATCGAAAAATATGCTCTTTATTTTATTTTACTTTACTATATTTTATTTTAGCATTTTATTTGCTTATCTTTCATCTTTTAGATGGTTCAGTTATTGAACTGAGGCCATGCTGGCGCACCACCTAGATGGGTTTAGCCGAACAAACCGATTCCAGTATTTATTTTTCAGCCTGGTACTTATTCTGTTAGTCACTTTTGCTGAAGTGTTGAGTTACGAGGACGCAAACAAACCAACACCGGCTTTCAAGCGGCGAGGAATGATGAACACAAGCACAAAAGCAAACATACGTTTGTATATACTACACATATCTATCTCTCTATCTATCTCTATATCTATCTATCTATCTATCTATCTATCTATCTATCTATCTATCTATCTATCTATCTATCTATCTATCTATCTATCTATCTATCTATCTATCCGAGTTTCTTTTTTTTTCAGTTTCCTTCATTTAAAACTCACTCACAAAAGGATTGGCCGATCTGATACTACAATCAAAGACACTTGTGCAAGGTGTGTGCAGTGGAACTGAACTCGAGACCACGTTGTTGCAGAACGACCTCCTTAAGCACTCAGCCATGCTTAACCCTGTAGGTGCATTGAGAAGTTCTAGAAAACAACAGCTGATAGTGTTTCCTTACAGGGGAATATGAATTGTTTCACAACATCGCATCAATCACTGTGTCCTTGTGAATGTGTTACTGTTATTACCGGACAACTTAGAAACGCCTGTAAATTAAATAATCACCGAGTTCTTTTCTTTTTTCGTTAAAGGAAAAAATGACAAAATTGAACAACATTGGGGCTCAGGATTTATTAGCTCAATCTTTCTCTTTCAGAGTAACACAAACATTAGCGATATACTTCCATAATATTGCAGAAAAAAGTGTTAGTCAACCTTAACTGTACTGTAGTAGTCGTGGTGGTGGTGGTGGTGGTGGTAGTACTCGTAGCCGTAGCGGCAATAATAGCAGCGGCATATGCTAAGCATTACATACTAATACAATAGCCAGGTAAGTAACATGTATTTTTTATGAGACTAGTAGAACTCTATCATGCCACATCTGTCTAAAATTACACACACACACACACACACACACACACACACACACACACACACACACACACACACACACACACACACACATACACACACACACATACACACACACACACACACACACACACAAATGAGTAGTATAAGATGTGGGTTTAGAGAATTGTGTAGCTATCACAGAATGCTCATCGAGTTGAATTGTTGGTATAATCGTGAAGTTCCAGTGATATGACGAGCTAGCATTCTTTATTTGCATTGGCGTTTGAATAGACAATTGTATTGTACATTGCTGAGCATACAAATTAATGCAAACATAATTTCTTCCATACTGACATTAATGGCGAAACGGCAGTAATTGTATGGAAGTCACTTGGTGAAATAAATATATATTCGCCTCGCAAACTTTGGTAAATATATCTGTTAAAATGAGATATCAGTGTTATTTTCATTTTTGTGTTATTTAGACGACAATTTATTCACCGCATTCAGTATATATATATATATATATGAATAAAAAATGGAGTTAACGCAGGTTTAAACAAGTATTTTTACTTTCTACATATGTTTCAAAAATTCCACTGATACTTATTCAATAAGTATCAGTGGAATTTTTGAAACATTGAATAAGTATCAGTGGAATTTTTGAAACATATGTAGAAAGTAAAAATACTTGTTTAAACCTGCGTTAACTCCATTTTTTATTCATATTATTCAAATATTCAACGTAAACACGTAGTTTCAACCTTTATAAACAAGGAGTTACAACATCTTTACTTGTGAGATTTTTGCTGCCCTGGTAACTATTCATTCATTTATCCGTGTTAATTGTTAACAAGGTAAAATACACTCATCTATTTATATATATACTAGCAGTATCGCCCGGCGTTGCTCGGGTTTGTTTCGACCCGCTGGAATTGTAATTTTGAAAAGTAAAAATTTTGTGAACATTTTTCTGGTCGAAATACACCGAAAAGTGGCGACACAGCAGTGAAAAAATCGTAAAAAATAGGGATTTTCATAGAAAAAAGCATCTTTTTGATGTAAATAATTTTTGGTGTTAACATGGTCCGATTTGAATTTTATGTTCTACGGAAGGAAGAGCAACCCTTCTTCTACCATACTCTCAATTTTGGTCAACTTGCGCCGCAGGGTCTCGGAGGAGATAGTGTTAGTTGAAGGTTACCATTGTAGGTGCCTGAGTAACAACCTCGCGGATTTACAGATAAATGAATTAATTACTATTTTACAGAATAAAATTAAATAATTCTTGAAAATTAATTAATATTAATATTTTTTGAACAAAGTAAAATTTTAAAAACTTAAATAATAATTTTTTTACACAAACGCGAACGGGGAAAAGGGGGTGGCGAATTCGATTTACATACCTAAATTTTTTCTTTTTCATGACATTGTAGCAAAATAGTAGTGAATTATATAAATACCAGCAGTACATTTTTTTTTCTGGGGTATTTTTTTTCAACCTCGTCACATATTTGCCCCTTTCAATTTAAACAAAGTCTTAATTAAGCAATTACGGCAGCTTAGCAATGGTTTCAATACAGGCGTGACATCTGTATCTCAATTGTTCAAAACCCTTCGAATTTTTTTCCACGTGATGATATCATAGTGAAAACTTCAGTTATTTCTGTCTTTCACTCTGTCTGTCTCTTTACACACACTAACAAAAGCACTTCACTTACACACCACACTTTCTGTGTCGCACAACCCATCAAACACACACACACACACACACACACACACACACACACACACACACACACACTCACGCACGCACACATGTACATCAATGCTTTCGGAGTGAAATGTTAAAATATTGAGTTTTCTCGAATTTTGTCTTAATTGGGGGTGAAATTGAAAGAAATATATTATGGCATGAGCGAATGGAGTACTTTGAAAAATCTTAGGTAAATTCTAATTGAAGAAATTGTGTGAGGAGTAAATCGTTATGTATTTATTTGTTTCTGTTTGCTGTGTTTTTTTATTTTTGAGTAGTGGTTTAAATACTTTCAGTTAGTCTTCCTCAAATCACTCTGTCGCTATTTACTTTCATTTCATTCGTTGCACACTGTGTGTGTGCGTTTGCGTGTGCTGTAACCAGACTAAGAAAAGCATTTGACATACACACCAGAATGTGAGTTTTCTGTAAATTTTGCTTAATTGGAGTTTAAATTTTAAAAACTGACCTGGCATGACCCGATGCATTCTACTCTTAAAAATACTAGGTAAATTGTAATTGAAGAAATCCTATATTGTAGATTTCTATAACTTACAAAGGGAGGCAGATAAAATCTGCCTTTTATAATAAGATATATATATATATATATATATATATTCAAACACTAGCAGTATCGCCCGGCGTTGCTCGGGTTGTAAGGGAAATAACTATATAAGCATTTTTAGAGAGTTATAGCCAAAAAGTAGCAAAAAAATGCATTAAAAATTGAAAAAAAATTAAGGTAAATTTTTCTTTAAATCGTTGACACATCGTAGATATTTTTAGAGAGTTACTTCCCTTATATAAAAGCGAAAAAATGCATTAAAATTAAAAAATATGATGGTAATTTTTTTTTAAATCGTAGACTCATCGTAGACGCGCGCTAATACCCAGAAGGGCTCGTTTGTTATTCTGGGTAACTTTCTGTAAAATAATAAAAAATTTGTTCAAACATCGCTATAGAAAATGGGTTATTAACTAATATTCAATTGGGTATACAACAAAATTTTACGATAGAATTTGTTATTCTGGGTAACTTTCTGATACCCATAATAATATTTATGGCAAAATAGGCCTTAATTTCATTTAAGGTTGTGTGAAATAACAAACTATCCTTTCTTTCGGTTTGTTTACGTTTAGCGTAATGATTTCAAATAGGCTCATTCGAAAAAGTAAATAGAAATAGTCTAAGGCTTTACTCTTCTGGGAAAGTCTGTGGCTTGGTCCAGTTTCTTCAAAAACTCACCGAAAGAAACAGTTTTTAAATTTTCACTCCATTCAGGTGCCATTCGTTTTTTTATCGCTGTCGGATTCACTGTTTTCACTTTAATAGCTGCAAACTTGCAAAAACAAAGGAGGGGAAGGGTGATAGCGTCAGTGAAACAATTCGCTCCCTTGTGTGGTGTGCGTTTGCGTGTGGTGTAAACCAGACTAAGAAAGCATTTGACACACACACCAGAATGTGAGTTTTCTGTAAATTTTGCTTAATTGGAGTTTAAATTTTAAAAACTGGACCTGGTATGACGCGATGCATTGTACTCTTAAAATTGCTAGGTAAATTGTAATTGAAGAAATCCTATATTGTATTTCTATAACTCCCAAGGGAGGCGGATAAAATCTGCCTTTTATAATAAGAGATATAAGGGATGGCCATAATAGGACATCCGACTCACTAGAAGAGCAGTTAAACTCCAAACCACTAATAGTTGTAATTCTGAAATGGAAAGAGAAATAAAAACGTTTACCCGCTCTTTCTAGTGAGTCGGATGTCCTATTATGGCCATCCCTTATATGTTTGAATGTATATTACATAGTCTATTGACTATTTTTTTTCTCACTTGACCGCTACCCTAAAATTTATAATATATATATATATATATATATATATATAATATATATATATATATATATATATATATAGGAAGAAAATGGAGAATAATGGATGTATAAATATTTATTTGTATGATATAACGATGTGAGAATGTTTTATAAAAACAATACAAACAACTTGTAATTTGTAATATGTTAATCTGACATGCTTGTACATGTATATGTATGCTTACATGTATATGACACCATCTAGCACTAACGATAATATAAGTATATATGTCTCACTCTTAGACTTAGTGAGATATGAGCTTCCATTTCTATATATAATCCACTGGAATATCTTACCTCTTTTCATATTACATTCTCTCAAGGCAGCGAGCTGGGGAAAATGCTTCGTGGCATTTCGTCCTTCTTTATGTTCTGAGTTCAAATTCCCCCAAGGTCGACCTTGCCTTTCATTCTTTCGTAGTCAATGAAATAGTACCAGTTCATCACTGGGGTCTATGTAATCAACTTATTCCTTTCCCCGAAATTGTTGGCATAGTGCCAAAATTTGAAACCAGTGTTACATCCACTCATATCATTATATGTCTTCGATAAATTAACTGCATTACATCTAAAGGCACCGTGTTATCCAAATATTCTTGTTAAAACACTTCAGTCAATGTCTTAACGTTAATTAACTGAAATATTATCTCACACCAGTTCATGTCTTAATTATTTCAAGAAGTTGTCTTTTGTAATAAATGAGGTCTTATTTAATTTCACGTTACAATTCTGTATAAGACTTTCTACCAAGTCTCAATTCCCTCTTGAAACATCTCATTATAATTAATCTGTCAATTAACCCCTTTTCCTTAATGACATATAATTCCTAAAGACAAATTACGTTGTGAAAGGATAATATTAAAATCCAACTGTATTTTTTTATTGCGCAATGCTTCGTTTTCTCAGTCCAGTGTCGATAATGTTTTTAGATAGTTTCAGTCTAGGATAACTTTACATCTACAAGTTGACTTTGTCCATAATATACAGACTGGTTGTAGCTATATCATTTCAATTACGTATTGGAAAAAAATGAAATCCTCTACGTCAATAGATCATCTCTTAAAATGTGGCTTTATAACTGGTGGAAAGAAGCCAATATTTTAAAGGAAACAAAATTACAACTTGAAGAGAATGTTAAGTACAACGAATATAAAAACCCGGCTTCATAGTATCGTGTTTAGTGCTTCTAATTGAACGCTTCCATTCAGTATACTTGTCATTTGCCACTCTCTGTTAGCTCTATACATGGACAGTTAATAGTAAAAGGAAACTACATTACCATATTAGAAACAATTATATAAAGGCTGCGAGCCGACGGAATTATTAGTACACTGGAAAAAAAAATATGCTTGGATCTTTTCGGTTTGAACGGCAGTATTTAACATAATTTCTAGGTAACTAAAAAATTTTAAACTTCGTATACTGGTAGAATGTGTTTATAAAACATCTTTTTCTCTTCGCTTTATTGAGAAAATTCTATAGTTTGATTTGATATTTTGATTTTTCTAGTTTCAGCTAATGAGCTTTTGTTGATTTTTTCTTCAATTTCTGCAATTTCAACCAATCACTGACGTCTATTGAGGTAAAAAAACATCTGTGCCGTATGAATATGTCCCTCGTTTAAGAAACAGATTGGGTTTATTTATATTTGTGAAGAAAAAAAGATACCCTTCCCCCTACCCCTAAACCTAACCCTAACTCTAACCCTAACTAACCCTAACCCTAAAACAGATTGAAATGCAATAGATCGATACTAGGGACATAATTATGGGTGACAATTTTATATGATACCACTAGAAAAAACTGCCGTTCAAAACGAAAAGATCCAAATGTTTAGTAGTATTTCACCCGTCTTCATGTTCTGAGTTCAAATTCCGCCGACGTCGGCTTTGCCTTTCTTGCTATCGGGGTAGATAAAAAAAGTACCAGTTGAGCACCGGAATCAAAGCAATCGACTTATGCCCCGTCCCGAAATTGCTCTAATAGAATCACTAGAGTTTCGGAAAATGCCTAGCGAGATTTTTTCCAGCTCTTTACGTTCTTACCTCAAATCCCGCTAAGGCCAAGTACTTAGGGCTATTTTCCATGTTTGTAGCCTTCGTTCTTTTTATGTATTTGGTCTACCATAGTTCCTTTTAACTTTCCTATGGTAACTATTATTACGGACAATTTTCCCCTTTTCTAATCTCCATAATTTATTTGCTGCTCTTATAGTAGTAGTAGTAGTAGAGTCAGTAATAATAATAATAATGATAATAATAACATTCATTACCATCATCATCATCATCATCATCCTTCTTCTTCTTCTTCTTCTTCTTCTTCTTCTTCTTCTTCTTCTTCTTCTTCTTCTTCTTCTTCTTCTTCTTCTCCTTCTTCTTCTTCTTCTTCTTCTTCTTCTTCTTCTTCTTCTTCTTCTTCTTCTTCTTCTTCTTCTTCTTCTTCTTCTTCTTCTTACCTCTGCCTTAGCGAAAGCAAGTACTGTTTTAGTCGTGTTTGATTGTCTGTGGACAAGATATTCCAAGAGCTGCTGGATGGATTCAAATGAAATTTTCAGGGATGTTCGGCCGCGTAAGTGGCACGAATTGATTAGATTTTGGGATCGATCCGGTACCGGACAAGGATTCTGAATTATTTTTCCAGTTTTTTGTTTACTTAATTTTTGAGAGCGGCCGGGTTTATTTTTAGTATTCTCGTTCGTTAGAGCAGTCGTGTTTATTTCAGCTATTCTCATTTTTAAAAATCATCTCTGGCTAATCGTTGAGAGGACGTTGGTGTTGCCTTGGCAGAGGTTTGCGCTCTCTGAGTACTCTTATTATTATTATTATTATTATTATTATTATTATTATTATTATTATGATTATTATTGTTGTTGTTGTTGTTATTATTATTATTATTATTATTATTATTATTATTATTATTATTATTATTAATTATTATTATTATTATTATTATTATTCACAATTTGGAAAATGTTATACTCATAAGTTATCCAGAGTTACGTAAAAGCACGTGGAACATAGATACACATAAATCTGATTGTTTATTACAAATGGGTGTGTGCGAAAATATCTACGAATCACTCGTTTCAATTAATAAAAATGACATCTATCTCAAACTAAAAGCTAAAACTGTCACTGATAAATTATGTACTTCTGTATTTCTATATAGTAAATACACCTACTTATAAATTCTCGTCACACACACACACACACAATCGTCGACGTATTTATATATACCAAATATTTGAATCTGTATTACGGCCAAATTTTTGGCGGTTCATCTTCTATCACCGCGACTGCAAATAGTCCGCGATCAAAACAGTTAAATCTCAACAATATAATCCATCGAGTGGTTTGATTCACTGTTAGAATTAAGAGTAGCACTGTAAAATTACCTGGAGCTTCTCTAATTTGCAGTGCTAGTTGGATTCCTTTGAAGATCTTAAGGTATACCAGAACAAAAAAAGTCAGAATAAATTCTTTATGGCAATCAGTTTGGTTACTTGGTTCTTTTCCAGCGATTCATGCAGCTAAATGAGAGCCCAGTCTCATATTTTTCTACTATTTTGGGCAAGAAATGCAAGGCAAATACAAACATTTAATATTTGGCCAGGTGCAGATTCTCATCTATATAGACGTGCTACATGCATAGCCTGGAAGGCTATTTACTAGAGTACAAACATATCCTCTCTTTCTCTCTGGAATTGAGTCAGGTCGCAGAAGTACGGCAATAATTTTGACATCTCAAGCAATAACTGAAAAGCGAATAGCTTTTGACTGAAACAAGTAAAAGAATAAGAGAACATGTATATATATATATATATATATATATATATATATATATATATATATATACATACATACATATATACGAGAGGAAGCACATAAATGCGAAACAAGGTAGAAAAATTGTACTCGTATACCTGAGGTAGAGAAATATGCTTTACTAAAAAGCAGCAAAAATATCACAAAATCTGTGATACTTTAATAAAGTATATATATATATATATATATATATATATATATATATATATTATATATATATATATATATTTATATATATGGCGGTGCCCCAGCATAGGCACAGCTCATGAGCTGAAACTAGAATCAATCAATCAATCAATATATATATACATACATATATATACATACACACACATACATACGTACATACACACACATACACTCACCTAAATAGTTCAAATTTGCAAAAAAATAGAAGATGAAGACAGGCATAGGAACAACAAGCAGGTGTATTAGTTTAACGCTCGGAAAAAATGGAAAAGTATTTTACGTTTCAAGCCTACGCTCTTCGACAGAAAGGAATAAGAGGCAAAAATGGGGAGAGATCGGAAAAAGCGGAAAGAGAAAAACTGTGTTCAGCCGTCCAATATGGCGGGATGACTAGAAAAGAAGAGGTTGAATGAAAGGAAGATAGTAATAGAAAAAAATGCATTTGAATGACAGGGCGATAATAATAGTGATCCCAACGAACAGAAGTGCGCGAGTGTGTGTGTGTATGTGAGAATGGTGTGTGTGAGTGTGTATGTATGAATACGGGCGAGTGAGTCTGACGTGTGTATATGTGTGTGTGCAACGTGTCTGTGTTGTGTGTAGTAACTGATGTGTGCTTTTTCAAGTGGTGTGTGCACATGTATATGTGTGTGTGATCAAACAGTATGCATGTGTGTTGTGTATGTTTGGGGGTGAAAGTTAACTTTGTCTATGCGTGATCCGTGTATTTATGCGTTGCGTATGTGTGTATATATTGTCTGTGTTCAGGTGTTATGTGCTTGTGTGGGTGTGGGAGTATATATTGTTGTGTTCAGGTATTATGTGCTTGCGTAGGTGTGGGATTGTGCATGACGATGTGTAGGGCGTCTACTGAGTTAAACATTGCGTGTGGTTGCTCGTATAGTGGTATGTGTGGTGACGTTATTGAAGTTTGTGTGTGGGCGTGTGGATAATGGTGTGTGGTGTAGGTGCTAGTATGTGTGGAGTGAGGTGTTGTGGGAAGGTGTGAGGTGTTGAGGGTGTGTGTGTAATGGTGTGTGAAGTGAGTGATGATTTGAACAGTGTGTATGGGTGTTTGTATAGTGGTCCGTGTGTGGTGAGGGTGCTGAGGTAGACAGTATGCTGATGTGTAAGTGGATATGGGCAATTGAATGTGGGAGGTGTGTTGTAATCCGTGTAAGGATGGTGTCAGATGAAGAAAGGAGGTGAGTTGAGCTCATGTGGCGCAGAGGAGCGAAAACTGCTGCTCATGGCGAAGGCGGGAGTCTGAGTGGCCCCTGTGTAGAAACAGTTCGAACACAGCGAATGACTGGTAGAGCGAATGACCGGTAGAGCGGATGTGGCGCGAGACCGGGGTATTATTGCCAAGTCTGATGTCTCGGATGTGCTCCGCGAACAGGTCAGCCAAGTGGCGTCCCGTTTACATACATACATACATACATGCATGAACACAAGTGCAAGTTCATGAAAACGGTAATATTGAGAGTCGTACTAAGGCGGCGAGCTGGCAGAAACGTTAGCACGCCAGGCGAAATGCTTAGCGGTATTTCGTCTGCCGCTACGTTCAGATTTCAAATTCCGCCGAGGTCGACTTTGCCTTTCATCCTTTCGGGGTCGATTAAATAAGTACCAGTTACGCACTGGAGTCGATATAATCGACTTATTCCGTTTGTCTATCCTTGTTTGTCCCCTCTGTGTGTAGCCTCTTGTGAGCAGTAAAGAAATGGGTATTTCGTGTCTTTACGTTCTGAGTTCAAATTCCACCGAGGTCATCTTTGCCTTTCATCCTTTCGGGGTCGATAAATTAAGCACTAGTTGCATACCAGGGTCGATGTAACCGACTTATACCCCCTTCCCCAAAATTTCGGGTCTTGTGCCTAGAGTAGAAAAAATATTGAGAGTGGTAGTAACGACATTTTAATTACTATGGTTTGCATTTCACTGCCTGCAGTTATGAAACTGTATGCGTAGCGAACTCATCTCTGACATTTGTTACTTCACTTAATACGTTGGTAGCGTGTGTTTGTACACTTTGACGTTTGAAAGTGATTATTTAATTTACAATACCTCTATTTGAAACGTGCTACCCTGTCAGTTATGATAGCAGTGAAAACATTTCAAATAAGGCTTTTAAATGCATGGAAAAAGTGAGCCGTGTTGTTTAACTGTAAAATTTCAAGTTAAGATGATAGAATCTAATGAAAACTAATGCAAATCTCTTAGAAAATTTAGAGTTAGCAAGATTAGCATTAGGCTACGTAGAAACAAATACTCCAACTGCAGAAAGACCAAGCAGCGATCGGCCTGCATGGCATAAACAAGCTGACTATCCAGGATCGAAAAACAAAGAAAAAATCTAAAAGAAACGGATGAATGGGTGGAGGACAAAAGAAGAGATGAATATATTGCAACAACTCTGCATGTAAATTTATTAGCAATGAAAATGTCAAAAGGAAAGAAATATTTAGCTTGTCAATCTTTCAAATTTTCAGGTAGTTGGAGAGAGGTATTTTTCAGAAGGCATTTCTTGGCTGTAAAGATGACCCTGATATGTTACTGCATAAAAAAATGTTTAGCTTAAAGACCTAAAAATATTCACGTAAAAACAAGCTGTTGGAAACATTCGAATTAGGTCTTTTCAACTTGGGATTCAAAGGAACGTCCAACAGATTTCAACAGAATTTATTTAAAGACTAATTAAAGCGTTTCAACCTTCAAAGAGCATTTATGTCCATTTGAGCAAAACGTAATTTTTAATGAGATTAGCAGTGATACATATAGCAGGGTTTTATTTAATATTATTTACTAGTTCTTATAAAATTATTAATAACATTATATATAATTTAATTAATTTAGAAGCCAAGTAAATAACTACCGAGTTAGAAATAGACAGCAAGTATGAATGTTTGAACTTCACGAATGATTAGCGTATATTCATCTAAAACACTCAACCCTGTCAACTACTTTTAACTCACTAACTATTAACTTAATGAAATTGGATTTAGTATCATGAGTAAAAAAATTAATGAAATTAGATTTACTTATCATAATTTTTTTTATTGATATTAGTAATATAATTTTTAATTATGTACAATATTGCTAATTTCATAGAAATTTTAAGTTTTGTCTTAGTATACAAAAATGTTCTTTGAATTATTAAAAATTCTGTTGAAATCTGTCGGTCGTTCATTTGAATCGCATTCTTCTAATTAAGTTAAAAGACTCACTATAGAATATTATAATTCATCATATGAATTAAAATATAGTGAGTGAAGTTATCTTAAACACATTCATCCAAACGAATAATTATCCAAACAACCGATTATAATGACAGTACTTCTGTAATTCATTAGTTCAGTACTGTTTGTTATAAGCATGTTTATCATCATTGAATTTTATCCTTCGATACCTAATTCTTCGGTCCAAATGTATTAATCTCCACCAAGAATTATATTTCGAACAGTGATTCTGATATAAAAGAATCGTTCATGCAAGATGTTTGCTTTCTTACGATAATGATCTATGGAAAAAGAAGAACGATGCCAATTCTTTTGATGTAGCTGTGGGGATTCCAGACTCTGTGGATATTTGTGAGCGTATCAGACTTTATAATTTACCATTATCATATGAGTTCAATCATATACAGTGTGGTTTTTACCGAGATAACGGTCTCATTATTTCAGCTGAATTATTTTGGAAGTTCACACCTAATGATTATTGTTGATACAGATTTATACAGAATAAATTTCTGTATACAACACCTTAACTCCTAAAGTCCTGTAGCGCCCACCCCATGTACATGAGTCACTCCTATTAGAATATAGAAATTTATACTGAGGGCGCACTATAAGTCTTTAAGAGAGTTAAATTTATAAAAAAAAACTACACCCTAATTTGTATCAACGATAATCATGAGGTGTAAATCTTCAAATAATTAAAACCTAAATGTTGAGTATTTATATTATGTATAGTAATGGGGGCCATCATCTTGATGAAAAGATGATGGTCCACATTACTATACGTATATTCTTAAGCGTATATAATAAATGTAAATTATAAAATTTAATAAACTCACAAGTAATTAAATAAAGCTAGTCCTGCATAAAAATCATAGAAATGTAATTATTGCATGAATTTATACGAAATTTGTTGATACGATATGATGATTGTTGAAGTATATTGTAAATGTAAGTTTTACTTGTGGTTGTTGTTTTTTATCTGCTGACATGCTCTTTCACCTGCCAAGGTGTGTTGATTACATTGAAGTTGATTACACGTGTTTTAATCTATAAGATACCGATTTCATAACTAAATCATTAACCAATAAATAATAATCAGTAAATCATAAATCAATAATATCAACCAGTTCTAACTACCACTTCACGTATGCATCTAATCTCGGAAAACAAAAAGAGAAAAAAATCCAAAAGAATTTACGCTATAATTAATTAAGTAAATAAACACATAGCACAAACACTATTTGGCTGGAAGTTCCTTCTGAAATGATGCTAAATATTTCTTGCACAGAAGAATGCGTAGTTTCAATTTTTTTTTACTCGAAATCAACTGAACTATCTGAAATGCACTTTCATGCATTTCAGTATTTGGTTAACTTTAAGAAGCCAAATGCAAAGTTTTAGTATGTGTATATATCTTCAAACTGCACGCTTCCCATTATAAATAATTTTGTGACAAACGTCAGTACACAGTTAGCCAGTATTTCATTTTTGGCATATTTCTTCAATAAAGCAGCCTCTTAGCTTAAACGTTAAAAGGGATTTTACGGTTGTGATTAATGGCATACATAATAATTTTAATTTCTAGATACGGGAAAATGCAAAATTCTTTTGCACAGGATGTCTCAAAAGTCACTGATGGGTTAGTCAAATCAGGGGAACGTGATGGCCAGTTGACATTGTAGTAGCAGGAGATTGTTCTCTCTCCAAAGCACTGCCGTAACAACTGCATTGTTTCTCTTGCGGTATGAGTAGTTGCCCCATCTTGCTGGAGCCATGTGTGAGGTCTACCTTGAATGGCCGAGCGCAAAAAGGTCTCAATCATGGATACCTGAAAGAGAGGGATTACGTCAGCAAACCGAGACCTTGGTACAACTGAAGAAGAACTCCAACAGGGAAATCAGAGAAATGGGGTCTGAAACCCTTAAGGGTGTTATGGTGCAAGTTTTGGAAAGAGCGGGGGTGTGCGAAGCCGAAAATGGCTGCCATTTAAGCGATGTCATTTTTCATATGTAATGTAGTGGTGTTGCAAAATTTGACTTATGCATATTAATTTTCATGATGTCCTTTATATTGTATCACAATTTCATGTATTTATTTCTAACGTTAAAGAAGTTATTAAAACTTGAAACCCATCAGTGACTTTTGGGACACCCCGTATAAAGAGCCATTCAATCTTAATGTGAACATAAATATTATTAAACACATCTGTAACACCAGATATATTTTAACTAATTTAACATATTTTAACATGTTTTCCGATTATTAGACATATTTTGACAAATTTAACATATATTTTAACATACCAATTGTACACATAAAGTATCCACAAAATTGATAAATAATCATAGTAGAAACCTAAAACGCTATCTACATCCAATTCTCTTCGTTATACAATCCTTTTAAAAACACAAACTCCCCTTATATAATTTGCTTCGAAATCGATAATTAAAAATCGTTTTACAGCCAATGATTCAGTTACTTAAAATTATACTAACTTGAATGGGT
The DNA here is from genome assembly GCF_006345805.1 of Octopus sinensis. NCBI lineage: Eukaryota > Metazoa > Mollusca > Cephalopoda > Octopoda > Octopodidae > Octopus > Octopus sinensis. The sequence goes on along the minus strand of NC_042997.1, from coordinate 141,606,816 downwards.
TTTCTTTTAATTTGAAATACTGTCAACATATATACACTTTCAAACCTTGCGAAAGGTTTCGTGCATTTCTAAAATATGTCTGGCTTTTAAGAGATAAATACATAAAAGTTGTACAGCAATTTGAAAGATATTAGAAGCTAAGAACTTTTCAGCACCCCTCATCTCTCTCTCTCTCTCTCTCTCTCTCTCTCTCTCTCTCTCTCTCTCTCTCTTTCTATGTATCTCGATATATAACGCGGCCAATGAATGTATAGTTTGTTGATATTGATACGATAATTCTAGTAATAATATCGAAATAAGCATTATAATTAATGATAAACAAGCAACTGAATCTCTTCTTATTAACCCAGTAAAACCAACAGTTAATAACTAAATAGTTAATATTGATAAGATTCTAGATTTATTCTATAAATCCATTTCAATAAACGCAGAAAAACTATACAGAATTTTCCGATTGATAAGTGAAAAGAATTCTAACAAATATACATTTAAATAAATTTATAGCATTACACAATAGCCATATTTTACAAATGCACTTACACAAAACTTAATATAACTATATATGTATCTCTACATACAGTCGACGCTCAGACACACACACACACACACTCACAAATTCTTACGTATATGCAATAAAATCCCACCAACCCGGCGTCACTAAGACTAGAAGGTTGCCGTAAAAATTAATTTTCCGAATATTTGACCATCACTTTTTTTTACTTACCATATCATCTTACAGAACTCTATGATTAATAGCCCGAATATAGTAGAAAGGAAAGTAATATAAGTATAATTTAAGTAAAGATCTGGAGAAGACATGTTTTTGCACTCTACATCTGCAAGACTTTCGGCCACATTTTGCTTGCGAATCTGCTGGGTAAGTTACACGCTTTTGATATGCACCCATTCCTTCGTTTTTTGAGTTGGTATCAGCGGAGCTCTTACCGGCCCATATTTAATAACTTCGTTTCCTTAATGTTACTCCACACTCTCTTGTATATTAATTTAAAATAACATACATGCCCACACAGATAGTGTCATTCCTTCTAAAGCTTCTACAAGCAATAACGGGTACCAAACCCATGAACGCATAGATTTTGATTACATCCTTGACAATCATGTCTCTTTCAACAGCAAAAAAGGTTCAATAATTTCAAATTAAAAGAAAAAAACTCCAAAATACCGTCCCCCAAATAAAAAGCAGTCTCGTAACTAATCATACAGATAAATGTCACACATCTAAAACATCCAAGCTGACTTTAGTCTCTGATGACAGCTCAAGACATCTTCACATTATATAACATTGCAATTCTTCATCGCACAGTCTTGGGTTATCTTTAAGAACCAGGGAATATTTTAGCCTTGATCAATTGATAAATCCTTATATGCACTCTTTTATTACTCTGACTGCAGAACTGCTCTCGTGTATAGTATAGTGTATTAACTACTCACGCAATCTACTTTGATCTTACCGCAATGTTATCATTTGACTGTCAACATGTTATTCATCAACAAATTTCAGCCACTAGCTCAACGACAGGCTGCTTCGTCTATGCATAGTGTCATTTTTTAAGGTTTCGCGAATAAAATTTGTTCCCTTGAAATAGCTAAGTTCATTCAAGTAACACTAATCACATCCATTTATGTTTCTTGCTCAAATCAACGTCTAGCTGTTCAATGTACACATCCTTTTATCCGAAACAGTTATCTCCATGACCTAACAATGTACACATCCTTTTATCCGAAACAGTTATCTCCAAGACCTAACATATCGATCTATAAAACTTTCAAGAACATCAACTGTATCAACCTCACTTGTCTAAGGATGCTTGTAAAGTCATGAGCAATGCCCCACTTCTTCTTCTTCTTCTTCTTCTTCTTCTTCTTCTTCTTCTTCTTCTTCTTCTTCTTCTTTTCTTCTTCTTCTTCTTCTTCTTCTTCTTCTTCTTCTTCTTCTTCTTCTTCTTTTAGTATTTTATTATGACCTTCAATTCACACTTCCTTTTTTCCACAACGTTCATAACAAAAAGTTTTCAAACTATTGTTGAAGATGCCAAGACAAAAGAAATCTAGAAACCTGAAAAAAAAACCACCCAAAACCCCAGACAATTATAAAAGAAATAAATTGCAGAAAAATGAATATTTCCGAATGAATCAATTAGTGAAATACAAAAAAAAAAAAAAAAAAAAAAAAAAAAATTAAAGAAAAACATTAGAAGAAGGAATAAGATCGCTTAATAAATTAGAATATAGATGATAACAACTAAGAAAGTGATATCTTAATCTATCCATAATTTTCATGTACGCGTCTATGTATGTACAAACTTTAAATACTGGATACAAAGACATTCAACTTAAAAAAACTTATGTCCGTCTGTATGCATGAACTATATATATATTACTTTTTTTAACTTTTTACTTGTTCCA
>NC_042997.1:141591889-141601889 GCF_006345805.1 Octopus sinensis | reverse complement strand
TTAGCTTAATTAAATTAAATTAAGCCAATCTACCATAGGTTACACTTCATCAGTAAAAGACCTGGGAGAGACAAATATACACGAGGCGTCCGTATTGATGCCTACGGGATATCTGACTTAAAATTTTCAAGACTGACGTATTCGCGCCAAACTTATCAACAGTAAATATAAATGCCGATTCAATCTCAGAATTATTCAGAAAATTATCAATCAGTACAGACGCCTCGTGTATATTGTCTCTCCCAGGTCTTTACTGATGAAGTGTAACCTATGGTAGATTGGCTTAATTTAATTTAATTAAGCTAATTTAATCATTAATGACACAGAAACGTTTGCAACGTCTAAAAGGATGAATTAGGGTAAATGTTTTTAAATTTTCACCTAATTTCTGAATTAATAATACTTGGCGGTGTGAGTTATGGCTGCTCTTTCTGGTGGACGAGTGACCTGTTGGGGTCACTCCTAAATCGTTATATATACATATATATATATACATATATATATATATATTCGTATATATATATATTTTTATATATATATATATATATATATATATATATTATATATATATATATATATATATACATATATATACATATATATATACATGTATATATATATATGATACGGGACTGCTACCTGTCATAGGTCCTTTGAATCTACATCACAATATTGGATATTGTGCGATGTCTTCACTACTATACTACTACTACTACTACTACTACTACTACTACTACTATATGTATATACATGTATATGTATATACATGTATATGTATACATTTATACATATATGTATATTTATCCATCTATCTATCTATCTATCTATCTATCTATCTATCTATCTATCTATCTATCTATCTATCTATCTATCTATTTACATCACTGTATCGATCAGACTATTGGATGTGTGTTATACATCGCTGTCACAATGCACTTTCTCTCATCATTCTCACCTCCAAATGATGCCAACCCAGTGGTCTGGCAGGCAGGCCAACGCTCCTAAACGGGACGCCTGTTCGCGTTGCAGGGTCACCCATGTATAGCTGAATAGACTCCAGCAACCTGAAATGAAGCTTGTTTTGCTCAAGAATCGAAATTGCGATCTTCCTATCGTGAGTGTACTACCTTAACCCTTTCCAGTGGACCTTTGATCATAGACGTTACAGCCATGACCAGCAACCCTCTAGAATTATAGTTTCCAGTGTCACTTCTTTTAAAACAATGGATCGCGATTTCTAATGTGATTTGACTGCTGTTTCTAGCAAGTAGGACAATCGCTTAGTGAATACGTAGTTCGCTCGTAAACTCATAAACGTCGCAAACTAATATATCCTTATGTGTATAGATATTTACGACTTTTTTGTTTCATCTTAAACCACGTAACATGAAAATGTTTTAGTCTACTCCATTGTAACTTAAGAATTCGATAAGAAAATGCGATTCAGCAATAGCATTTGTATTAAAACTGTTTCATTTAATAATAGAATTCCCGCATATCAGTTGTGTATGTGCTATAGATCGAAGTGTAATGATGAAAACGCATCATCTTAGAGAATCGCACTTCTAGTAGGTGTTGGTATTGGTTTTTACGGTTCTCAATTTTGCACGAATTTGTACTCTAGTTCTTACTTATATGATTAACATGTCTGATTATTATTGATAAAACATTACTCATACCTTATGTTTCAATAATTTACTGTCAAAATATTCATGCTAATCAATTCAAACTCTATTCATGCATTTGTTAAGTGTTGTTTTATCTACTACTATATTTTGTGTCTCTAAGATATTCTTTAATAATTTTCTGAAAAAATTCACGGTGATGGCTGTGTGGTTAAAAAGCTCGATTTGCAACTATGTGGTTTCGAGTTCAGTTACACTGCGTGGCACTTGAGTATATGCCTTTTACTATTGCCCTGGACCAACCAACGCCTTGTGAGTGAAGTTAATTGACGAAAGCTTTGTGGACGCATGTATATATATATACACACACACACACACACACACACACACAAACACACACACACACACACACATAATGGAATAATTACTATGAAGCATTGTGAAGAATATATTGTATAAAAGATCGTGGATAAGGGCAAAACAATGCGAAGTAAATGCAAGGTAAATTACAAGAAAACAATATGGGAATTAATGTAGACTTACCTTGTATTCAATATTTCGGGGTTTATGACCCTATTTTCAAGAATTCAACGAATGTTGCCGAAATATTGAATACAAGGTAAGCCTACGTTAATTCACATATTTGTTTTCTTGTAATTTACCTTGCATTTACTTCGCATTGTTTTGGCCTTACCCACGATCTTTTATACAATGTGTGTATATATATAAATATGTGGCTGTGTGGTAAGTAGCTTGCTTACCAACCACATGGTTCCGGATTCAGTCCCACTGCGTGGCATCTTGGGCAAATGTCTTCTGCTATAGCCTCGGGCCGACCAATACCTTGTGAGTGGATTTGGTAGACGGAAACTGAAAGAAGCCTGTCGTATATATGTATATATATATACATGTATGTATGTGTATATGTTTGTGTGTCTGTGTTTGTCCCTCTAGCATTGCTTGACAACCGATACTGGTGTGTTTATGTCCCCGTCACTTAGCGGTTCGACAAAAGAGACCGATAGAATAAGTACTGGGCTTACAAAGAATAAGTCCCGGGGTCGGTTTGCTCGACTAAAGGCGGTGCTCCAGCAGGGCCGCAGTCAAATGACGGAAACAAGTAAAAGAGAGTAAAAGAGAGAGTATATATATATAAATGCTTACTAAAAACATTCTTACATTAAATTGAAGAATTACTCAATATATTTGGTAGAGTACAAATTTATTATTCTTTAACGAGAATGATATTGACTGTGACTTCGAAGTTTCAGCCAGCTAAGCCATCGTCAGATAGTCAATGATGTCTTAGCTAGCCGAAACTTCGAAATCACTGTCGATACTATAGTTGTAACTCAGGGATCACAACTGCCCAACGAATGGGGACGTGAAACTCTGAGTAACAGTTTTATTGTGATATTTTTGGTGAGGTTTTTGCAGCTTTAATAATAAAATATATTATTCTACCTCCGGTATTCGAGTACTATTTTTTCCTACCTTGTTTCACATTTATGTGCTTACTCTGGTACAAACACAAACACACACACACACGTACCTACACACACGTACCTACACACACGCACACACGCATTCACACAGATATACACACATACACATACATAAACAGACAGTGCAGTGTAAAAAAATTGTAGAAATGTATCAACGAAATGTTTCCAGATATACATATATATACGTATTCTTATGTAGATATCTTTATATATATATCTATTTACACTGACAAATACATATATAGGATGGGCTGCTGAAAACTTCCTGGCTTTAAAGATATCGTGAAAGGCCTGGATTGAGACCCAACCTTGCGAGTTCCTTACTCAGGGCTTAGAAAAACTTAAGGACCGCTGCAATAAGTGTATGGATCTGAGAAGGGGATATTTTGAATAAAATCATAATTAACCGATCCTTCTGTTCTTTCTTTTTCCCAAATCCAGGAACTTTTCACTACCCACCCTCGTATATATATATATATATATATATATATATATACACACAAACATACATATATATATATGTATATGTATGTATAAATACTCTCTTATGTATATATTTCTACACACTCACACACACATTTATATAACCTTAACGATGTAGCAATTAGAAAATACATCAAAACATATATATTGAAATGAACATAAAGAAAGAACATTAATACTTACGAGAGATATTAATGTCAGTGTCCGCAAGCTAAAGCCGTATAGGCAACATTATTAGATATAATAATGAATTATATATAAGAAGGGCGCTTTTGTTTTAAGACACCTGTTTTGCTGAAAATAGGAGTTAAAACACTCCGAAGCCATACAGGCATGTTGTTGTTTGTTCCTTCTTGAGCCATGCTTGGTTCATAAGGGCCGGTTTCCCGGTTTCATTGGCGTATAGGCTCCCCATCTGGACGGGAAGCCGGTCCGTCGTATGTGAACAGCTTGATGCAGAGGAAAGAGTGTGAGAAAGTTGTGGCGAAAGAGTCAGCAGAAGTTCGCCATTACCTTCTGCCGGTGCCTCGTGGAGTTTAGGTGTTTCGCTCATAGACACACACATCGCTCGGTCTGAGATTCGAACCCGCGATCCCTCGACCGCGAGTCCGCAGCTCTAACCACTAGGCCATGTGCCTCCGGAAAAAAAATTTAATGAATTAAGGATTGCTTCTTACCTCTGCAAAATTGCAAAAAAGAATGCCAGTTAACTTGATATCCTTGCATTTTTGCAAGTAAGTATAGTACTAATTTTTGTGGCTTCAAAGTGTTTTAACTCCAATTTTCAGCAAAACTGGTGTCTTTAAAAAAAGCGCCCTTGTTATATAAATTTTTTTTTTATTGAAATAAACATATATGCCCTTTATATCATTCCCTGATGTACGTATCTCACAGAAATATGTATACAACGTCCTACACACACACCACATCCTTCTGTAGGCGATCGGGGGTTCAGTTTAAGAGCGTTACTCGTTATTATACACCCCAGATTTAACACGATTTTTCAAACCGTTTCAAACAATTTCCTCGCCATCGTCGTCATCAGTTATTTTTCAACAATGGATCGTCATCTAGGTCGTTCTGATTTCAAGTTCCGCCGAATCGACTTTGCCTTTCATCCTCTTTCGGGATCGATAAAATAAGTAGCAGTAGAGTTGATGTAATCGATTTACCTCTCCCCAAAATTATGCCTATAGTTGAAAGGAATATTATACGCCTATGAATTTCCTCTTCCGTTCTGCTCATTCATTCTGCTTTATATCAACAATCTCAGTTGACCATGCTTTTTAATGAAGTGTTTAGCATATTTTGATACTTTTGTTTTAGTTGACTTGTAATGGTTTTAATTTTTATTAATCTTAGTACTTTATCATATTCTTAAAAATCTGTATAATACTTTTGATAATACTCTGTTTGATGATAATTTTGTCACCGTCCATGTTTTAATGCTATTTTGTAGAATGGATTCTACATAACAATTTAATAATGTTTTCTTTTGATTTTGATATCAAATTTTCTTGATATTAGTATTTTAGACAATTTTCAAATTACTTTCTGGCTACCTCAAATTTTCTTTTCATTTCTCTTTCACAGTTCTCGTTTTCTAATTACATGTACCCCATACATATTAATTTTAATGTCTGTTAAATTAGCTTTCCTTCAATGGTAATATTTATTTTGAGCAACTATTGTTCTTGTTGACTATCATGGATTTTGCATTCATTTCTTTGCCATTGCACTTACAATGCTCTGTGGGTTATCTCTTATAATAGTGATCTCTTATAATCGTCAATGCCTGTCGTTGATGTTTATATCTCCTTTTGACATTTTCGACATATTTTCTACTTTTCTGAAGACTTATTTTGTGTATAGGTTATATAGGTTAGAAGTCAAGCTATCTTGTCTGACTTCTTAACTTACCTCTGACGTTTCTTCGTCCAGTTCTTGTCACTGTTGTTCGCTCCATATGTCCTCATATACTTATCCCGTATCCTCAGTTCTTATAAAAATTTAACCAACTTTATCTTAGAGTGTATTAAGCAAACGTAAACAGCTTGATTTATGCTTTGGGATCTTTATCAAAAGGTCCCTTAGGTCAAACAATTCTTCACAAATTAACATGCCTGGCCTCAAACCATTTTGCGATTGATTTATTTTTCTATTTGTTCTTGATATTTTTTGTTGTAGTTGTTTAGACACATGACTGATTTACCTTATGGTTCTTAATCTCATAAAATGTTAAGCGTTTAGTTTTTTGGTAATGGAATAAAGACAGATTATTTTACATCAGTTACTATGTACCCAATCTATTACATTACACTAACTGCTTTAAGACAGATTGTAGTAACTTGATTCTTCCAATGTTCCAACTGGCATTTCATTAACTCCAGTGGTGGTGTTTTCAGTCGTGGTTGTTTGTTTGTCTGTCCGTAGACAAGATGTCTCAAGAACCGCTGGATGGATACGGATAAATCTTTCAGGGATGTTTGACCTCGTGACTGGCATCAACTGATTAGATTTTGACATCGATTGGGTACCGGACAAGGATTCTGTATTATTTGTTATATTTACTTTACTTTACATGATTACGATTTTACGTTGACTTTCAAGTCTTTCTCAATTATCTCCCTTTGGCCGTTTCCAAAGTCTTATTTTCGTTTCTCTATTATCAATTTTACTCGCGTCTCTATCTTAGTAGAAACTAATGGATAAAAAAAATCAAACTACATAAACACACGGCAGCAAAACCGTTCAGAAATTAAATAGTAAAGACATATTTTTATAATATATATATTATATTTTATACATACATGTTAACACTCTACAGTATACTTACATATATACATACATCTATACATCGATCTAAAATAACAGGAATACTAAAGGGAGGCCGGAATTTAAGAGATGAGAAAACCAAAAGGTCTCATTCTATTCATTGAAAAATCCCTGCCTTTGAAACTATTTTGAATGGTGAATTTGTTAACTTTGGATGAACTATTTATTGCTCTTACTAAATTTTCTACAGCCACCTCCACATTCCATGACTACCACTGGGATCGATCAGGTACCGGATAAGGGTTCTGGATTATTTTCCCGTTTTTTCTAAACTTAACTTTTGAGAGCGGTCGAGTTAATTTTTAGTATTCTCGTTTGTGAGAGCAGTCGAATTTATTTCAGATATTCTCATTTTAAAAATCATCTCTGGCTAATCGTTGAGAGGACGTTAGTGTTATGTCGATTCATTTGATTCCCTGTTGCATTTGATGTGAGTCTTGTTATTGTTAAATTGTTGAAGGTCTACCGCACCTAATTGTTATATTAGTGAATTGTTAAATTTTTTGTTACCTGAATTTTTATATTTCTTCCCCATTTATGGGGGAAGTTGTGGATAATATTATGGAAAGTAAACCAGTACCAGCAGGCAGTTACATTGCAGTGACTGGGAAAAGTCTAACCACGGATGTCTTGAAAGTTAGAGAAGTACAATTGAACGAAACGAACTTGAAGATGTTCAATGAACTGTTGAGAAAGGAAGGAGACAACCTGAGGCTGCTGACGCCGCCTAAGGAAGTTATAGAGAAAAAAAAACAGAGAGAAAGACAATAATATACAGAACGCTGTCTATTGCAACAAAAAAAGTGGAAATAGCAGCAGTGGAGGTGGTCAAAGAATGCTTGAGAGAAGTTAAAGATCTAACGACGTACTACACCAGAGGAAAGAAATACGGTACAGTGGAGGTACGCTTCGTGAGTGAAGAAGAAGTGATAAAACACTCCACTATGCCTTTGAGATCAACTGAGTGGGTGCTACTACCAATCTACTGTGGCAAAGTGCGGCTAGAGTGAGGATTGGTAGGGTGCCCCCAGAAATTGACGAGGCGTGGCTGGTGGTAACCATCCTTTATAATACAGAGGAGGACACCCACCAAAATACTGAAAATTACAAGAACTACGGCGGTGAACTAATGGGGATACGGACTGGAGGTGTTGGTTCACATCAATTTACCAGACCTCCATAAATTGCAGAGGAATTGGTGTTGCCTGACGAGACGAAACTGAGAGTTGTAGTGGAAGGAAGACCTCCCGTATGCTATCAGAGAAAAAATGACAGGTCAACACTTGTAAGTGACAAAGTCGAGGAGCGAAAGCAGAGACCGTTATCAACATCTAGCAAGGAGGAGAAAGTATAGAAGAAAAAGCAAAATGAGAGATGATAGCAACAAAGAATGAGAGACATTCAGAGATAGGAATACTAGCAACAGTAGAAGAGATTGGTGAAGGAAAACAGAGAGTGACACCAAAAGGGAAAAATATAAGAACTATGATACAATACACAAAAAGTGTAGAGATAGAAAAAAAGATTGCGAAGATGAAGAACGTAATTAGAATTAAATTGGCACCCACAGAGTACAATGAAGATGTGAAAGCTGTTCTGCTGGAAAGAGAAAGAGGAGAAAGGTTGAAGGAATTGTTTGGGGAAAAGATAGAATTGACAATGGTACAGTTTCGCTTCGATGAGTTGCCGCCGGTAGTGGAATTCGAAGATTTATTGGATAATATGGTGTAAATAGCGACTTTGTATAAATTTAAAAAAAAAAGGAAGAAAAGGAAAACCAACAGATACAAGGCAGGATATTGAACTGTTAGTAAAACTTTGTTTAAAAACAGTAAAATGAAACTGCCTGCTCATGGGGGGCGGCATGTAAGTCATTAGATCCTCAATTTTCATTGTATCCATAATTTTATACGATATGTGTTTTTATGTACCCCATCGAATTGTTTTGTCTGTTTTTGTGTTGTCCCATCTTTATAGAGGCTTTGTGTCTAATAAAAGAAATCAGGACGTTGATGTTGCATTGGCGGAGATTTGAGCTCTCTGAGTGTTCATTGCTTTATTAAAAAAAAAAACAGATTTGTTTCCATTATCAGTTTTGAAAAATGGTAGGCATTATGTTTTCAGCAGCATGTAATTATTCTAAAAATATATTTCCATTTTGTTCCTAATATTATCACTTAGTTTACACATGAATTTGTTACTTCTGATCTAATATAGTTTATCATATTTTTCTCAGGATTAAAAATTTTCAATTTGTTTTACACACTGATTATCCAGACAATTGGTTCTTAGTTTTCTAGATTTAGAGACTTATAAAATTTGATATTTATTCTTGCATTTATTTCTCTTCTTCCATTGTTTCAGATGTCCATAAGTCATCCTGTACATCTTCTCTACTTATACCATTTCAACCAGCGTTATCTTTTGTGATGTTTGCATGTGCGGCTTCATTATAGTTCATATTCGTTTTCTATTTTAATGACACTTGTATAAGGCGGTGAGCTTGCTGAATAGTTAGCATGCAGGGAAAATGCTTATTTGTATATTAAACAGAATTATAGTAGAATTAATCTTTTTATTAGTTTTCATATTTTCTTATTCGGGCTTACTTTATGACTTCAGTGCTATAAGGCGAGGAAGCTGGCAGAATCGTTAGCACGCCGGGAAAAATGTTTAGCACCGTTTCGTTCGTTTTTACACTTTGAGTTCAAATTCTGCCGAAGTCGACTTTACATTTTATCTTTTCGCGGTCGATAAAATAAGTACCAGTTAATCACTGGGGTCGATGTAATCAACTAACTCCCTCCCTCGAATTCACTGAATTGTGCCAAAAAGTAAAACCGATATTAATGCCCAAGCGAAAGCCTTCACATTCTAATCATGAAGAATAGTCTATTACATAGATAGGCATCCATCAGCTCGAGAGACCATGGACCTGCACCTGGAGAATTTGAATCAGCTGTGGTGGTGCAGTGTCTGCTATGGCTGCAGAGGCCCACGCGGGAGTGGCAGTCTCGCATACAGCGACTGCACTTGAAGAAGCTCTCTTCTGGCGCTACTGACTTTTCCTTTCTTTGAGCGTGTTTTTCTTTAATGCCAAGTTCCAGTTTCTATTTCCTTCGTTCCATCTCCTTACGTCGTATTTTATTTGTCTCGAGCGTTGGCAATCATTTGCGATCTCCTCCCATTTCAGGAATCCAGATCTATTGACTTCGTATCTCTCTTGTAGACGTCCTTGAAACGAAGATGATATCATCCTCGTGCTCTTCTGCCGGTGGCCAATTCCCCATACAGGAAGTCTTTTGGGATCATCTCGTCTTGCATGTGATATACATGTGATATACAGACGGCGCTGCTGGAACAGGGTGAATATACTGGGCATCTCGGCATGGTTGAGGATTTGAGTGCCGGTGACTCAGTCGGCCCACTTGATATCCAAGATGCGTGTCAGGCTACGAAGGTAGAAGACGTTGAGATACCGTTCCTGTCTGGAGTAGAAGCTCCATGTCTCGCTTCGCGCAAAACAGTGTGCTGTGGATGCACGCCTTGTAG
>NC_042997.1:141579389-141586889 GCF_006345805.1 Octopus sinensis | reverse complement strand
CGGTGTTGGACCGAGGATAGCAACGGTCCTGTGGGCAGAGATTGCCCGTCGAACGAAGCATCGAGGGAAACAGATAGTGAAGGAAGTGTTGCCGAAATCTGTGATGCTGGACCGGCTGTGTTTGCGGAACCTGGGCTGGTTGCCGAAATTTGTGACGCTGTACCCAAGAAATCTTGTGATTTGGAACCCGTAGAGGTTGAAGTAACCAAAAGGCCTGTGGAAGGTGTTATGGCTGATGCTGTTGTTCCGTGTCTGGAGCCCTTGGCATCTCGACCTCTGTCTCTCGGAGCTCAGGACGAAGAGCTGGCGAGGTCTGAGGCGAATGTCGCTGAGTCCGAGGTTCCGGCTCTGTGTGTGATGGTCGCGGCAGGTGCTATGCCGTGTGCGGGTCCTTTGGTGTCTGGACCCCTGTCTCTTGGGGCCCAGAAGGACTGTATGGTTCCCACTGTGGAGAGGCCACAGGCGTGGATGGACTGGCGGCCGAGCGTGCGTGTTGTGAGGCCTGCGGTACGGAAGCTGGTGAGGAAAAGGACCAGGCCCGTTGACGAGGCGAGACGGCTGCGAACGGTGGTGGGTCCACCGAGTCCAGGAAGACTGCTTCAGCGTTGGGTGAGCTTTGTGGTTGATGGTTGCTTGGGGCCGGTGGAGCCCGACAGGCAGTGCCTAGTGAAAGCTCGATTGAGGGTCGGGTGGACCCTAGTGGAAACAGAAGCTGGTGGAGCGCTGGGTGGGTCGGCCGATCTTTTGGAAGTGGCACAGGCGATTTGCAGAAGGCAAATCGAGGAATCGTGCCAGATGGCGGGCCAGTGTTGGGGCCAGTTCTGCCGATACGGCAACGCAGTTGAAGGAGGTGGTGGCCCACGGATGCAGTTGAGGAAGCGGTCCGCAAGGAGTCGCTGGTGCTTTGTTGGCACTTGGGGGAGCTCTGTATTTGATGGTTGCGTGGGGCCGGTGGAGCCCGACATGCAGTGCGGAGTAAGAGCTCAGTTGAGGGTCGGCTGGACCCTGGTGGAGGCAGAGTCTGACAGAGCGCTGGTTGGGTCGGCCGAGTTATTGAAGGCTGCGCAGGCGATTTGCAGAGGGCAAATCGTGGAACTGCGCCGGACGGTAAACCAGCGGCGGGGTCAGTTCTGCCGGTGCAGAGATGAAGTTAAGGGAGTTCGTGGTCCGCTGATGCAGTTGCGGAAGAGGCAACTGTTGGTGAAAAGCGCAGGACGTTGGTCGCGAGGGTTGTTGGATGCTGGTCGCACGGACCTGGCAGAACGTTTCGTCGACCAAGGCGGTTGTCACTTGAGGAGGCAGCGAGGCCGGAGGAAGGTCTCAGTACAGCAGCGCAAGAGGAGATATCGGCGACAGGTAACAGTGAAAGGACAGAATGGTCCCTGGTTGTCAGCGATAATTGCGCGGAATGGGGATGGTACAGCAAGGTGCTACGTGGGCTATAGAGCCCTGAGGAAGGTGGCCACTGTGAAGGATTGGCCGGAACCTGCCTGTGTGAGGGATTTGAGGAACTTCCTCGGACGGTGCGCCTATTGTAGGCGGCTAGTAGGAAGCCTGGCGGCGTTGGCGGTGGTATTGCCCAAGCCGCAGAGGGAAGGTGCCAACCTGTGGCTGGTGCTGAAGTGGTGGCCGTGGGAGGTGAGACCCCCGGAGGAGAAACCACCCAAGGGGACCCCCAGCCCCTGGAGAGTCTGCTGCTCGGAGGTGCGAGTTTAGTATGTTTTTGTCGGGTCGACAAAAGCTTAGGTAGGGGGTAGTGTTACGGTTTAGCTGGTGCATTTCCCGGTGACCCACATTGGAATTATGGTTCCGGCATGTCTAGTAGAAAAGTGACAGTCTTTTGTTTAATGGAGGACTAATGGGTTTTGGAATGACCTGTGACCTTGTGCGGGTGAATTAGGGGTCGCTCTGGACACCCCTTGAATATGTCGTGAGAGAGGATGAGGGGGCAGAGAGGACAGGCAGAGAGTATGGTAGAGCTGTCAAGAGAGGGTAATAGGCAGCAGGCGATAGAGATAGGCAGTAAGAGACAGATTGAGAATAGAGATAGAGTAAGGAATCAGATAGCAAATAGAAAGGCTAAGAGACAGCAGGCGATATAGATAGGGTATAAGGACCAGGGCAGTTAGAAAAGGTAAGAGCGATATAGACAGAGGGAGATGAGGGGAGTGGAAGAAGGACAGAGACGAAGTGAGGTCTGGTAGTTGGTAGTTGGTCGTCGAAGAACACAGACGGATCTGGCGGTCGTTGAGCGGTCGTCGAGGAGCACAGACGGATCTTGCGGTCGCTGGCCGGTCCTCGAGGAAGACAGACGGACCTTGGATTTAAGGAGCAAGCGTTGGAATTCTTAGGAGCAAGTTGGGTGCGAGAGAGAGCTTGGCGGCACAGAAGGGAATTAGCAGTATTCAGAGGAATTAGCAGTATTGAGAGGAATGGGACACTGGCATATTCAATTAGGAATTGAGGTATGTGTTTGTGCATTGATATGTGTCACGGTGTATTGAAAAGAGAAAAAGAACAGTCAAGGACTCTGTCGATGTGGTCGATAAAGGACATTGTGAAGAAGAAGAGTAAAGGACTTGTTGATTGTGATGTTTAGGAAGAGACTTTAAAGAACTGTTGTCTTGGGACGTGTACTCTTGAATTGTTACATGATGTTGTATTATGCTTTGAGTTGTACTCTTGAAATGCTGTTGTATTATGTATTGAGTAGTCACGTGCATGCTTTGATGTATCTTGATGTTGTAACAAATGTAATTGTCGTATAAACTGTTGTTTGAATATAAGCCAGTGTTGCCAGTTGTTGCCTTGCCTCTTTGGGTTGTATCTCGGGTTGTGCCTCTGTATCTCTGTGCTGTTGAGGTTGTGGCAGTATCTATCTGTGTCTCCTCTCTCCGCCTCTTTGGGTTCCGTGGCGGAACTTGTGTGAGCCGTTCGGGACGGGCGACGACGGGTGATTCCGTAACAATATATATATATATATATATATATATATATATATATCAGCAAGGGGAAGCGGCTGACCTCCCCCGTTCGAAGGTTATAATGGACACAGGTTCGTGTGTCACATAGCTAGCTAGAAGCGATGGCCTCTTGGAGCTAATCAACGGCAACATTCATCCTATTTTTCTGCACTGCCATG
Source organism: Octopus sinensis (assembly GCF_006345805.1). Lineage (NCBI taxonomy): Eukaryota > Metazoa > Mollusca > Cephalopoda > Octopoda > Octopodidae > Octopus > Octopus sinensis. The sequence goes on along the minus strand of NC_042997.1, from coordinate 141,583,747 downwards.
TCAGCTTGGCGATAACTATTAATATATATATATATATACAGTATATTATATATATACGCACACATACATATTGATAGATGGAGACATACATAAATATGTGTATGTATATGTGCATGTGTACATAGTGTATATCTATCTATACATACACACACACACACACACACACACACACATATATATATATATATATATATATATATATTTAGCGAGAGAGAAAGAGAGAAAGAAAAGGAGAGATCACTTGTGTGTCTGTCTGTATCTCTTCCTATATTTATATACATACAATTACAAGTTCAGGAATAAGTAGCGATAGTAATTAGTCTGTATATATTCAAGCGTAGATATTTGCAATCGTGTGTACATGCTCGAGGATTTCAATGTGTGTGGGTCAATCTATTTATCTCAACGATAATTAATTACCTATTCATTGCTATGACAAGATTATGAAATAATTTCTTTAGACGAATAATTGTGTTAACTGAAAGAATATATTAATTATTAATTAATATATTGATTAGAATTCGATCAACTGTCAAGAAGGAAACACTAATCAATAATTTTGTTATGCCTAAGTAAGGATAGCTAATTGCAAGGTTAATTAGAAAAAAATTATTTATTTTCTAGCATTAACTCGACAACCTTCACTGCCTGTTATCTGTTTTTCTTTTTCTTCCGTATTTTTTGTCTTTTTCTCTCTCTATCTCTTTTTATACTCATATCTATGAATTCGTATATACATACACACGTGTGCACAAACACACACCTCCACCCATACACACACATGGGCATGCACCCCCCACCTATATCTATATTTTCATCCTTTACTTGTTTTAGACATTAGACTGCGGCCATGCCAGGGCACCACACCGGAGAGATTTAGTCAAACGAATCGCCCCCGGTACTTATTCTTTTAAAGTTTGGTACTTATTCTATCAATTTCTTTTGCCGAATAGATAAGTCATGAGGGTGTAAACACATTAACACCGGTTTGGGGACAAACACACACATACATATGACGGGCTTCTTTCTGTTTTCACATGACAAATCTACTCACAAAGTTTTGGTCGGTCCGAGGTAGTAGTAGAAGACATTTGCCCAAGGTGCCACACTGTGGGATTGAACTCAGAAGCATACTTCTTATTTCACACCTACACCTGCGTATCTGTCTGTCTGTATATATATATATATATATATATATATATATATATATATATATATATATATATATATATATATATATATATATATATATATATATATATTATGTTTATAGTATGTGTATATATATATATATATATATATGGTATAATTCGGGTGAAAGTCACGTAATGTGCATTTAAGAGTTCTTGTGCCATTTTTGGCCACTACATCTCGGTTAGGGCAGTGAACTCGCGGTTGTAGGATTGCTGTTTCGATTCCCAGACCGGGCGTTGTGAGTGTTCATTGAACGAAAACATCTAAAGCTCCACGAAGCTCCGACAGGGGGTCGTGGTGAATCCTACTGTACTCTTTCACCACAGCTTTCTCTCACTTTTTCTTCCTGCTTCTGTTGTCACCGTATTTCAAAGGGCCAGCCTTGTCACACTCTGTGTCACGCTGAATCTCCCTGAGAACAACATTAAGGGTACACGTGTCTGTGGAGTGCTCAGCCACTTGCGCGTTAATTTCACGAGGAGGCTGGTCCGTTGATCGGATCAACTGGAACCCTCGTCGTCGCAACCGACGGAGTCCCACAATATATATATATATATATATATATTATATATATATATATATATATATATATATATATATAAAACGATAAACGTCGCCCTTTTCAAACCTAGCCAGGCTCATGGGCCCGGTTTTCCGGTATTCTGTGGCGTATGTGTTCCCCCCCAGCTGGACGGGATGCTAGTCCATCGCAGCATTACTCAAGAAACAAGAAGAGAGAATGAGAGAAAGTTGTGGCGAAAGAGTACAACAGGGGGCGCCACCACCCCCTGCCGGAGCCCCGTGGATCTTTTAGGTGTTTTCGCTCAATAAACACACACAACCCCCGGTCTGGGAATCGAAACCGCGAGCCTCCGATCGCGAGTCCGCTGCCCTAACCACTAGGCCATTGCTCCTCCACACACACACACACTCATACATTTTGCTGAGTTTATATTCAAATATCATTATACAAGAGTGTTCTTTATAATTACTATGTAGTTGAATATTTCTCAGCAACAACCGTGTGTGGGCGTTTCATCGGGTGGAATACGATCAAAACAGTGTTTTTGGCAACTTAAATTCGTATTCTTTGCAGAAACAAATGAAGAGTGACTGCATGCTTATTAAGTTTTACTTTTTTTATGATGACAAAATCAGTTTAAAAGTTATTCATGTCTTTGCCTCGTGAAGGGACTTCTATCTACGGATAAACTGGATGTAACTTTGTTGAAGGAATAAGGTTTTTATTCCATGCATCTTTGTAGTTTCTCCGTCTTTCGAATAAAACGCTTTCATAAACTTAATGGCATGAAACACTTTTTCAACAAGTGGGTGATTATGTCTTTTCGCTATTATTCAGCTTAGCACTTTCTACTCCTTTAATATTCGAGTGTTTCTCATCTGCTGAAGTTCATGAAAACGTTAGCGTTAAGGAACTGGAACAAGTGCATTAGTCGAACAATGTGCGGCTGATGAATGGGAATGTGTTATTGGATGGTCATCTGCTAAAAACATATCATACCACCAGAACTCTACGGGACGTTATTCCTTGTCTTTTTTTCTCGCCAATTTATAGCTTTCTCTTACTTCTATTGTGATGTACATAGCTGGAGGGAAGCATACACTTCTCTCTATCTACAGTAGGACGTTTAACAAATCGTTATACTTTCCTGAGGTGGCAAACTGGCAGAATCGTGAGCACATTGGGTAAAATGTTCAGCGGCATTTCGTCCGTCTTTACATTCGGAGTTCATATTCCTCCAAGGCCGACTTTGCCTTTCATCCTTTCGGGATCAATAAAAAAAGTCCCAGTTGATCATTGGGATTAATGTAATCGACTTAACCCTTCTTCAAAAATTGCTGGCCTTGTGCCAAAATTTGAGATCATTGCTATACTCTACCATAGCATTGAAAACTTGTCTCCGATTGTTAACATCAACATACAAGCACACAGACACGAACACATAGACATACAAACACGTACGTACACATGCATATATACATAAATGCAAATTTATGAATATTATAAGTGGAATTATATTTTGTATAGATAACTGCGGTTGTGTGTATGTGTTTGAGGATTTCTCTGTGAGGGGGCTAATTATATTTATCCTAATGAAGAATAATTACCAGTTAATATGGATGATAAGATTAAGAAATAATTTCTTTATATAACTAAGAGTGATAACTCGAAGGAATATATAAATTATTAATTAGTATCTTGATTATAATTCAGTTGTTGTCAAAAATAAAACATTAATCAACAGCTTCTTCATGAGTAAGCTAGTCTAAATAATTGCGAGGTTAATTAGAAAAATGTATACATTTTCTGGTGTTTATTAAGTTGCATCAAGTGTTTCATATAGTTAAGCCACTTTATTTGCTTCTATTTCCCTTCTTTCACTGTGTCCTTTTTGCACACACGCACATACATACACACATCAATGTTTCTATACAAACACACATGCGTGTTTATATATACATCTATACATATAAATTTGACATGGGTGATTCTTTCTGTCTTGGGATTTACGGTCAAACGGCTGGGTGGAATTGCGTGAAAAATTACACAGATGTGTAGAAGGATCTTTTCGGTTTGAACGGCAGTTTTTAACAATTTCTAGGTAACTAAAAATTTTAAACTTCGTATACTGATAGAATCTGTCTATAAAACATCTTTTTCTCTTGGCTTTATTAAGAACATTCTATAGTTTGTAAGATATTTGTTGTTTTTTTCTTCAATTTCTGCAATTTCAACCAATCAGTGACGTCTATTGAGGTAAAAAAAAACATTCTGTGCCGTATGAATATGTCCCTCGTTTAGGAAACAGATTGGGTTTATTTACATTTCTGAAGAAAAAAGATACCCTCCCCCCACCCCTAACCCTAACCCTAACACTTAAACAGATTGAAATGCAATAGATCGATACTAGGGTCATAATTATGGGTGACAATTTCATATGACACTGCTAGAAAAAACTGCCGTTCAAACCGAAAAGATCCGTGTAGAATGATCCGGTGGTGATGCTGGGCTTTGTATTTTTTCATAGCTCTCACGATTACCAAGACAATCTACTATAATAATGCACTCGTGTTTATGAATGAGAAAGGAAGGGGTGATGTCATATTTTTTCATAGCTCCCATGGTTACTGAGATAATCTAC
>NC_042997.1:141564389-141576889 GCF_006345805.1 Octopus sinensis | reverse complement strand
TAATAATATTCGACTGGCTGCATAATATCAGTGAGTCACTCCACGATGAGCCGCAATTTCTCCGCATTGAGAAGTCACAGCTCCGCCACTACGGAGATGTGATTAGAATGTCGCAGGAAAAAATGACAGGACAGCTTCCTCAAGGCAAGCCAACGGGCAGGAGACCAAGGAGAGAACCAAGAGGGAGATGGTTAGGATAATATCCGTAATCTCAGTTGGTCACGTTCGAAAATTCAACCGGAATATGCAATGATGGTTTCTTCTGACAGGACCCTATGGATGAGGAGAATACTACCTCTACGATCCTACTAGAGAAGATGGATTGATAGGTAAAATATTTAAAGAATGTTGTAGAATAAAAGCTCCTCGCTTCTTATTAATAAGCTTTACCCTGCATTGTTTCAGAAGCTTTCATAAAATTCACTTCAATGTTGTAAGTATTCTTATTGCTATCAAATTCATTGGGTTGTGGGGAAAGAATTAGTTGAACAAGGACCGTGATATGGCCGTTACTTTCTTGATAGGACAATATTCATTGTTGGACATCCTAGTAATACTATTCTATTAATGCAATTTTATTTCAAGGTAATATTTTTCTCTCGGTACCTTAGCCCTTCCATATAAACCCTACTGCAGCATGTCACATGTAAAATTATTCTCATAACAACTATACTTTTTGATTTGTACACATGCTTTGTTTCACTACAACTTGCACATTTCTGCTAAATTTGCATTTCTTCTAAAAAAGGAAACCTCAGAATATCTTGCGCTGTTGTAGTAAAAAGATAAGAAGCATGTATTCTATATTGAAAGGAAAAGATACATTACATAGCCTTCTCTCTATATATACCATACACAATTCTAAAATATCACCACTACCAACATCATCCCTTCTATGGCACTAAAAATCAATAAACGAACTGCCAAAAATATTTGAAATGTCTACCCAAATAATCAAACGAAGCAGATTTATAAATAATTACCAATGGTCAACAACAAAACTGTCATCCTAGACACTGTACGATCAGAGCAGCGTGCAATAGGCCAGATGTAGTAGTCGAAAAATGTTTCAAGACAAGCGCAGTCTAGCAGTTGGTGAGTTAATGTGGTGACACATACTGGGTCAACAAAACTGGAAGTAAATACTCGAATATCCGACCACAAAGGAAATATCATATGTGAGTTAGCCTTTGTGTCTTAATGATCTATGCCTTGGCTTTGATTATACAGAAGCAAAAGCTAACTTTCAACTGTAGAGGTCTAGAGGTAATTTTGATGCTAGGAGATGTATTTTCAGTCTCACTGAACACAAATATATATTATATATTTCCGACACTCAGTAATCGTCAATAATATATAAGGACCCTAACAAGGACAATGGCAAATGGAAGATGAATATCACATCTGATGTCAGATTTATTTCACTCTCCCCAGCAATTAAACTTATTGACATAAACTCTTTTTGATTAACACGAAATAAATTAGGTGAAATGATTCTCTGGGAGTATAGTCTGCAATATTAACAAAATGCTAAACAAAGTGTTTAAGTGTAATTTCAGAACCTACAGTGAACATCAAATGATAATAAAGGATTGATCTTAAGTAGTCAAATCCTGACAAAGGCTGCAGTAAGACGCATGATTGAATAAGTAATTAAATAAATTGAAGAATGCATTAATTCTTCAGTTTTAGAACAGGAAATAGATGATTTAAACATACACTAAAAATGATGAATCTATGCAATTCTATGAGATATCAGTGCAAACTAATAAATACATTAAAAGAAATTCCTTGTCATCATTATTAATGAAATGAAGATTAAACACAATAATGTCCGTAGATATCCGAACAGAGTGCCGAATACACTCATAATAAATAAGTAGAATTAATTTCCAATTAAAATTCCCTTGCTACTGAAAGAAATAAAATTTGGGGATAAATGAAGATAGAGAATTAGCATTAATTAGAGGAATAAAAATAATTAACATTATATAAAAAAAATAATGAACAACATGAAAAGTTGCTGCAACATGAAAAGTCGATAAATATTGGTTTCAAATTTTGGAACAAGACCAGCAATTTCGTAGGAGGGGCTAGTAATCATCTTATCTACTCCTACAAAATTGCTGGCCTTGTGTAAAAATGGGAAACTAATATTAAGTATGTATACCTTATATGTAGACAACAGAAAAGTCTTAATGTAGACAGCTCCATATTGACGAACAGAAAGCATTGTAGAAAGAAAGGTATTAAAAATAGAAGTGATTAAAAGCTGAACACTACACACAACTGACAAATATAGATAGAAGAGTCTCTGTTTAGAGGGAAATCTCGCAAGGAATCACAAAATGTTTAATTTTAAATGAATAATAATCTTTTCTACTCTAAGCACAAGGACCGAAATTTTTGGGGAGGGGGCCAGTCGATTAGATCGACCTCAGTACGCAACTGGTACTTAATTTTTCGACCCCGAAAGGATGAAAAGCAGAGTCGACTTCAGTGGAATTTGAACTTAGAATGTAAAAACTGACGAAATACCTATTTCTTTACTACCCACACGGGGCTAAACACAGAGAGGACAAAAAAGACGGACAAACGGATTAAGTCCATTATATCGACCTCAGTGCGTAACTGGTACTTATTTAATCGACCCCGAAAGAATGAAAGGCTAAGTCGACCTCAGCGGAATTTGAACTCATAACGTAGCGGCAGACGAAGTACGGCTACGCATTTCGCCCGGCGTGCTAACGTTTCTGCCAGCTCGCCGCCTTATCATATGAAAAATAATCTTTTCTACTCCAGTCAATTAGACTGACCCTAGTACGCAACTGGTACTTAATTTATCGATCCCGAAAGAACGAAAGCCAAAGTCGACTTATACTAAGTCAAAATACTGCTAAGCATTTTGCCCGGCGTGCTAATGTTTCTGCCAGCTCGTCGCCTTATATGAATAATAAGGGTTTATATAATGTTTACACAAGATCAAAAATTGAATTGACTCATACCTTTGATTATGTTATTGACGTAGTATTGATGAAACGTCAAATCATTCAACGATAAGATTTTTATTATTAATGCAAGTTATTTAATCCTCTAGTTTATAATAATCTAATACCCACATGATAATTAAGATCATAGTGATTGCAGCAGCATCAACGATAAAGACAATATACTAGTTTGCTTCATTTTTAAGCTAGGATCAAGGCAAGAAAGTTTAGGACAGGGAACGACGACTATGTCGACCTAATATATAATGGTACTATATTTAATCAACCCCGGGGGATGACAGGCAAAGCTGAATTCAACAAGATTTGAATTGAGAACGTAAAGGGTCGGAGGAAATGCCGTAAACATTTTTCCGATCTGCTAACGATTCTGCTGAATCGCTGCATTAATAACAACTATAATAATCATTTCTACTATAGGCACAAGGCCTGAAATTCTAAGGGAGGGGACTAGTCGATTACATCGACTCCAGTTTTTCACTGGTACTTAATTTATCGACCCCGAAAGGATGAAAAGTAAAGCCAACCTCAGCAGAATTTGATCTCAGAACGTTACGACAGGCGAAATACCACTAAGCATTTCGGCCGGTGCGCTAACGATTCTGCCAGCTCAGCACCTTCTTTATAATAGTTTCTCTTTACAAATATGCCTACACGGTTAATAAGAAGGAGTATCAATTCTTTCATTCAAATAACCACCCTGTATTTCAACACCGGACAACAACACTATGTAACTTCATATTCTTGAGACAAAATACCGGATAAGGTCTAAGGAGTAGAAAACAACTCTAAACCCTTTCAATCGTGTCCATCTTACTACTGTCGCCATAAGCAAAGACTAATAACATGTCAACTACTTTTGAGGAGATTACAATTGGTTAAATGTATCACTGTACTTAACAAATAATGCTTTTATCGGTCCAGAACGGATCCAAGGTAGATACGACCTTGGTGGGATTTGAATTCCGAGTGCAGAGGATCATAATTAAATACTGTAAGACAATTTTTTTCTCTGATCGACCGTTCCTGCCATTGATTTGATAGTAATATTAATGTTTTTTTTTTAAAAGCACACTTAATAATAATTATTATATCCTGATATGAAACGAAACACAACAACAACAACAATAATACACGTCGTTTTAGCGAGGATATCTATAGCGAACTCTTTAATATTGTAGAGAATAACATACAGACAAGGACACACACAGACTCAGACACACACACACCGCACGCACGCATGCACACACACATGTGTATGTGTTTGTATATATATATATATATATATATATATATATATATATATATATATATATATATATATATATATATATATATATATATATATATATATATATACACATATATATGCATGTATGTATATATACATACATTCATGTACACATACACATTTACACACAGATATATCGAGTACCAGGAATAACTGCAACAATGGCAACAGTAATATATAAGCACCATCAATATTAATAACATCACCGTCAACGAGCCTCGATATTAATTATAATAGAAAAAAAAAGTTGTTATTATCATCGGGAGGATCTTAAGCTATAATCTGATTATTATGATCTGAATCTAATTTTACTAATGGTATATACTGAAGATGCGTACTTGTCTTTTGATAATGCACTTAGGAAATCACAATGGATAAAATTTACATGCCATGGTATTTGACAGAGAATTACTAATTGAAGGCGAATATATATTACGGCAGTCATTTATTTATACTTGTTTGGTGTGGGAGAATTCAATCTAGCCACAGTAAGATACCAGACCAATGTATTTGTAAATAGTTAGTTACTTCAGTATGCCAATCCCAAATGAGACATTCACATTTTTATTTATTCTGCTTATCTGATCCGTTTGTTTGCCTGTTAAATAAAGTATTGTTTGGATGGGATTATGCCAGATAAGAAACTAAATCTTGTAAAATTAAGGGCAGAGGCTTTAAACAACTACTGATATCTTCTTTAAAAGAGTCATGTTTGTGTTTGTTATTTTATTATTTTCTGTTTTGTTTTCTCAATCAAAAGGAACAAAGGTATCTTTGCGTGAGGTTTGAGCAGTTTCAGTTAGTTTTGTATAGTTAAGTGGGAGAGTATTCCATTTAAAAGAGGGTTAGGTAGCCAGTTGCAGATAAAGTTGATAGAGCTTTCACTTATCTGTTTGCTATGCAGAACTGTTCACATTTTAAATGGTGTGTGTTAAAAATTATATGCGGAATGAAATGGAGATAATTCTAGATTGCGATGATTACGAATATCGTTTGGGGAGGGATCTAACGATGGACGTTTTAGGTCAGTTTTCATTACTAAACCATATTCAGTCAGTGTAACACATAGTAGGCGTGATTTTGCTTTAAGAGTAAAATAACGTTTAGTCAATAATATACATATACATATACATATATATATATATATATATTATATATATATAATATATATATATATATATATATATATATATATAATATATATATTATATATATATATATATATATCTTATATGCTTGTAGATTAGACAATTTGCGTAATGGCAGTTGCAGTGATATCTCATACAAGCTGACTACTTTTACAGTCGATGCTTCACAGGTTGTCTCGTTGAAATGATGACTGCTGTGCAGCTGATTTTATAAAGTTGAATTGCTCCAGCAATTGACATATTGAAGAGAAGTCTTAGAAGTAATAACTAGTGGTGCTGAGTAGCGCAGTGTTGACCTGTGGTGGTGGTGTGATGATGCAATATTGGTTTCAAATTTTGGTACAAGACCAGCAATTTCGGGGGTGGGGGATAAGTCAATTACATCAACCCCAGTGTTCAACTGGTACTTATTTTATCGACCTCGAAAAGAGAAAGGCAAAGTCGACCCCGGTGTCATTTGAACCCAGAACGTAAAGACAGACGAAGTGCTGTCGGGCATTGTGCCTGTCCTACTAACGATTATGTTTGCTCACCGCCTCATTCGATTTTGTAATATTGATTTCTCACTTAGTCACAAGATCTTAAATTTTAGGAGACGGTATATTGGATTAAATCGATCCAGTGCATGACTTTTATTTTACCGTCATTAAAATGATGAAAGGAGAACGTCATCTCGGCAATATTCGAACTCAAAACGTAAAGGTCGACGACACGAAAATAATTGATACATTTGCACAAAGAGAGATATTCCGTTCGCTAACAAACTAACTGCAGTTTCAAGTTTATAAATCTGGTGTCCATGTTTCATTTTGATGTTCGTTATACATAAAAATGCATATCAGAATACTGACACTTTCAGTTTTGGTGGCGTGTTTGTTTTTTTGGCAATTAGGAACACGTGTTAAACGCTTGCAAATATATTTGCTTTTCTATCTTTGTTATATGTATAGTTTTATGTATATCTATGGATTATTTTACTCTTGGCATCACAAGTGGAATCGAGATAAAGATTACCAATCTGATACAAGAAGCAGTTCGCTACCCAACTCCTGTCACCTTTTCTGCCCAAGTATCACTTGTATACATGACACTTGTATGCATCACAGTACAATAGATCAGTACAAAGTAACAGTACAATAGATCAACATTAATATATTTAACGTTGTGTTGCCGTTAAGTGAGGACATCCAGAGCTTCCATTAGAACAAGACTATCAATGCTTAGTAAACGAACCTATATACTTCAGAGTATTGAAAATTTCAGTAATACGTATAATAAATGCAGATGTTAAATAAACTAGTTTTAAATAACACATTCTACTGCCGGAATAAAAATTTATATAAATGATACATTCAATACATATTTAATTACATACAACAATGTAATTATATATTAACACTTACTTATTTGTTTATGTAATTTTATCATATTAATGCCGAAACCTAGGCGCTGTTTCCTACCGCCTATAGATATGCATAAAGACATAAACTTTAACTAAATGGCGCAAACATAACAAAATACAATAGTAATATAGAGTATAGACGCTAAGGAAATGATGCGATGCAGGCATAATAAAAATTTGCAGTATCCTACGAGTTAATTGAGGCCATTTTCAAAGATGAAAGTATCTTATAAAAAATTCTGTGTACTCAAAAGTATTAATGCGCGTGTGAAAATTTCAATTTATCAATGACAGCTAATTAAAATGTCTAATACAGCGATCGAGGAAATTGATTGCCTCAGATAAGTTATTTGAAAGTCAGATTCAAAATGGCTGAATTTCTAATTAGTTATAATTATACAGACAAATGTGACGAATAATATCAAACAAATCTATGCATTTTCTATAAGGTGATGATAAAGTTAGAAGAAAACAGCTCTCTTAAAAGGAAAGTTTTAGAGAGCTACGGTTCTGGACAGTAAAACATTTGTAAGCGTGTGTAACAATATATTATCAGAATCTCCATTAAATGTAGGTTCTTAATTAACATTTAAATAAACACGAAAGAATTTACATTAAATGTAAATGCCAAATTTTAATAACCTAATTAAAGAAACTTTAAACCAATTCTTCTGTATTATATATTCATGTATATTAGCCAGCATCATACAAAGGTTAAATAAAGTTAAATTTCTTAGTGTAGTAATCGATCCAGTCTCGATAAACTGGGCAGTGAAATTTTGTTGCAATTATGCAACTCGAAAACTTTGATAAAACATAAATGTCTTACAGTTTAAATTTCTCCCTTCAAAAAATATTTACACATTCATATCGAGGTAAGAAATCGTCATATAATTAATTTGTCTCGCTAAGAAGGACAGATAATTCGCAATGGAGATTTACCATAATTTCTCAAATGTTGAACCGTTAATCCCTACACATTTTTAATCCCTTCGTTTTTCTTTTTTCGTTCTCTCTCCATTCCTTTCCCTCTCAAACCTTTCTGCTGAAGAGCGCATGCTCGAAACGTCAAAGACTTTTCCATTCTTTCCGAGCGTAAATTTAATACACCTGCTTGTTGTTCAGTCATCTGTTTTGTCTTGTCTTTAGTTTTCTGTAAATTTGAACTACACACACACACACCACACACACACACACACACACATATATATATATATATATATTATATATATATATATATTATATATATATATTTACATATATTGGGTTGGCACCTAAGTTCCCACGGTTTTTAAAATTTAAATATTTTAAAAGGTTTAATAAAAAATAACAACTAATTAATCAATAATGTATTTACTCTTGTTTACAACTTCTTCCCAACGTTCAAGAACATTTTCAATACCTTGTTGGTAGAAATCCCCCGATTTCGACTCGAAAAATTGATCCAACCAAGCTCTCAATTCTGCATCAGTATTGAACGAAACTCTGTGCATAGCATTTGAAAGAGATCGAAAGAGGTGGAAATCCGTTGGTGCCAAATCAGGAGAGTACGGCGAGTGTGGTAGTATTTCTCAGCCATGCGTTTGAATGACTTCCTTGGTCATATTGGCGATATGAGAGCGGGTATTGTCGTGCAGCAGAACTCCATGCTGCCTATTAGGTATTTTTTCTTGAATAGCTATATTGAGTCGTTCCATCTGTTGAACATAGAGCTCCACGTTGACCGTTTGGTTCTGTTCAAGCAATTCGTAATAGATAACCCCTTTCCCGTCCCACCATACGCACAACATCGTGTGCGTATAATATATATGTATATATATATATAATATATATATATGTATATATATATATATATATATATATATAGATATATATATATATATATATATATATATATATATATATATATATGTATATGTAATATATATATATATATAATATGTATGTATATATATATAATATATAGTATATATGTATAGACGCAGGAGTGGCTGTGTGGTAAGTAGCTTGCTAACCAACCACATGGTTCCGGGTTCAGTCCCACTGCGTGGCATCTTGGGAAAGTGTCTTCTGCTATAGCCCCGGGCCGACCAATGCCTTGTGAGTGGATTTGGTAGACGGAAACTGAAAGAAGCCTGTCGTATATATGTATATATATATATATGTATGTGTGTGTATGTGTTTGTGTGTCTGTGTTTGTCTCCCTAGCATTGCTTGACAACCGATGCTGGTGTGTTCACGTCCCCGTCACTTAGCGGTTCGGCAAAAGAGACCGATAGAATAAGTACTGGGCTTACAAAGAATAAGTCCCGGGTTCGATTTGCTCGACTAAAGGCGGTGCTCCAGCATGGCCGCAGTCAACTGACTGAAACAAGTAAAAGAGTAAAAGTAAAAGAGTATATATATATATGTATGCATATATATATATATATATATATATATATATATATATAATATATATATATATATATATATATATATCTATTGGCAGCAAAACGCGTCCATCATCTACTACCACCTGACCGTCGTACCTTGTCCCGACCCTACCATCACCAAACTAGAACGCATTCTCTTTCGCTTCTTGGGGAAAGGATGCGTCCCGATGGTCAGGCGATCCATTTGCTGTCAACACCCGTTAAAAGGAGGGCTGGGCATGCCGTGGTTGATGATGCGCAGACACGCGCTGAGACTGCAACATCTCCGGCTTTATGTAGACGACGGTGAACAAGTGTGGTCGCCGTTGGTGAGGCACGCTTTCCCGCAGCTCGTCTCCATGACAGAACTGCAGTCGTGGATCAAAAAGAGGCCGAGGAAGGGCGAATGGCACCGCGAGTGTCGCGTTGCTCTCAAGCAACTATGCCGTCCCGGGTCGACCTTGAGTGACTTCAACACAGCCCAAGCATTCTATAGGGGATTAGTGGAGGGGAGGTACGACGACGATCTTGGGGCGAACCTGGGCGTCGACGAGGAATACCTGACCTGCCTGTTTGAGACGACTTTCGGGCCGGGACCTATGGACAACTTCCAGAGATCCCTGGCCTGGCAGTGCTACCAAGAAGCGCTACCTGTTCGGGATAAGTTCTATAGGCATGGCTCGAGAAACACGGGGCCGACCTGCCCGAGATGCGGGCAGAGCGACGAAACTGTTCTGCACGCAATCGTGCAGTGTCCAACAATCTCCGACCTGTGGGCTTATGTCGAACGGCTGCTGTCACGTGTGGGATGAGTCGGTTTATCAGCCGAGTCTATCGTTAATATCGTCACGCCTCCTTCTTTCAAACGGGAAAGAAGAACTATTTTTATCATACTTGTGGCTATGGCGAAAGACTGTGTCTGGTGGACGCGCCTGAAAGGATTAAAGACAAACACTTTCCCCTCTGGTCAATCTCTCATCAACTTCTTCAAGTATCACTTGAAGAGGAAAGTGAGAGTAGAGAGGCAAGTTTTGTCTAGTGAATGTTTTAAAAAAAGATGGGTGAATGTAGCAAGGATGGCACGTATGAATGACAAAGCCATCTTGACTATGATCCTATGAACCGTAAAAATTAATACAGAGAGTTGCTTATTTGTAAAAAAAATATAACAAGTGACTTCATTGACCGAGGTTACCGTGGTCTTTTCCGTAGGCTTTTCTTTCCACCGGTAAACCTCACCTGTCCTCCCCTTTACACTTTATATTGACATTTCTGTGATAACGATCCCTATTGATCGATTTTTTCTTTTTCCTTTTATTTTTACCCCTCCTTTATTTTTGTTTATTTTTTTTGCTTTCCTCTTTCTTTCCTTTTACGATCCCTTTTGATCGAAAACCAAACCCCCTTTTTTTTGTCCCCCAAAAGAAAAGCTCTACCTTGTAATTTGTCCCGTCTGTGTACAGCCCTGTGTGGCTAATAAAGAAACATATCTATATATGTATAGGTATATATCATATACAAACATTGGTACACGCACAATGACATCTATCTATCTATCTATCTATCTATCTATCTATCTATCTATCTATCTATCTATCTATCTATCTATCTATCTATCTATCTATCTATCTATCTATCTATCTATCTATCTATCTATCTATCTATCTATCTGAATGTATGTATCGCGACTATCCATTCCTTTACGCGTATGACCACGTTTTGTTCTAAATTTACAAATATCGTATCTATTTGTTATAGGTTCCACTGTGACAAATAAAACAGCACCGTGGTAACACTAAAATTCCCCTACACATATAGCATCAGTCACTTGAACTGGAAGCATCTGCGCAGATGACAGAAAGATCACAACTGATTCCGTCTATTTTACCCCTAATCTAACCCTTCCTTAACCTCACAAGCGATGAAACTACAGAAACGGCGGTAATTTATTGTTACATATGCACCTGTTATCCTGACCGGAGAAAAGATGAAAAAAACCCTTCTAGATCAAGCTTTATACTTTCTTTTCTTATCTTCTCTTTTACTGCTGCTGAGAAACATGTAAATATACGAGGGGTGCATGAAAAGTCTTGAGACTAAAAAAAAAAACACAAATCATGGTACAAGACTTCTGATGAACGTACAAGACTTCAAGGCTCAAAACTTTTCATAGATCCCTCGTAGAAGTCCAGTAGGTGTTCCAAGAATGAGTGAACCATATGATTCCGTATTCTATTTGTTACTATTGTTAGAAATCCGATGGTTTATACCTTAAGTGAGGTACACAGTCTGGTTTAATTTTTGCGTTATTTTTCTTTAGACGCAAACATTGGTCAATGTACTTCTTACAACTATTTAAGTTCAATGGACGGAATAGTTGCGAGTACTTTGTAATCTTGCAAGTTAGCGATACGGCAGGTCTTGAATATCGGAGATGTACTTGCAGCGGAACCGTGTTAGTGACCACGTCGCAGTTAGTGTTACGAAATTTTGACACCAAATGATAAATTTGAAAGTGAACAGTTGTCGTGTGCTTTTGAATGGCTATCATGCGTCCTTTACGCTTTAGTAGTTAAATATTGAAAAATCTTAAGGCCTAATTTTATAGATATAATTTTGTCGGTGTAATTATCTAGGCTCAATTTTTTCCGCAATTTCAAGAAATAATTCCTTCAAAGTAACAGCATGTTTTCGGTGTATAAACAAGGAAATTATCTTTAGAAAAATAAAAGTGAATCGTTACAGCCAATCTATCTTTATAAGGTATAAAACGAAAATATCTCCTAAAAGTAGCAAAAATATTTATATTCTCTTAGGCATAAAACGAAAAATTATCTCTTAAAGTATAGTTAGGCATCAGTTCTTTTCTTTGCGTGTAAAAGATTTACCCCAATCATAGCATAAAGTGGTTTATTTTGAGAAATCAGAAAATTTTATGGTTTTTTTCCCATATACTTTATATATATATATAATATATATATGTATATTTGAAGGATAGGCTTCTGTAAGAAAGACAGAGGGAGAGAGAAAAAGAGAAAGAGAGAGCGAGAGGGAGGAGAGGAGAGGGAGAGAAAGAGAGAGGGAGACAAAAAAGAGGGAAGTATCTTTTTGAAGCTGATTGTTTATATCTATCTATCTATCTATATTGTGAAAATGTAGACTTATGAAATCCATTTATAGATCGCTAAAACATTTTCTCGAATCTCACTTAAATATATCCTTTCCATATGCTTCACTGCT
>NC_042997.1:141554389-141561889 GCF_006345805.1 Octopus sinensis | reverse complement strand
GGATGCCTAAGAATATATTTTCCAACGTTGTTATTTCTCCAAGTATAGATTACGTAATATTCTGTTACTAAATAATGTTTGATAAAATAAGCAACATATGTGTCACATGACAAATATATTTCAGGAGTTGTAAATTTTCCTTTCATTGTGTAAATGGTGATGTTCTACTGTTGTATGATAAATAATTTACCTCTTGTGTTTTTCATCTGGGTCAAAGATTTGAATATAGTTAAAGTTTATCCGAGAAGAACTAAGGAGGGCCGGAGCTACTGTAGCATATTGCAAAGTGTTTTAGATATTTTCCATAATGTTATCAAATATTTGAAGGACCAGTAATTCGATAAGCTAATCGTGCGGATTTAATCTAAAGACATCTTGTAATCAACACCATTTACCGCTTTCGTAACTTTCACATTATCCACTTGTTTAGTATTTGTTAAATGGGACTTAGACATATTTTTCTTCACTAAAAATATTATCTAATTTTATTGGACAATATTTGAAAGATTCGGGCATGCTATTGACGTAGCATTAAATTAAAATAACCACACTTTGCGGATGTACACCGTTGGCAGGTAAAATACAAAAGTTTTCGTCCGATATAAACTGTTTTATAGATATACTTCGTTAAAAACGCAATATATCGGAGGGAGACGAAAATTCGTCCCATTAGCGGCTTGCATTTCAGCCTTCTGGGGTTTTGTTAACGACGTGCACCCACTCCGATATATATTGTGCTTTTAACACAATACGTCTATAAGAGGCGTCTTTTTATCTCGGACGGAAACATCAGTATCGTGCTTGTCAATAATGCATATACATTAAGTATAATGCACAGATAGCTCTTTTAAAGATTAATTTTGTAGCTTGAATGGCAATCTGTTGGTATTTTCCCGAAGAACATTGTAGTTCTTCTAGAAATAAGATTCGTGTTATTTAGAAAAAAGACAAGAAAAAAATGAAGAAACGTACAAAAACGGTTTTAAAACCTAATGTGACCTGATAGTAAATTATGAGATGGCACCCATCAAAATGTCTGAATGCTAATATTAAGCTGACAGGTTTTCTAATCATTGGAGATTTTCTCAGTAATCTCAAATGAATGTTCAGTAATTTTTGATGAAATAGCTTTACGGTTTTTGTAGTTGTGTTTTCGTTTTCTTATCAATCACTATTTGTATTTATTTTTTTTATTAAACAATATTTAAAACCTTTTATAGTTTTCTTAACTTACGGGGCATCCTATCTATTTCTGTTTTTGTTGCATAAAACATTACGGTAACTAAAGAATTTTATGGGATTATTTTCAAAAGATTAATTTTTATATAAATGTTTTCTGTAATACTATATCATTTTAATCCCCTATTTAAGGCAGAAATTTATATTTTATTGGAATTTTATTGCTTTTCTATTGCTTAATTTTAGTGCTTTATCTGACATTTTCCCTTAATTTTATAGACAGAATTTGCTAGTGTCATTTGTTTCAAATTTGTTTCGCTAAATATAGTTGCTATCCCACGTTTGAAAATATATTTTAGACTCCTGTTGTTTGTTGGTAGTGTATATTATAAGTAGCAATGCATTAAAAAAATTAAAAGCATGTACTTTTAATAGCTAAGAAAATATGTTACTGGCTATTAATATGTCATATGTCGAATTTATATCTGTACATTGTCTAAAATATCAACTAAGATATTGTTGCACCGAATTACCGTATCAAATGCCTAACTTCTGTGTACCTCAAATGCAAGTGGAGGCGCAATGGCCCAATGGTTAGGGCAGCGGACTCGCGGTCGGAGGATCGCGGTTTCGATTCTCAGACCGGGCGTTGTGTGTGTTTATTGAGCGAAAACACCTAAAGCTCCACGAGGCTCCGGCAGGGGGTGGTGGCGACCCCTGTTGTACTCTTTCGCTCCAACTTTCTCTCACTCTTTCTTCCTGTTTCTTGCCCCCGACTTCCTACGCAACCGCTGAGCCTGGATGCGCATTCATCCAGCCGTCGATGCTCTCGGTGTCGGAGGTTGACCTGCTTTCTCTTCTGCGGGTCTTACGAATAGCAAAGGACTACGTTTCGGACTTCTCCCATCTTGCTCTGGGACGAAAACCGTTCGCTCAACAGCAACAGCAACCTCAAATGCAACATATAAGGTTGCTTATACTCGTATTACCTTTAATGTCGTTTTTATGTACGTTTCTATAGGTAAATATGATTTTACTATAAAATTAATGCCTTATTAATATGTGCTGTGCATAACAATGCAATTATTTGTATCCGGTAAAGTCTGTGAAAGACTAACATTACATCTAGCTGTCTATTAAATATTTTATTCGTTCCAGTGGAGCTACTCTTACTGAGATTATTTACGTTTTCAGTCACGCATTTTGTTTATTTACATCTATGTCTATTATATTTAGGTGGTTTATGCAGCACTTAAAAAACCTTTCAGGATCTTTCGACGTGTTACCCGCATAGTTTCTCTGTTGATCTTCTAGTAAGTCTTTTATTCTAATAGCTTCTTATCATTAAAAAGAAAAAGCACCTAAAAACTTTCAGTTTGATGCTTTGAATCGTCGTAACTTAATATATCTATTTTTCTTAGGAGACTTCACGATTATTATATCTGATTTTAAGAATAAAATAGAAAACCGAAAGCAATTCTTTAAAAGTGTAATATTTTTTGCCACTATAACTAACGTTTCTGCCAGCTCGCCGCCTTTAAAAATTTTTCTTTTCTACTCTATGTACGAGGCTCGAAATTTTGGGGAGGAGGCCAGTCGATTAGATCGATCCCAGTACGCAAATGGTACTTAATTTATCGACACCGAAAAGATGAAAGGCAAAGTTGACATCGGCGGATTTGAACTCAGAACTTAAATACAGACGAAATACTGCTAAGCATTTCGCCTGGCCTTGCTATCGTTTCAGCCAGCTTGTCGCCTTTATCGAATAGAAATATTGATTTTGATTTTCGTAATTGAGAAAGTATTATCAGGTGTTCAATTCTAAAATCTGTGCTTTTTTGATACAGGTTAAGATATTTTCTTCCATACTTCCCGGTTCCGTGTGCAATCCTATGACACCTTGAAAATGTGTAATCTACAAAGTTTCGAGTTAAACTGTGTGGAAGGCCAATCATACTTACATACATACACACACATAAGTATGTATGTATGTATGTATGTATGTATGTATGTATGTATGTATGTATGTATGTATGTATGTATGTATGTATGTATGTATGTATGCATGTATGTATTTATGTATTTATGTATGTATGTATATATAATATATATATGTGTTTATGTATGTATATATATATATATCTATATCTATATATATCTATATACATATATGTATATATGTATATATATATATATATATATATTATATATATATATATATATATATATATATATATATACATATATATAGTCACCAACCCAATAGTTGCGCAAGTGATACAAGGAGTGTATACATGCACGCGCGTACACACACTTATATAGCTGTCTCTTTCTTTCTCTTCCCACACATGCTCACATATATGTGTATGAATGTATGTATATAACTATGTATGTATGCCTATATCTTGTGAAATGTATCAACAAGGAAACTGGTAAACCGATGCGTTCGAACACAAATACTTTTCGGTATATTTTGCCCGTGAAACCTATAGCCGACAGCACTGTTTTCAACACAAAGTTTTATATAGATCTAAAAATCATACTATAATTTAATATATTGGTATGAAATATTTCTACTATAGACACAAGGCGGGCATTCAATTACATTGACTCTTCTACTTGATCAGTACTTTTAGAGTGAGCGCTGAAAATTTCCTGGCTTTGGATAAAAAAATATACAGGAGAATCAGTTAATTATGATTTTGTTTAACATACTCCCCTCTCAGATTCACACACTTATTGCAGCGGTTCTTCAGTTTTTCTAGGCCCTGTGAAAGAACTCGGAAGGTTGGTCCTCCAAACAGGTCTTTCGTGGTACCCTATAAGTCAGGAATTTACAGCCCTCTATTGGAGTTTATTCGTTAGAAATGTTGGAAGGCCACGGTAAAGTTTGAACTCTGAATGTAAATGGTCATGACTAAAAATCGTGAGGCGTTTTTTTTCCTGCCAATGCATTGACAAATAAATCACCGTGAAAAATGATGAATGAGCTCCTGCAGCATAACAAACATGCATAGCTAAAGCGCTGTGAAGCAGGTAACTGGTTCATCGCTATTCAGCTAACTGGTTGATCGCTATTCAGCTGACTACGGATAATATAATGTAGAATGTACGAATAAACAATCATTCATTTGCTTGAGTGGCTTGTCAAATGCTGGAAGTTACAGCACCATAGATAAGCCTTGTGATTTTTCTTTTAAAGAAAATGAAATGAAGAAGTAGTGGTAGAAATTGTTAAGAAGTTCTGACAATCTACAGAATCTCTTATTACGATCGAAACTTTCAACTGAAATTCATGAGAATTTCAGTTAAATCTCGACCACAATGGCATGAACAACAAAACCTGATATACCGGAATTTTGAAATCGGAAGAGAAGAGAGTAGGACTAAATACTAATACTATATTCCACTCTTTCAGACATCGCCTTCAACTGACATCACTATAACTTTCGCAATCCACGCTGTACAGCAGCCCCAATTTTAAAGAACTAATATGCGATGATAGGTTTAAATTTGATACTTTTCCCAGCTCTTAGCTTTGTGATGTTGTTGTTCTGAAAATCATTTATCTTAATTTGGTCTGTTGGAATCCGTTGTGCCCTTAACATTTGCAGATCCCTTTGCTTTAGAAATACGGGAGATGCGTTCTACTACTTTATCTAGACCCCTGAATAAATTTCTTAAGTTAAGCGTAAGTTTTGGCTAACTAAGCACTTCTTGAGCGAATAGTTATTGCAGTGTACGTTCGTTTTTTTTTTCATGTAACTTATATGTTGTCGCAGGTTGTGTGGTTTAGAGGTTTCACGGTAATTTGGGCGTTTTTTACTCTGGTCAAGAGTTGACTTATACTTTGTGCGTGGATGTGGACGACGGAAACTGTGTGTAACTCCGCCGCATCTCTCTCTCTCTCTTCTCTCTCTCTCTCTCTCTCTCTATATATATATATATATATATATATATATATATATATATATATATATAACGGATATGATAATAAGTGTGAGCTCTGCATAGCCGAAGTCATGGCTATTTTGCAATCCACGGAATGTCTCAATGAACGCAGCAGTATAATATCCATCTGAAAACATCGGATACTAAACCTATTCTCGAAATATAAATAATTACAACTCCACCCCACTCTTGTCTCCCCATGACTCTCATATATTCTTTTTCCTACTCATCCACCTTCACTACCACTGCATATTAAACCAACAGTATTTTTTCTTCCCCTTTTATTCCTCAATTGCCAATTACAATTTTCTATCCGTATTTTTACTTACTACCTAAAATATTCTTCTCTCTTTATATTTCACTCCCCTTCCTACCTCCTCCACCCGTAAACGTACAAATGTATACGGCTACCTACGCCATCACCACTTCGTTGGTTCTTTTCTTCTTGCACCAATTTACACCTTTTGACCATAAAACTACTAACTGTGTTTAAACTCTCCAACATACCATGCTTTATTTATACATACTTTCTTTTTCCCCCACGACCAAAAATATTTCCCCACACTCTCCCCTCTAATATCTCATTTCTTCAAATCCCACTTTTGAATTTTGTGATTAAACTAAAATTACTATATTACCTAATACCGAGCCGTCCAATTCCTCCTTTCTCCCACTCCCCTATATTTTATTTAATGTTATTTATTTATTTTTCTTTTCTTCTTTCTTCCATTCTATTACCTACTTGCCGCCTCATTTGTATACCCCTCACATAATGTGCCCTTCACACATTCTGATTGAAATTTCTTTGCGCCATCATGTACCTCCTTGCGACAATGTAGCCTTTAATCTCATCAAGATGTCTTATTTCTTTATTGCCCACAAGGGGCTAAACATAGAGGGGACAAACAAGGACAGACAAAGGGATTAAGTCGATTACATCAACCCCAGTGCGTAGCTGGTACTTAATTTATCGACCCCGAAGGGATGAAAGGCAAAGTCGACCTCCGCGGAATTTGAACTCAGAACTTAACGGCAGACGAAATACCTATTTCTTTACTACCCACAAGGGGCTAAACACAGAGCGGACAAACAAGGACAGACAGACGGATTAAATCGATTATGTCGACCCCAGTGCGTAACTGGTACTTAATTTGTCAACCCCGAAAGGATGAAAGGCAAAGTCGATCTCGGCGGAATTTGAACTCAGAACGTAGCAGCAGACAAAATACCGCTAAGCATTTCGTCCGGCGTGCTAACGTTTCTGCCAGCTCGCCGCCTTCAGATATCTGCCAGCTCGCCTCATCAAGATATCTTTCGCCTGAAGAGTAGCCGGCAGAATACACCTCTCTTGGATTTTACCACTTCTGAGATTCCACTCGCTATGAAACATATGTAGCCCGGATTTCCCATACTCCACCCAGTAAATCTTGTATATATACATATGTATATATACAGGGTGCGATGGGTAAATTATCGCCATTTTATATCTGAAATTTCTCGCACGCGCATTGTTTTTTGATTTTGTCGACTACACAGTATGATAGAGTCAGTTGGGCACCGTCTGAATGAAAAACAGCACCATGACGCAATTCACTCTGCCAGAAATTTGGAAACGACATACTGTACTGCCTGGCATTCGCACCGGAAGCTCCAATGCGAACGTTTCAGCGTTTGGGTGTGAATATGAGGACAATGCAGAGGATTCGGAAAGGTTTGGATGAGTCTAATGGTGATTATGAAGGTACAGCAGCTCGGAAAACTCACTCTGATTGTTCTAAGGAAAGAACTCCTAAATTTGTTGGTGAGATCCTGGCCATAATTGACAACGTTCCCACCAAGCCAAACAGGTCCATCGCCAGGGTCATGGTAGTGTCTGAGTTTCTTATCAGGTAGGTAGTGCATGAAGACATTCGGTATTTCTCATACAAGATGTGACAGGGCCAATTTTTATCCCATCAAGGACAAGAGGAAAGACTGCGATGCGAAGCTTTGGAAAAAAACTCAAGCATTCCCTCCAACCGAACATGCTTTGGTTTCTCTCAAACGAAAAACATATTCTGCTAGGATCAGATGGTGAACACACAAAACAACCGTTGGCTTGCCGTGTGTCTAAAACATGTACCGAGAGTGATAAAAAGCAAACATCCAGTCAACAGCCTTCTGTTTGGAATGATTACTAGTGATGACGACGTTATGCCTCCCTTCATCTTCCTACACGGCCTCACACTCAACACAGAGGGTTACATCAAATGCCTGGAGGAGATAGTGCTGCCCTGGGTCAAGAGAGTGGCTGCTGGAAGACCCCATGTCTAGTAACAGGATTCTGAACCATGCCACACCAGCAGGAGAACCCAGTCATGGCCGTCA
>NC_042997.1:141506889-141549389 GCF_006345805.1 Octopus sinensis | reverse complement strand
GATGCGGCTTTCCAGTCCTGCTCGGGAACTACACTCTTATTCACAGTTAAAGATGTAGACGAAAAAGGTGCCTCTTTTCGACCCCGAAAGGATGAAAGGCAAAGTCGACCTCGGCGGAATTTGAACTCAGGACGTAACGGCAGACAAAATACCTATTTCTTTACTACTCACAAGAAGCTAAACATAGAGAGGACAAACAAGGACAGACAAACGGATTAAGTCGATTATATCGACCCCACTGCGTAACTGGTACTTAATTTATCGACCCCGAAAGGATGAAAGGCAAAGTCGACCTCAGCGGAATTTGAACAAACAACGTAACGGCAGACGAAATACCGCTAAGCATTTCGTCCGGCGTACTAAAGTTTCTGCCAGCTCGCAGATATTATGTACCATCCACGCTGGTACATATTAGGTATATATTAGATATCAATCGATACTTGCACCTCAAGCGTTTTAAAGTTAGGAAAGGCTTTGCACAAGGCCAATTTCACTCTCTAAACTGTATATACATTTGCCTCAAAAGAATTTGCATACATGCATACATACATACTTATATACATTCATACATTCGATGTTTTGTTGATTATTCACATTATTGTATGTTACTTACGAAGGGGTGCTGAAAAGTCCATGGCTTTAAGGGTATTACAAAAAGCTTTAAGGGTATTGCAACTTTCCGAGTTCTTTTAGAGGATTTAGAAAAACTGAAGGACTGTTGCAATAAGTGAGTGAATCTGCGAGGGGAATATGTTGAATAAAATCATAATTAACTGATCCTCCTGTATTTTCTTTTATCCAAAGCCAAGAACTTTTCACCCCCTTGTGTGTGTACAAACTCACACATGCATACACACATGTATGTATGTGGGTATACATCGTCTAGAATACCTGACACTCACAAGCGAGTGTGACTTGGTACCTTGTACCACGCCAACAGTTTTCGGAGTCTATAAGGCCACGAACAGACATAGGCAAAGTCCAGGTCCTCCCATTCTTGACCCAGTTGAACGTAGAGCATAAAACATTTCAGAGTGAAATTTAATAAACGCAAAGCAGAGAGAGCTTGTTTTATACGCACACATACACATACTTACACATACACAAACACACACACGCGCGAGCACGCACACACACAAACATATACATGTCTACACATTCTCTCTCTCATGCACACATATGGTCGTCCTGCTTGCGAAATCTTTTTTTCCCACGAGTTTCGGACATCAGTTATGAACTCATTTGCATACAGCCAATCAGAGTTCAACTATCAAACTAGTGTCTACGTAGTCACGAAAATACTCTGGTTGAATTCAGTGGAAAATGTGCGTTATAGCAAAATCTAACTGTTCTAAACGGGGAAATAGGGGTGACACATGTGAAATTTAGTGTATAAACTGAATGGGAAGCTGTTCACCGATGATGCTATAAATGTTGCCAATTTGCGTAATTTACTGGAAAATGTAAATGAGTGTAGTTTCCTAATTTTTTGACTGATTTCGCACAATCCTAATTTAAAATGTTGGTGTTGATCTGGAAGCATCGTAATCAATATGGCGTTGTATCGTATTGCACCCTCCATGCAATATCACTAATTTCAGTCTGAGAATAGGTACCTAATCTTAGCTCCATATAGAGCTCAATTGATCTATGAGGATGGTGGTGGGGATGTGGTGCTTATGTGATACCTGCTATGCTGTACTTACAGAGTGGCATACACCATTCTTCTACCTGCCTAGCTGTACTGTAATAGTAAGCAATATGTGGATTTTCATGGTGAGCTCTGATTGGCTGTATGCAAATGAGTTTATTACTGGGGTTCGGAACTCTCTTGGAAAAAAAAAAAAATCGCATCCTGCTTCTTTCTCCATTTCGTCAATTAAATATTTACAGACAACGTATTTTAGTCGATGTGATCGACTAAAAATTAAACTCAAAATGCATCGTTCCACCGTGGCTGTAATTCCGTAACTAAAACAGATATTTTAACTTTTACATATTTCTTTCACTCATTTGACTGCGGCCATGCAGGGCATTCACCTTGAAGGGTTTTATTCAAACAAATCAACCCTATGACTTATCTTTTTATTTTTGAAGCCTAGTACTTATTCTATCGATCGATTTTATTGAACCGCTAAGTTACGGGGACAGAAACACAGCAACACTGGTTATCAAGTGGTGGTGGGGATAAACACAGACACAGACACACACATAAACACATTCACATACGCACAAGTGCATGTATATATACACACATACACCCCCACACATATATGTATATGTATAAATATGTGTATATATATGTGTATATATATGTGTATATATATGTATATATATATATATATATATATATATATATATATACATATACATATATATATATATACATATACATATATATATGTATACATGTATACATACATACATACATATATATATATATATATATATATATATAAAACAAGTAAAGTTAATTGCCACATCAAAGTAGTTGTTCCATATCTTTCGCCAGCTGGTTATCGATGCAGCCCTGCACCCCGTACATATAAATTGCCACGAATCCCATGAAGGGCTTCTTTTAGTTTCCGTCTACCAAACTTAGTCACAAGGCTTTGGTCGGCCTGAAACTATAGTAGAAGACACTTGCCCCAGGTACCACGCAGTAGGACTGAACCCTGAACCATGTGGTTTGGAAGCAAACTTCTTACTACACAGCCACAGTATCTTTGATATATAAACTTTGTGACAAAATCATAACATTAGCAATAAACAGGAGACAACTTTCCATAGTTGTACAAGAAATACGTTGAAAACTGTGATTTTTTTTATGCGCCCTTTTCTAGCCAGGCTCATGGGCCCGGTTTCCCGTTTTCTGTGGCGTATGTGCTCCCCCCAGCTGGACGGAACGCCAGTCCATCGCAGCGTTACTCAAGAAACAGGAAGAAAGAGTGAGAGAAAGTTGGGGCGAAAGAGTACAACAGGGGTCGCCACCAGCCCCTGCCGGAGCTTCGTGGAGCTTTAGGTGTTTTAGCTCAATAAACACAAACAACGCCCGGTCTGGGAATCGAAACCGCGAACCAACAGCGAGTCCACTGCCCTAACCACTAGGCCATCGCGCTTCCACTGTGATAAGACAGTGGTAACCATAATTGTAGGAGACAAAAGTGTCATAACAAAAACTAGAAAGTGTATTTACATTATTGTTACTTGTTGAGTTTAATATTAAGACATTAAGATTCAGCAGCTCTGATGGAAATCTTTGTTACACTGAGAGTTCTCAAGAGAGCTTTTGTACGGTTTTCAGACTTGCTATAAATAACCGCAAAACTTCTCTCGAATCACTTTACCGTCTTGAAAATAAGGATACATGAGACGTTAGAATCATAGATATACAAAAAATACGAAATGGCGATGTTTAGAACGTTGTTGATCTGCTTGATCATTGCTTTCCTTCAGCTCAGCAAAAACACCAAATATTATTATTAAGTTTACAGTAAATGATCTCAGGGAAACATTGAAAGTATTTACATTTAAAGGCTTAATGCGTTGTGTAACACGGATGTCATGTGAATAGACAATCAACTCCGTTTTGAAAATGTTTCCCTCGTCTGCCTGATCAACGAATAAATAAATAAATTGACAGATAAATTAATAAAGTGATTAATTAATTTTTCTCCTAAATTTTATCGATACTAATACTAAAAAGAAAAGTCACGAAATAACATATTTAATGTTTTTATTTGTCGAACTTTTGCAATTTAGGAAAATTTTGCATTAATGGAACTAGACGCTATTCCCTCGTTTTTTAAAGATCAGACAACACCGTTTCCACCTGTTCACACACCTTCAGAGAAAACTAAGAAGTTAATACTGCTGACGTTCGATTTTACTTGTAATTACCCAAATAAAATCTCAAGGTCACTTGAATATTTCGTTAGGAGTTGGGTGTGTATTTGTAACTTGAAACTAGTTCTGGTTCGTCTTTTGTTTACAATGGCTAAAAGTGAATGCAGATTACTGACAAACAAGTAAAAAGAAAGAAACGTTATATCAGTGTCTTAGTAACGCTGGTGCGTTGACCGCCTCTTTTGTTTACAATATCACGTGTTGATTAGTTCGTTTGTTTGATCTCAGTCGGCCATTTTAAACTGTTAAAATAAATTCAACAAATAGAATTGAATGACGTGGTGAAGCACGGCAAAATCATCAATAAATTCATTCACTCTACGATGTAGTTTTTGGAGTACGTGCCTATTTACAAGTAATCAGGTTTGTTACAGTTACCATGTCTTTCGAGAAAAAGCGGAAACCGTTAACAATCAATTGAAAAAAGCGAGATTTTCCAACGTCAAGATTATGGTGCAAAGGTGGTAAAGATTGCACGGGAGTATAGCATTTTCTTGATTGAATAGCATAAAACTCTATAAACATAAATTGTTGAAATGTAATTAAACTCAGAAAGGCTTCTTTATTTACTGTCAAATCAGTTACCCGAACCATCAATTATCTGTGTCATAAGTTACTCGAATATTCAGTAATCTGAACAATAAGATATCTAAAAAAAATGCGACCGCCCGTTTCACTCGGATACACAAAATGTAGCTGGTTAATATGCAGACGTAGTGACTTATAGAAAGAAATCAAGACATAAATATTAGAATAGATATACGTTTATTCAAATACATGCTCACACATATGCGTATATGTCTCTCTGTAAATTATCATCACCTTTCTGGCGCCCACTTTTCCATGCTTGTATGGGTCGCACAATGCTTATCAAAGCAGATTTTATATGGCTAGATGCCCTTCTTATCTCCTCAACTGTTTACAAGCAAAGTAATATTTTCTCATGCCCATACACATTTATGCAGGATACTGGAAATGAATGACACTCGTTTAAAATAATCATGATGTTAAGACAAGGA
The DNA here is from genome assembly GCF_006345805.1 of Octopus sinensis. Taxonomy (NCBI): domain Eukaryota; kingdom Metazoa; phylum Mollusca; class Cephalopoda; order Octopoda; family Octopodidae; genus Octopus; species Octopus sinensis. The sequence goes on along the minus strand of NC_042997.1, from coordinate 141,544,464 downwards.
TATTCAAATATGCACACAGTCACACACACACACACACACCATGTATATATATATATGTATATCTACACGACGGGTTATCTTCAGTTGACATCTACCAAATCCACTCGCAAGGCTTTAGTGGGCCCAGGTCTATTGTAGAGGACATTTGCTCAAGGTGCCATGCTGTGGGACTGAAATCGAAACTATATGGTTAGAAAGCAAACTTATACTCACAGCCGTGCTTGCCGAAATACCTTGCAATATTTACGTTTTTAAACTGAATTTACTTCTTGACAGTTACGTAACTTACAATAATGAAAACAATGATTTAATAAATAGAAATCGATGAAATGAATATCAGTTTAAGTACTGAGATTGCGAACGAATGACAGAAATATTTATAGAAAAAAAGAATAAAAGGATAATAATTTTTTTTTTGCAGCATTGATTTATGATGAGCATGTTCGTGTACATGTGATTCAAGAATGATTAATCCTCAATTAATATAATTGCTTTCATTTATGTCGCATGAGACCTTAAGATTATAATTTTCGGTGATTATAATGTAGCTGCCTGTTGTGTTTTATACTGTACGTCAATAAATGTTTCGTTCGATACAAAAATGGGAGATTTCTGATGTTGGCGTATGAAACCTTTTACAAAAACAACAAAAAGTTTTGATTGCTTGACGTGTTTCTATGGTTAAAAGCCTATCTAGTTATAGCAATTAATATGTTCCTGACTTTGTCGTAACTAAAAAAATCAATTTCGAAGATAATATATATCTTCTAACAATGAAAGTTCACATTTGGCCATCATGATCCACATGTGTAGCAAACGTGGGGAGGGCGAAGAGCGGAGTCAACCACGTTTAGGTGTTAAGTGAAAAGTAGGTGTAATTTTCTTTGGCTCTTAATACCTGCTCGTTAAAGCGTAGGCTCAAAAGTGTCTTTGCCCATGGGGGATGCGAAACTTTACAACAAAACTGTCATGATCAAAACTACTGTAGTTAATGCTTCTCGCACTGGGCTTGTGTGCTGAGGGTCCGGAGTTGGAATTGAATTGTAAACCTTGCATTCATCCATTAGAAATTTAATTGCAAAGACAGGATCCTGTTTGAAGCAGAGAAACTTGAGTACAATCTGCGACAGTATTGTGACACATATTTATAGGTTTATCGTTATGTAACACAACGAAAAAAAGTCAGAGTAGAGATTTGATAAAAGCTACAAAATACGAGAATGATTCAAAGAAAACAAAACGGATTTAACGGATTTAGTGTGATGTTTTTAACATATAAAATATGATAAATATATTTTAGGCCTATTAGGTTTTTCTTTAAAATTTTTAATAAAATAATCACTGGATCTTTACCTTTTGACCGACAGATTTAAAAAATAATTTTTGTAACTAAACACTTTCAAACATCGTTTAATGGTAGATTGTGTCACATAACACATCTTTTTCTCTTGGCGTTGTTGAGAAAATTCTGTATTTTGAAAGTTATTTTTTGTTAAAGTTGTCGTATTTCGGTAATTTCAACCAATCAATGACGTGAATTCAGCTGAATAAAATTACTGCTGTTGTTTGTCAACAGCAACTTCCGGCGGTGTAAATTTCGTTTGTCACTGTTATTTATGACATATTTCATCTCAGTTACGTTTGTATGGATAAACGGTTGTATCTGAAGTATATTTACTTCATGGCACCACTATATCGATGTTTTAGGTGACACAATCTACAAGTATACGAAGTTTGAAAGTGTTTAGTTACAAAAATTATTTTGAAAATATATCGGTGAAAAGATAAAGATCCATAATCACTTACTAAACCATTTTGGATAAAACTTTGTATACCTCCTTTCGAAATTTGTCAGGATAAAGTAAACTTATTATAAAACTTATTTAAGATATCATTTGTTTTTTTTTTTTTAGTACATGCGAAAGAAGCGAAACCTCTTTAACATAGATGTCTGGAAACTTACAAAGAATGAATTTTACCTTTGTAATATGAGATGAATTATAATATCAGACTTTCTTGTCTTAAATTTTCTACTTATCATTGCTTGCCCTGGGTACTTTCAGATAGATCTGTACTCTCGCATATTTTCCTCTTTAATCAGTAAAAACTTAGTGTAACTAATCTATTTGTAATTAGAAATAAGACCGAATTTCTATTTCTATCTCACTAAATGAAGAGCTCATTATTCATTATTATTCTAACTTAAAGACAATCCAAACATTTTGAAACGATTATTATTCAAGCATTTTTCACCCATCTTTCAAATTTCACTCAAGCAACCGCCTAATTTATTTCTATTTTCACGAGACTGAGTAGAATTGATATCTTCTCTTTATGCTTTTACGTCTCAATCATGACATCAACTCTGCAATTAAATTATCGAACAGGAAATTGTTCTCTTAGTTACAGAGAATTGCAAAATAATACATTTACCGTCAGAAATATATTAAAAACTAAAATTATAGAAAATAACTCAACATATACCAAAATCAAAAGAGGAGAAAAAAAATCCGATTCTTTACTACCCAATTGTATTTATTGATGATAATTACACTGCCGTTATAATTGCCAATATTATAAACGGATAGGAATGTCAGGTAATTGTATATATTAAGGCTACTGTAGACTTCACTTCATTTTATTGTTTTGACAGTCCTGATATAATTGAGCGTGAAATATTGACTTCAGATTATGTCGTCGTAGTCATCATCATCATCATCAACGTTGTCGTCTTCGTGGATATTTTTCTCATCATTTTTCTCCCTCCCATCCTCCTCCAGTATATATATATGTGTGTGTGTGTGTGTGTATTTACAGTGAACGACTATTACAAACTTTTCACATTTCTTTTTAAAAAGAGATGATGATGTAGACAGTTATCGACAAATTGATTGAAGTGAATGAAATGTGTATGATTTCACTGCCTGAGTTTCACGTAAAGGAATGTGTGACTTAACTTGAATTTTTACGAAGCCTTGCGACATGGTAGTCAATCAATAGAGTATTTGTATTTAACAAGTGTGATGAATACGGTATATTCTTTGACATTTTGGGGTGAGAAATATTCTTTAATGGGTGTTTATCTTCGTGGAAGTTGAAATTGGACTTCACACACAGACATACACACGCACACTCACACACACACATACACACACACAAACGCACACACGTATATACAGCGCGTCCACACGTTATCGTTACAATTTCCACACTTCAAATTGCAAAGGTGCTTTATAGAAGATATATATATATATATATTATATATATATATATATATATATATATATATATATATGTAGGCGCGTGTGTGGCTGTATGGTAAGTAGATTTCTTACAAACCACATAGTTCCGGGTTTACTTCCACTGTGTGGCACCTTGGGCAATTGTCTTCTGCTATAGCCTCGGGTCGATCAAAGGCTTGAGTGGATATGGTAGACGGAAACTGAAAGCAGCCCGTCGTATTTATATTTATATATATATTTATGTATGCGTGTGTATGTGTTTGTGCGTCTGTGTTTGACCCCCAACATCGCTTGACAACCGCTGTTGGGGTGTTTACGTCCCCGTAACTTAGACCGATAAAATAAGTACTAGGTTTACAAAGAATTAGTCCTGGGGTAGATTTGCTCGACTAAAGGCGGTGCTCCAGCATGGCTGCAATCATATGACTGAAAGAAGTAAAAGTTCGAAACGTAAAATACTTTTTGTATTCCTGAGCGTTATACTAATACACCTGTTTGTTTTGTACACCACCTGTCTTCGTTTTTTGTTTTTTTCGTAAACTCTCTCTCTCTTTCTCTCTCTCTCTCTCTCTCTCTCTCTTTATATATATATATATATATATATATATATATATATATATTCATATATTCTTTAATTGTGAATTAAGGCTACCATTGGTTTCATGTTAAGAAATGTAGGAAAATATCATAGTGTTTTAACAATTTTTCATGCAGCTCACATGGAAAAAGGTGTTCTCTTCCATTGTGGATAACAGTCTGGCTTCATTCACAGGATTTCTCGTAAATTCGCGTAAATAAAACAATGAATCAATGAATCAGAGGACGTTACTCTTGAGTTATATCTTTTGGGTGTTTGTCTCCCTCGGATTTGTCTTTGAGTAAATTTGTTTTGTGTGATTAATTTGTTTCTATAATTTTGAATTATTTTGTTTTATTGTTGTTTTGGGCATGGTGTTCTTGTACTTGTATGTTGAGGTAGTTTGTCATTGGGGCATATTTCTTCTTTGTGTCAAGTTTTTGTGCTATGTATGTTCACGTTTAGGAAAGAGGCTATCCTAGTAGGGATACCCTCGTTTATAGGGGCTCTTTATTGCTTGTGTCTGCAGGGAGAGAAGATTTCATTCCTAATGTTTAAGATGGTATCTTTTGATTGTATAATGTTTAATTTTTCAGCAATTCAGAGTTCACATTTGGTACTCCGTCCTCTGTACTTTTTGGCTTTAGTAATGATATTCCATTGTACCTGGGGTGAGGGGGTTGCTTATTCTACTTTCATTCAGTGTTCATATATTTCAGAGTGATGTCGCGTGCTTTTTGTTTTTGTCTCTGAATGATACAAGATGTTGTGCATACGTTTCCTTGAACAAGTTGTTAACATTTGTTGAATTAGTTCTGGTGAAAGATTAAACAAATGGTTAACAATACTAGCAAGCAGTAATTAAACAAGTGGTTAGCTGACGTGTCTTCAATTTATCCATCTATAAAGGTACTTTAGAAATATTTCCCTATATTATAATGCTGCATTAGAAAGTTCAAGAATAGCAGACACCACATGGAACCAAATATAAATAGACCAAGAAGATACAGAGAAAATTCTTATGGTTCAACCCACCTTATAGCATTCTAACACAGCTAGAAAATTCTTAAATCTAATAGACAGCCACTTTCCTCATTCGCACAAATTCCACTAGATCTTCAACAGAATACTGTTAAAGTTAGCTATAGTTGCCTCCCCAAAGTAGGGTCATTAATACTCAATCACAATAAGCATAAATACACCAGAAACACACCAGAAAAACAATGTAACTTCAGATCCCCAAACCGCTGCCCTCTAAACAACTGCGTCGAGAAAGAACTCGTATACAAGGCCAATATTACGGACCCCAACGGAATAGCAAAGACATATATCGGAATGACGGGCAATTCGTTCAAGGAAAGGTATACACAACATCTTGCATTATTCGGAGACAAAAAAACAAAAAAACAAAAAGCATGCGACATCCGTATCATATATGATATGGACATTGAAAGAAAGTGGAACAAGAATGTGGAAAATTATTGTTAAAGCCAAAAATTACAGAGGGCAGGGTACCAAATGTGAACTCTGTATTACTGAAAAATTAAGCATTATACAATCAACAGATAACATCTTAAACATTATGGATGAAATCTTCTCTCCCTGCATACACCAGGAATATCTTACACTCATATATATTTATATAGGTATGTGCGTATATCTTTGTGTCTATGTGTGTCTCATTACCGATGTCAGTTCTGCAGAAATAAGTACTGAAGTTCATTTATTAGACACTAACCATTCATGGTGGTGCCCCAGTATGTGTTTGAGGTGTCCTTATTTTGTCAAATGTCTTGACCTGAGTTTGTGTTGTAGTTGAAACAATTAGCTGCAATACAGAAGCACAAAAATATTCAATTTACATTCGTTCATTTTTACACAGCATTAACTGTTATAAAGTATCAGAACATTTCGTCGCACATCTGTGGTGTAGTAATTGACTGAATTTCACTCTAGTAAAGTTGTACTGAGAAATTGTGTCAGTTCGCTATTAATAATACATGAATTCGAAAACTCTTCAGGAGAGAAGTTTGAGGATAGATGCGTAATACTATTTCACAACACGAGTTAAGATCAAAAGAGGAAATTGATGTTATAATTTACAGTGCTGTATAACACTCAAGAGGAATTTGGAAAAGATGTAATTTCCTTGCTGTCATTATATAACAAAATTTCGAAAAGGTAAGATTATTCAATTTGGTAATTCATATTAACTAAGTTCTTTTTTCTTGCTTCACTTTTACCACCGCTGCTTTCCTCAAATATTACCTATGATGTACCTATGCCTCTATTTTGGCATCGGCAACAGCTAATATTTCTATAAGAGAGTAGAATTTAAGTTGTACATTAAAATCTCATTTACAGCACCACATGCCAAGAATGCAATGGGTATTATATCGGTGAAACGGTACCAAAATTAATGCATCAAGTTAGATTATATAAGAAACAAGTCAAAGATTAATTTCTTAGGAATATTCTATGTATGAAAATCTACACATTTAACCAAAGGGAAAATTTCAGATATACTCCCTTTGTCAAAATAAAGGAAGAAAATGATCGACTAGGAAAGGCAAACGCAAGATACCTCATAATGATTCTAAACCCGGAACCAAACCTTAGAAAGTTTACACTACCACTAAAAATAGCTACCTCTATAACGATTACCTTATATATAACATGTGTGTCTGAAGAGCTGAAAACTGAAAAAAGCGCTTAACATAACACGAAAATTTGCTTCAAAATGATTCATGTCATACTGTTTGGTTAACTTAATTTTATGTAATTAATTAATAATTTTTAATTTAAGAAAATCTTCAAATATTGTAAAGTTTCTAAAACTTTATGTATATATGAATATATTATATATATATATATATATACATAAATACATACATATATATATTTATATATATACATATATGCACACACACATATATATATATAAATACATACGCATATATAAACATATATACGTATATATATATTTATGAAAATATGCAAATAAATACATGCAGATGTATAAGAATATCCATACATGCATATATATATATATATATATATATATATATATATATATATATATTTATATATATATATATATATATGTGGTGTGTGTGTGTGTATGTGTATGTGTGTGTGTGTGTGTGCGTGTGTATGTGTTCGTATGTGCGTGCATGAGTATGTGTGTGCGTGTGTGTATGCATGTGTGTAAGTGTATGCATGTGCACATACGTCATAAACTAAGAAAATCTTCCCGCATATTGGAAATTTTACTATATTCTATATTTTTGATATTTTATAACTTTCGATTTTTCCAGCAAATGCTTAAAAGTTATTAAACGCTTTAAATTTGTATCGTTATTTTTATTTCATTCTTTCTTATAAAGATATTTCAATATTTTTGTTTCTTTTTCATATTCTATTATATTTTTTAAAGTGACGAAAGATTACATTGGGTAATGTCGTCTGATGTATACAAAAATATAATATATATAATATATTATATATATATATATATATATATATATATATATATATATATATATATATATATATATATATATACATATATATACATACATATATATATATAATATATATATATATATATAATATTATATATATATATTATTATATATATATATATATTATTATATATATATATATATATATATATACACATACAGAGAGTGAGAGATTAGAGACAGGTATTCCCTGTATAGAATATACTTCGTAGTGCTCAAGAGATTTAGATTTGAGAAGGTATATAGTAGCCCTCTCAGATACGCCCTCAACTACCTGGATAGCCACCCTTGCTAGCTACGCAGACAATACGAAAGTCTCGCAGAAAATACAAAACCCAAGAAATGTTGCACAATTTCAGTAGGAGATGGACCCAATTTACGGATGAGCTGAGGACAATAATATGCAGTTTAATGCTGGAAACTTTCAAGCCCTGTGCTACCAGCGCCCAAAACTGAACGTAAAACTTACAGGGTACACTGGCCCACAGGGGATTACAATCCCAGAACCTAAATCAGTAGGTATCGACATGAGTGATGAGATATCTTTCCACGTGCGCATTACCAAGATGGTGACAAAGTGCAGACGGCTGGTTGTTGGATCCTGAGAATCTTCAGAACGAGAGAGAAGGAAACCGTTCTCGGCCTCCTGAGCTACTGCTCCCAGCGATGGTCACCCAACAGTGTAATAGTCCAATAATGTTTCTAATATAGGCACAAGACTTGAAATGTATGGGGAGTAGATAAGTCAACTACATCAACCCCAGTACTTGAATGGTTCTTTACTTCATTGATCCTGAAAGGATGAAAGGCAAAACTTATCATTTAATTTATTTTGTTAAAAGTATTCTTTTCAACTGTCACAAACACAGCCAAGCTAAAATAATCAATGCATTCTTCCAGGAGTGAAATAAAAATTCTCAAACTTGAGGGATGGGCCTCTTAGATACTAGCATGGGTCCCACATATGGATTCTAATGTCGCAGGGGCCCACTCGCCATAGGGCAAGCTGGCAACCTGGCCAGTCCGCCACTGTACAAACACAACGGCATGCATTAATAGATTCATATACGTATTTATGTTTGTTTTTGTTACATTACTTATAAAACTAAAAATATTACACCAAACATTTCGTGTAGCACATATTAATTTTACAAGGAAAAAGCTGACAGTGACTTCGAAGTTTTAGGATAGTGGCTGCCATCAAGCTGACCGATGACTGTTGAGAGGCCGAAACTTTCTTGTTATAACGGATGTATTAATCTTATGCAAGGATGAGTTCTATATGTGTATCCAGCCCTACTGTAGGATAACATACAGCAGCCATATAACGACATAAGGGCTGTTAATGGCACGTTATGTGGATTTTACACGAATTACTCACACACACACACAAACACACATACGTACATACATACATGAATATATATGTATTTATCTTTTATTTTTTACTCGTTTCACTCATCAGACTGCGGCTGTGCTGGGGCACCACCTTGAAGAATATTTATCGACCTCAGTACTTCGCAGGAAATAACTATTTGTCTTCCACGTTTCGGACGTAAATCACTCACCTCAATGAAAGTACATGACAAAATGGTGTAAAACAACGGAAAGATACAATATGCACCGTGGAAAAAAAGAGGAAAGATTATAACACGAGTTAATTCACTTCATTGACATTTTGAAATAAATCGGACATGACGAATAAAGAAATAATTTAACGAAAGTGTTGGCATGGTGTGAGCATGCGCGTTTATGTACGCGTGTATATGAATGCAGAAGCGTGTTAATAATTTGTTTTGGAGCTGTGCATTTTTATCATGTTTATATTTCAATGCTTACGCTGTGTGATAGCATTCAGCATGTTTGGGTTTGTTTGTGCTCGTGTGCTGTGTGTCAGATTTATTGTGTATACGTATGTGTTTGTGAATGTATTTGTGGTAAGTGCGCATATGTGAGAGTGCTGAGTGTGTGCAATCTGTATGTGTGTATATGTTTGCGACATCTGTTGTTATGTAACAGTGTATAATATATATATATATATATATATAAAATGGAATGTAGGAAAGTGTGCTGAATTTCTGTGTTTCCGCATCTGTTTGCGTTGCTTCTGGTGTGTGTGAGTGTGAATAAGTGTATAGTCGTTGCGCGTATATTGCGTATGTTCTCCGCACATATGTGCCTATGTGTAAATCATTTTTGTTGCAGTTTGTGTATGTATGTATGTATGTATGTTATGTATGTGTGTGTGTGTGTATGTGCTTGTGTATGTATGTGTGTGAGCATGTGGGTGTTTGTATCTAAATATGAACTTTGGTTTTTGAAATCGTGCATATATGTTTACTCTCTTTCTTTTTCGCGTGTAGATTAGTTTTTCGAATTTTGTTTTGCATATACATATTGTTATTTTTTGTTGGGGAGGGGGATTGTGCTATGTGATGTGCATTAGAGTGCTGTGAGAGAGTGGGGGGGAGGAAAGAGTTGTGTATGTGTGTGCATAAGTATGGTTGCGTTGTTTGAAGAATGCGTGTGCGTGTGTATATGTTAGTATGTTATAAGTTGTTTAAATTTTCAGCTTTTGTATGTGTGAGTGAATGTGTTTGCAGTAAGTGTTATTTGGTGTGTGTGTGTGTGTGTGTGTGTGCGTGTACATGAATTGTTTTGTTGTTGTGTGTGCTGTGTGTGTATGAGTCTATATGGTGCATATATGTGAAAGGATTCAGGTATAATGCATTCAAATGTACACATAAATACATAACGGAGAAGGATAGTCTCACTTAAAATCCACCATACTTTGTCTTCTCCATCCATCTTTAAATATTCCAATTTGTTGTTCCACTTCGTTGACCCAATTTACGCGATAGACATTAATGTTTCGTCATCCTATCAATACTTGTCAATACCGAGTACTCGAAACGAGGCCAGTTATCTCTCTTGTCTATGACTTTCAGGTGTTTTAACACCAAACAAATTCGAGAGAATATATTCTCTTACGCCTGCATCACAGCCTACCCACAAACCCACAAGACACACACCCTACCGGTATTTCGTCTGCCGCTACGTTCTAAGTTCAAATTCTGCCGAGGTCGATTTTGTCTTTCATCCTTTCGGCGTCGATTAAATAAGTACCAGTTACGCACTGGTGTAGGTATAATCGAATTAACCCGTTTGTCTGTCCTTGTTAGTCCTCTCTGTGTTTAGCCCCTTGTGAGTAGTAAAGAAATAGGTATTTCGTCTGTCTTTACGCTCTGAGTTCAAATTCCACCGAGGTCGGCTTTGTCTTTCATCCTTTCGGGGTCAATAAAAACCAGTTAATCATTGAGTTCGATATAATCGACTTATGCACTCCATCGAAATTGCTGGCCTTGTGCGACAATTTGAAACTATTATTTTATATATATCATACATACATATACATGCATATATATATATATATATATATATGTATGTATGTATATATATATATACATATATATATGCATGTGTGTGTGTATGTGTGCGAGCATATAATTATATTTCGTGATGGTCATATTTTGCCAAATAAAGACACATACTATATATTCATTCTTCACTTCGGCTTCCTCATTGTTTTTATTTTAGTGTCCTTTGTCTGAGGTCGTTCGTCACACATCCTGTGACCTCTTCAACGACTCTCCAATACACGTTAATTCTCTTGTTCTTTTTTATTCCATTCTGTCTTTTATGTATATTCAGAGAATTCTCCCAACCCCTCGCCACCAGCGCTTACTCAGAAGTATTAGTATATTGAGTGCAAACAAGTGGTTATTTTTATCGTGATTTATATATATATATATATATATATATATATATATATATATATATATATATAGATATATATATATATATATGTATATATATATATATATATATATATATATATATATGTAATATATATATAGTATATAGGTATATATATATGTAATATATATGCATATATATAGTGTATATATATACATACATATATGTGTATATATGTATATATATATATATATATATATATATATATATATATATATACACACACACACCATATATATATATATATATTATATATATATATATATTATATATATATATATGCCCATATGTATGTATGTGCGCGTATACTTTATATTATTTTTGCAGTTATCTTCTAAGATATAATTTAACCAGTCACATTTGATCTCTCATTGAAACAGAGATATATCATCTAGACAAAAACAGAACAAGACAAAAACCAAACAAAAAACTGTTATTCGACTGCTGAGTATTATATTTTCCATTATCGCTATTTTTTTGTACTTTTTATTTTGAAAATTGCAACTTATGTGTTATGTATGTCTATATCATCAATTGTGTTTTTATTAAGTTTTAGTTTGTCTAATTCCGATAAAAGATCTCAAGCTGAATGACATCCAAACATATTTAAGTATATAGGTCTGTGACAAACTTCTATATACGTTATTGATTCTGCCTCACTTCGAAAACTTGTCAAAACTACTAAAAACTTTTGTTTTCAATCTCGACTTATTTTTCCTGATAAGCTTAAGACCAGCGCGTAAATTTTGTTTAAGAAGTTATACTTCTCGGAAACATTATGTATTTTTAAAGATTTTCTTTTATATTGTCAAGAAATTGTTGCATTAAAATGTTTGTGCACTGTGCTTAGCTAGGCAAAACGTTTTGGTCAGTCAGACGAATATCGTATTCTGTCAAGCGAAAAAACGTATTCAGCAGAAAATACTATTTTTGGTTATCATAGTATAAATACCTACGAACAGTATAGAAGAAAAAAGCCTCACAAAAATATTGAAGCAAAAACTATTTATCGCCACGACACTGAGCAATATTGTTATTATAAGGAAAAAAAATTCTCAAAATATCAAATGTTGGATTTGTCAGAAGTTAAACATCCATGTGACAGGGAATAAAACGTTCTCAATCAGAACGCACATTATGTGTACGACATAATCTAGTTATTCCCTCAAATTTTAACCTATATGTTAAGCGACTATCATTTTATTTATACAAGAATAACTCACATGATTGCGACCAAACTTTACTGTACTCTCGGTTGGATAATTATATTTTTGATGCAATCATAGAACTATATATTTGTAGAAGTGTATACTAGATTGAAGCGGCATATAACAAGCACTTATTTTAAGGAAAGGCGAAGTAGACATCGGTGTAATTTGAACTCATTAGGAGTAATAAGCACTGTTTCGATTCCTAGGGATCATAGGGTCAGTTACTCGGGTTTCTTGGCCTAGAAGTGACTGAGATCACAACAAACAACCTGAACAGAACGCCAGTCATTTGCAACTGAGTGGACTGTAGAAACGTAAAATAAAGTGTTTTGCTCAAGAACACAAAACACCGCCCGTTCTAACCACTGGGGAATTCACCTTAATCCGATGGCGAGTAGGAACAAAATTATATATAAAATATTTAATAAGAATCTTTATTATTTTTGCTACGTTTAAAAAAAAAATGAATTGAACGAATAAGTACCTGTGATATACTGTGGTATCGCCAATTGATAACATTCCTTCCGCTCCACGAATTTATTGCTTCGTTTCAAATTTAAAAATCATTTGTATGATAATTTAGAAAAGCGGTGGATTTGCAGAATCGTTAGAGCATCGATCAAAATTGTCCCGGACCATTTAATTACGGCGCTATAGGTTTTAAATTCAAATCCTAGAAAAAGCCAGACTTGAAATTTGGGTAATGAACGAAAGAATGCGATTGCTAAAACAAAGAGCCGAAATAAGATTCCGTCGAAGGATCTTCTAGAGTGACGTTACCCGACAGAGTGCGTTGCTCGGAGATCTGTGAGTTTCACCAGATCGAGCCACTACGTCTCTGCATTGCAACGTCGCAGCTTCAGTACTACGGCAATCGATAGGAGACGAGACCGAGGAATAGGCCAAGTACTTGACGATTGGGTAATATCCATAATCTCAGTTGGTCCCGCTTGAGAATCCTGCTGGTAAGTGTAATGATGGTTGGTTAAGATAGGACCGCAGGGAGGATGTGCATGACGTCTCTATCCCCACGGATTTCCTTTCAGGAATAGTGAGCGGAGAATAGTGAAAGGAGGAATGTTTTGCGTAATTCATTTCTACCCACCATCCTTCTGTATTAAAATCCTATCGTGGTCCACTCGATCCTTCAACCTTTCCGTCTCGATAACTAAAATATCAGTCATGTGCTAAGATCAATTCTTCTCTACCTTCTATTTATCTCTGAAAGATATCAATGGTGGTTAGATTCGGATTGTACCTGTTTAGTTTAAAAGGCTCAAAACATGCCGCCTATCATAACGCTGCCATTATGACCCCATCTGGAGCTTAGGGCTCAAATTGTGACATTGTATATAAGTACAATAAGTATGTGTAAAAGTACAATAAGTATCTATGTTAAAGGGATACAACGGATTATTATTGCGATTTCCAAGTTTCAAAATCATCTCAGGTGTTAAGAGTTCATAAAATGTTTTCTCTTTGGAGTGAATTTAGTCTGGTCAAACAACTCACCAAACACCCAGATTATCTTCCACTTTGCTAAGCACTTCGCAACCGAGTTGACAAAAAATAAAAAGGTAAAGAACCCCTCGATCACGAATGACCATGGAATTGCACTTAGAAATGTCTCCTCCGATGCACAAATCCGGGCAGTGTTGTTTGTGGAAGACCAACAGTCTCCCATGCATACCAGCCGCCCCTTTCTATGCCACCTATGTTGTACAAGGGGAAAGGCAAAGGCCGATATGGCTTGGCACCAGTGGCGTCGCAAAACATTTCTGCAATTGAATGAATTAAAACAACGAATAATAAAGTGTCTAGCTCAAGAACACAACACATTGCACAGGCTGGGAATCCAACTTACAATCTCAATGATTATAAGCCTGACGCTCTAATTACTGAGCTATGCACTTTCATGCTAATAAATAAATTAGCGGGAAATACTGCAATGTATGCTTTATGCAAACTTTTAAGAGGTTCAGGTTGCCAAGTTGAGAGAGTTGGTGATACGCATTCTCGGGTGATAAGACTCTTAATAAAGCGGTGAGCTGGCAAAATCGTTAACGCGTCAGGAAAATTGTCAGCATTTCTTCCAGCCCTGTATGTTCTGTGTTCAAATTATGCCGACTTGCCGTGATCGACTTTGGTTTTCATCTTTTTCGGGATCGATGAAATAAAGTACCAGTTGATCGCTGGGGTTGATGTAAGTGACTAACATTCTCCATCTAAAATTGGGGCAAAATTTGAAATTGTTAGTAGGACACTTAGGTCGGTGCAGCTCAGTCCACTGAGTTGCAGGCAGTTATGATATCACAGAACACCCTGTAGCTTCAAGCGTTGGCGACGTTATTAAAATTACACGTGTTTCATTAGTTTGCATCGCCGAGTTCTCTACTACCCGTCGTTATGAACAGAGGAGCTGGATACCACAGACACTGTCTATACACCACATCATCACCATTATTAACATCAGTAGTCGTCGTCGTAGAAGTAGTGGTAGTTATTTGATCTGCTTTCATATTCTACGCAGCGATTGAGAGCAGGGTTAGTGAGTGATAACATGCGAACTTAGGACGCTTAATTCAAGAAACCGACATTATGTTTTCCAATTATTTCGATGGAGATCGAGATCACTTAAACCTCTTCTGTCAAAAGTTGTTGGTTTGTTGTTTTTTCTTTCTTATGTAGGCTGCGTATTACTGATAATGGGACAGTCGAGATGTCAGAATTTTTCTCAAAATCTGTCCAGACGTCAACAATGTTAAGTGATGCAAATAGCGTTAAAGATGAAAGCATTGTAAAACCAGTGTTGTCTTAGCAGGCAATATAGATCGGATCGAGGTCATGCCATTAATCTAAAGTGCTTTAAAGCAACGAACTAATGCAATATTCATGCTGGATTATGGGGCGCGACATGTCCAATAATCGAACAAATGTTTAATTCATTGAATGATTATATAGAGTAACCGAATAAAACGCCAAGTACTATATGATAGTGTATATATATAATATATATATATATATATATATATATATATATATATATATATATATTATATATATATATATATATATATATGTATGTATGTATGTATGTAGGTATGTATGTTGTATGTATGTATGTATAGACACATACGAAGCGCGCGTGAGAGAGACACATACATACATATGAATGTACATACATCTATATCTACATACATATATACATACATACATGCATGCATGCGTACATGCATACATACATTCCTACATACATACGTACATACATACATGCATAAATACATACATGCATACATACATACATACATACATACATACATACATACATACATACATACATACATACATATATGTTTATATTCAGTATATTTGTGAAGGTACGTAAAGCCACTGTATATTCTAGTCATCTCTCTCTCTTAATGTGTTGAAATTTACTTGTACTAAACTAAATTTGGCTGTGTGATAAATCCGACGCAGAATCTCATCTGGAAATGACAGCTACACGAATTGACCAATCCCTGTAACACACTATACTAATAGTTTAGTCATTCGATGCAATTTGTCAGCTACACCAATCCTTCCTATAAAATTTGAAGTTACAAAATAATACAAAGAATGTAAATGACAAAGTGGGAAGTAAGTTTCAGAATACCGAATACCGAATACTGAAACTGAAGAGGATTTGCTGCCAATGGTGGACAGACGTGTCAGACGGTTTTAGGAAACGGCTGAAAGTTTGTGAGAAATGAACTAGATCGATCATCGAACTCTCTTTTGGGAATCATGATTTTATGCCTCCTAGGTGATGCTCTGTTTGTGTAAAATCTTCGTATACAGAATACGAGTGGTAGTGCGAACAAATGTAGTAAGCTAATAAAACAACTCTAGCCTAGCAGAAACCAAATGCATTTTAATAAAGAATTGTACACATATTTTTTATAAGCTTTCTTATAAAATTATTCTATGAATCTGCCTTCGGTTTCGGTGACCACTTCAATGTGGAACTGGAATAATTGATGCGCCTGCATTAAATTGTCCTTATTTATTTCGAACATGATCTGGATAATTTCAGTGAAGTTATGGCATTATGAGGATGTCGATTAGTCTCCGTTTCAACAACATTCCAAATGCAGAAGTCCTTGGGATTTAAATCTTGCCAGTTTGGAGGTCGTGAGTTTAGTATTACATGGCTTTAATGATTGTCTAATATCCATTCTTGGGTTGCGCGGACTTTGTGAGAAGCTGCTGACTATTACTGAAGTTTACATGATCTTTTACTGGGTAATTCATCCATAAAGAGCTTAACAACTCTCTCCAGCACCTCAGAGTATTAATCCTAAGATCCCGTGGAAAGATGCGATTTGACATGCGGGGATCTAAAGAAAAAGACTTTTAATTGTTTTGAAGAGAGTAATATACTAATACATAAGTGTTCTCAAATACCCCTCGCACTCTGTATATCATGCCTTGAAGTCATGATAATAAGAATTACTGAACAGGTAAAATGTTTTCCTACTGGATATGTTGAAATGAAGACAAGTTTTATACTGGTAGAATTAACGAATAGTTGAATTTTAGTTAAAAACATCAATGCAAGAGAAGAGATATTGTTTTGGGTAGTCCTTGTAGCATATTTAAACATGGTGTTAATGGATATATCTTGCGTGGTATTTCATCATTTTGTCCATCCCTTAAGAATAAAAACAGCAACAACATCAACAACAAAAAGAACAAAAAGAAAGCTAAACACATTCACCATTTTGTCCATGGCTGAAGATCAAAACGAAAAAAAAAAATGACACGTAATCCTTTTCGAAGAAGATAAGGTACGATAGAGATAACTTTATTTGCTAAAATAAACGGATCAGGCTCACTGACACCTGTTTGTTACCTGACAGTATCATCCTTGTTTGCAAAATTGATTTGTAGGTAGCTTAGTAAAGCTTTGTTTGAAGTGTCGACATCTTGTCAGAGTGATGTTATTTACCGTTTTTATAACGTATTTATTGTATCAGCTGAGCATGAATATTTCTAGAGTGTCTTACGTTATTTTTATACTTGTTCTTTATATCTAACCTCTTTTGTTCAGGTGGACCTAATATGTATTACCTGCATTCAGTGTAATGCCTCTTTCTCTCTCTCGCTCTCTCTCTCTCTCTCACACACACACATACACACTCACTTACTCACTCGCTCACTCACACAAACGAACGTATTTTAGATCATCTGTAAAACATGTCTATTTGACTAATTGGCAAATACATGTATATCAACATTCTGCAACCACATCCATTCGTCACACTATCTTCGATATCTTCTACCATTACTTAACTATGTTCTGATATTATCAGAGTAGTTTCCGAACCCTCGCCCAAGTCATTCAATATTTGTAGTTGAACATTATTTACATCAACATCATCTATGAAGTTCTGCTAATGCAATGTCTACTGTTCTTTACAGCTTCTTCACGACTTAAATAATAATAATAATAATCATAATAATAATAATAATAATAATGATGATGTAATAATAATAATAATAATAATAATAACAATAATAATAATAATGTAATAATAATAATAATAATAATAATATAATAATAATAATAATAATAATAATAATTATTATTATTGTTATTATTTTTACGATAGGCACAAGGCCTTGAAAATTTTTGGGGAAGGGAGCTAATCAATTACATCGATCACAGTGCGTAACTAGTACTTATTTAATCGACCCCGAAGGATGAAAGGCAAAGTCGACCTCGGCGGAATTTGAACTCTGAACGTAGCGGCAGACGAAACACCGCTAAGCATTTTGCCTACGGGCGAAATTTTTCCCACGAGAGTTCCGGACCCCGGTAATGAACTCATTTGCCTAGACCCAATCAGAGCTCACTTTGGCTTTGTTGTCAAGTTAACAAAGGTTGGTATTGACAATGGCGATCTCCGATTGCCATGCGAATCTTGTATTGTGCTTTCATTCAGATGCCAATATCATCGATACTGAACATATAAGCTGGTTAGCGAAAAATCTCTAGTCAGTATAAAGACAATTAATGTGCAAAAAGCTGCAGCATCCAAAAGAATGATGGTTAGTGGTGGCAGAAACCGCATTGGTGCAGGTAGACCGTTGAAGGAATGTTTGAAAAGTGTGAAAGGAAAGGTTCCGTCCAGATTATGCCTAGACGCAAAGCCCA
Source organism: Octopus sinensis (assembly GCF_006345805.1). Lineage (NCBI taxonomy): Eukaryota > Metazoa > Mollusca > Cephalopoda > Octopoda > Octopodidae > Octopus > Octopus sinensis. The sequence continues at coordinate 141,525,898 of NC_042997.1, read as the reverse complement.
ATATGACATTCGTGCATGTGTTAAAAACAGTGAATCTCTTGGTAGAACACACTCTACCAAGTAAACTCAAGACGAAGAACGGTGTTGTAAGTCGACCGATCGCCAAGTTAAGCCTGATTTTAGAAGGAGACAAGTAATTAGATAGATTTGTATCTTTACCTATTATCGGATCTTGTCAGAGCCCCAAATGGTAAAGATGTAGATAGGAAAAATGTGGGTAGCGGGTGATGTACTAGCAACCCTCTCCCCTTACTGTTTTACAAAGTAAACGACAACACAAATAACTATGCAGAGACAGCCATGGTTGAAACAAGAACAAGAACAACAAGCATTATTAAAAGAGAAAAGAAGCGTGGTCATTCCTTGCCCAAGTGACCTCATCTTATCCTCCATTACTTATGCACTCATAAATTAGTTTCATAGTTGAGCTCTGATTGGCTGTATGCAAATAAGTTCATAACTGTGGTCCGGAACTCTCGTGGGAAAATACGTGCTAACGATTCTGCCGGCTCGCACCCTTTCATTAATAATAATAATAATAATAATAATAATAATAATAATAATAATAATAATAATAATAATAGTAATAATAAGCATTATTATAAGATCCCAGGTGAACCATGTCTCGGACAAATCCAAAAGATTGTGCTGACATGTACTGCCCACATCCATAGAGAAACCCTATCCATTTAAATGTCTCTGTTGTATTACATAAAGTTATTTCACTACCTCCCCTCCCCAAGCTTTCAGTCATATTGTAACATCTCTTATCCTTCACTCGCCCCAGGACGCTGGGTGTGTTTCGGCAAGTGACTGTAACAAAGATGCAGATTAAAAAGTAAAATAATAATAATAATAATAATGATAATAATAATAATAAGAAGAAGAAGAAGAACAACAACTAGAAATTCAAATGATAGTGCTCATGGGAACTGCCCATATACTCTCTATATAATCTCAAATTTTAAAACAAACTCATAATTTTCTTACGTTTTCTTAAACATTCTCTAGAACAATACTATGTACAAAAAGGCATATGATATGATGCCTCATTCTCGGATCGTTGAATGCCTGCAGATGTTTGGTTTTGCTGACAGTATCACAAATTTTCTGACGCAAGGCATTAAAGATTGGAAAACCAAATTGTACTCAAGTAATGTATTACTTGGAGAAGATATTAAAAGGGATATCTTCAAAAGTGATTCGTTTTCTCCGTTACTGTTCGTAATTTCACTAATACTCATAACCATAACACTTAGGAAAGTTAAGATGGGTTACCGATATGGAAAAAAAAGGCCCATCATTGAACCATCTTCTCTTTATGGATGACCTGAAATTGTTTGGGAAATCTGAAATAAGATAGATTCCTTAATCAAAACAGTCCAGAAGTGTGGTAGGGACATCGGTATGGAATTTGGTATTACCAAATGCTCAGTACTTAATCTGAAAAGAGGGAAGTAAACAGCCTGAAGAAGATTGCGGTTACCATCAGGTGAGACCATGGGTTAACCAGACGGTAGTGGGTATAGATATTTAGGGATTTGGGAGCTGAACGATATTCTACACAGAGAAATGAAATTCAAGATCAGCGAGGCGTATAAAAAAATGGTGAAGATGGTGCTGAAATCCAACCTGAATGCCAAAAATTGGGTTACCACAATGAATATCTGGGCTGTTGCGGTTATCAGATATAGTGCGCCCATCCTCAAATAGAATAAAGAGGAAATATCAACACTGGATAGAAAGACGAGAAAGATGATGACGCTGCATAGGTCTCTACAACCTAAAGCAAACGTAAACAGACAGTCTATGAAAAGAAAGAATGGCAACAGAGGACTAATTAGTATAGACCATTGTATAAGGAATAAAAGTAGAAGGCTTGCTGAGTATTTGATTAATAGTGATGAAGACCTGCTGCAATATTCCGTGAAAGATATGGGTGTAAATACAAATTAAATGAAGGGCAAGGAAGAGTTTGATCAAAGAGCTGAAGAGAAGAGAAAGGAAGACCTTCCTGAAATGAGAATACATGGACAGTTTGAAAGGAAAACACAGGACGTTAAGGATAATACAGCATCGTGGGCATGGCTTGAGTGAGGTGATTTGAAGTTTACCACCGAAAGCCTGATCATTGCTGCACAAGACCAGGCTGTCACTACTAAGTCAATGAAGTATAACATCTATAAAACTTCTGACACTCAGGAATGCAGACTCTGTGGAAAGAGCGTGGAAAAGTGATCCACTTGGTAAATGAATATGAAAGCCTTACACAAAAATAATACAAGCGCCGCCACGATAAAGTGTGCTTGTATCTTCATTGGCTCTTATGCCGTAAATATCAGTCTGAAGTAACAGAGAACTGGTGTGAGCATGTAGAAGTAAAGTTATGCTGGAGGATGGAAAAGTAACGACACTCTGGGACTATGATTTTTAGACGGACCGTGTAATCAATCCGTCGGATATTGACCATAAAGAATGAGAGAGACGAATACTGACAGATCATTGATGTAGCCATTTAAAATGACATGAATGTTGTGAGTAAAGAGGTTGAAACGATCACCAAGTACTCCGAATTGAAAATGGAAATGGCAAGACAGTATGGAATGCGAGAAGGTAATGTAAAAGTGATACCAGTAGTGATCGGAGCGTTGGGCTCAACCTCATTGAAACTTTAGAACTTCTAAAGGCAACTCCAAGATTGATGTCTTGCAAAAAGCAGCCTTATTGGGCACAGCACACATCTTAAGGAAAGTATTATCTGTTTGATGTCCTTGCTGTGACTTGACAGATGACTAAAGACCTACTCTGTGTTACGAAGGAATAATAATGATAATATACCATTGTTGAAACATGTGAAGAAGTCCGGCGTCATTAAAATTGATAATTGTGTAAAGAAAGAAAAAACTTAAAGAGGGAAAGCACGGCCAGTTTCCAAGAGATACAAACGCCAAGACAGATAAAGAAGACCGGTGGCTATGGATGAAGAAGAGTGACCTGACGATAGAGACAGAAGCACTTATATGCGCAGCTCAAGAACAAGCGTTAAGGACTATGTGAAATGCAGAATCGACAACATTACTGGCAGCGACAAATGCAGAATATGAAGTGAGAGGGGAAAAACGGTATGGCACATCGTTAGCAAATGCCCGAAATTGGCACAACGCGAATGCAAAAGGCAGCACGACAATGTGGCAAGAATGATCCATTGGGAGCTCTGTGGAAATCATGGCCAACAAAGAGCAAAGATGTGGTATGAGAAAATTCCAGGAGTCACAGAGAATGAAAATTGCAAAATGTTGTGGGATGCAATGATTCGGTACGATCACCTGATCAGACATAGGAAACCGGACATTGTGGTGATTAAAAAAGAAAGAATATGCGTGATAATCGACATAGCGTGTTACGGTGACAACAGGGTCAAAGAGAAAGAAGAAAAATGGGCAATTATAACGATTCGAAATGGTAAATACGAAAGTTGTGGTCAATGAGAATTAGTAATTGGAACGCTTTGAAGTATCTGTACTCTACCAACATGACTCGAAAAGATTGAAGTGTGAAGGTAGAACACCTACAAAAATCAGCATTGCTTGGAACTGCAAGCATTCTTCGCAGGGTTCTTGAATCATGACCAACAAACAAGTGTCACCTTAGTGGCTGTGGACAGTTTACACTTTACATCATACCCAGCAAATCAGCTGTGAGTTGTCCTCAAATAATAATAATAATAATGATAATGAAAATGATAATAATAATAATAATAATGATAATAATAATAATAATATAATAATAATAATAATAATAATAATAATAATAATAATAATAATAATAATAATAATGATAATAGTTTCAAATTTTGGCACATGGCCAGCACTCTTCGGGGAGGGAGTAAGTCGATTACATCGAGCCCAGTGTTCAACTGGTGCTTATTTTATCGACCCCGAAATGATGAAAGGCAAAGTCGGCCTCGGCGGAATTTGATCTAAGAACGGAAAGACGTACGAAATGCCGCTAGGCACTTCACCCAGCGTGCTAACCATTCTAATAATAATAATGATGATGATAAATATGACAATAATAACGGTCACTGCATTTTGTATTCAGCGATTATTATGATTCCTAAATTGTGGTGCTTTCATCCATTTGTGTGTAAAACGTATTTCTGCAGTGGTATTTGCACAGTTGTCAAAACCATATTTCTACTGAATCTCCTGACCCAACTAGTACGCTACGTCAAAACGCTCTATTATATTTTGGCATATAACTTCAGGTCATCTAGCATATAATTTAAGGTTATCTCAGCAAAGAGAATTTAAATAATGACTGACTTTGTGACTGACGCTAATCGATCTTGATATTAAATCCTTCTGAGCCGTTATATAGCAAGACATTCAAACGATTTAATGCTAAGCAAGAGAAGTGATGAAACTATGTCTATTAATGTCAATATCTGGTTGCAGTACAATGCTGAATCAAAACTTGGTATTTTCTTATTTGTAGTTTCTCATACAGACTAAGCATTTACTTTCGAAACAATGGGTGTCTAGTTCAGAAATTTACTTTGCAATTCCAGGTTTTCAAGTTCCGTTACACTGCGTGACACCTTGGAAAAGTGTCTTTAATGAAAGTTTCGAATGGATCGAAGCCTTATCAATGAAATTTGTAAGACTGAGAAACAGTTTCTGTTTTCTGTTGGCAGACTTAATCCATAACCCATTTAAACATCACCGCCATCTGGTCACGGGGCGGTTTTAGCAGAGCCCACCATGTTGCGACCATTCAGGTCAGATATCCTTTCTCTTCAATAAACATATTCTCTCAGCTTGATTCAAGTGACTGATCTAAAAGTTGTAACCTTGCTATTTTCGAAATTTGTCAAACATTAACCTTCTTTCACCTTTCGACATTATAAAATCGAAGCTGAATATGTTGAAAAATATCCAGGGGATAACTAACAGAGAACTACTCGAACTTTTCTCTTTTCTTGGCGGATTTACAATGAAACTAAAAACTTGAAATTTATGGCTCCAAGAATTGTAAATCGAATAAAATGGATGTCGCGTGCAAAGTATTCGTTAAAAATTTAGGTATTTTAAACTGAATTTTTAAAGAAATTTTCTTCTGCTTTTTGATGACAGCGAGATTTAGAAGTCTTAACACATATATGCCTTTTTGTTTCTAAGTATTATGTTACTTCATGGTTTTCGACAAATACGCTATTTCTGCACCAAAGAGGGATCCTATTTTCGACATAGATTAGCCTCGTCTGCTTTAGTGTCCTGTGGTTTAATAACATGGACTATTTTCTTAGCAGCAATACTTAATATATTAAACACATGGTTGTTACACCATAAATGGATAAACACATGGATATATGTATGTATATATATATATATATATATATATATATATATATATATATATATATATACATACACACACATATATACATACATATGTATATATACACACACATGTATACATATATGAACACACACGTGTATATAAACATGTCTGTGTATGAATATATATGTATGTATTTATATGTATGTGTGTGCGTGCATATATATATACATACATACATATATATATATATATATATATATATATATATATATATATATATATATATATATATATATATATGTACATGGATGTATGTATGCATGTATGTATATATGTATACGCAGACATATGAAACACGCACACACATACTCATTCACACACATACAGGAAAGGAAAGTTAAGTGCGTGGAGAAAGCTCAATGCATGAGAGCATGCGCTATGAAAACAATCGTATCTCCGTCAAGTGACATTTGTCAGAATCTATTTGCATATGACCGAACTTCCTTTTCGAACACGGTAGAATATTTATATCAATAACATCACGCACACATCTATGATAAACAATAAACTAAGGTTTTAACAAACAGTCAACTTGATGTAAATAACACTGTTGAATTGATACATTATACACAACGCTAAGTTGTATGATAAAAGAAAACCAACATCTTATTCATATGTAAAATTATATAGTGCTAGAACCGATATTGCCTTCCGTGGAGTAGGCATCCATTTAGTCAAGATTAATCATGTTGGATGACGCAATAAGAAAGCGTTTGCAAAAATATTATGTATTATTTAATCACATCTCTTTGTTCAAACATCGCCGAGTCGACTTTGAAACTAATATCTCCAGTTCAGTTTATGGTCGACTAAATTTTATATCTCCCTCTTTCCCGAGCAGGAGTAAGATCTGCATTCAAAGTTTTTAACATCATCAATATTCTTGTTGCTCAGACGACGGTGGATAGGCAGAATCGTTGAAGCGTCGAACAAAATGCCCTGCATGATTTTTTTCGAAAATTTACATTGTGTGCATGTCAACTTTGCATTTCATCCTTTCAAAATCGGTAAGATAAAGTACCAGCCGAGAACTGAAGTCGATCATCAACAAACTTCTTTCCTTCAAAAGTAATTTTTGTGTTTAAATTTAGAGCAAATATTATTGTCACCGCCATCATTGTGTTGTCGCCATCATCGTCGCCACCACCAACACCACCACCACCACTACCACCACTTCCTTAATTACCATTACCATAAAATCATCAGGTTGTATGAGAATTATTCCGGCTTTTGCATTTTTTTTTTGGTGTTTGCCATTTTCAAGTGTTTGTCTATAAGAGTTGGATATACTTTACAGAGGCATTCTTGTATAGAGCTTTAATGACACTTGCCTGCATTACCACAAACCACGCTTAATGCCTTATATTGTGAATGTCTTTTCATTATGATGGTTGTTTCATTTTTCTTTGCATAACATGAAAAAAGAAAAGCCCACAAAAAATAAAGATATAAAAATGAAATATCCAGTCATAAAAATCTCCATTGTTGTAAATCTTTCAATTAGCGATGCGGCTATGATAGTAGTTATAATCTCAAGTATTACCGTGATTGCAATTTACTTCGCTTTAATCCTGTGTTAAAATACACCGTACTAAAAATGAATGAAATAAAAACAGCCAAGCTCATTGCCATCTCATCTCATTTTCTATAATTCCAATTGGCGTCGTTGTTAGCTAATTCACTGGAAAGTCATCGAAGATCACAGAATAATAGATGAGAAAATAAGCACTACTTTTACCTTTGTGATTTCGAAAATTACGTAAAGCGGGTTTTCAATTACATTGCTATATGCATATGTATGTATGTATAAGTGTTTATGCGCGCAGGCGCATGTATATATATATATATATATATATATATATATATATATATATATATATATATATATATATATATATATATATTTATATATATGAAGAGAGATAGAAAAGAAAAAGATGTACATATACATAACTGTATGTGTATTTATTCTTTATCCTTTTTCAAAAGAACTCGCAGAGATAAGAAGCAGGGAGGAGATTAAAGACGTTCTAATAAATAAAATTAACTGCAATTTCACAAGAAACCACACTTAATTAAAGTTGCCAGTCAATCGATTGTAATAAGTCTCCGCCCTCTTAACGCTAACAATCTGCCCGGGTTCGTTATAGAAATACCGTTACCGCCGTCAGTAGCATCACCGCTAATGCTCTTCTACTGCTGCAGTTGCTGCTGCTTCCACCAGTGCCGCCGGTGTCACCGCTGCCGCCGCTGCAGCAGCTTCTACTACTACTACTACTACTACTACTACTACTACTACTACTTTCTTCTTCTTCTTCCTCTACTACTACTACTACTACTACTACTAACTACTACTACTACTACTACTTTCAGTCGTAGTAGTACTAGCTGGAAGATCTTAAGTAGTTGTAGCTATAAAATTACAGTAATGATCCAACAAGTAGTGGTGGTAATTCTGGTGGTGGTCGTGGTGATCAGTGAGATAGTACTAGTATTAAGGACGGTACTAATAATAGTAGTAGTAACAGTTGTAGCGATAGCCTAAAATATATGGTGATAGTAGCAGCAGCAGCAGCAGTAGTAGTAGTAGTTGTAGTAGTGGTAGTAGTAGTAGTAGTAGTAGTAGTAGTAGTAGTAGTAGTTGTGGTGTTGATGGCGATGATCAATGAAATAGTTATATTATTGGTTGTTGTTGTTGCTGGTATAGTTCTTGTTGGTATTGTTGATTATGATGTAGCTGCAATTGCAGCTTGCTTCAGTCATCTATCTTAATTTTTCTGCCATCTTCGATTATTATTATTATTATTATTATTATTATTATTATTATTATTATTATTATTATTACTACTACTACTACTACTATTATTATTATTATTATTATTATTATTATTATTTTTAATTTTTTCTTTTATCATATAATGACGGATCAAAGTCTCTTTGGTTTCTAATTAAAGAATTATGTTTATTGTTATTATTATTATTATTATAATTTTTCTACTTCATCCTTCCATTATGTAAAGAAATGTAGTGCTTATCGGTTTGCTTCATATTCAAGTTAGCCAGTCCGGTAATCAGTTACAGCCTTGCTTTCTGATTCTATACATGCTTTGAATACATATTCTACTGGAGAGAATGAATTCGTAGAAAACAAGCGAAAGGCTATGCAAAGAATAATAAAGTAAAATTAGAAATGGTAAGAGATACGTCTCATTCAGAATCTTTTCTTCTTATATGCTTCGTTTCTTTTCTATTCTTTATTCTCTTTCACTTAAACTCTAACATCCTATTTTTCATTGATTTTTCCATCTTTGCCTTTTATTTCATGTATTCTATTTCAAATCTTTTAGTGAGATATCCGGTTCTGGACATATCTTACTATGATGTCCTGTTTCGTTACCTTCTCTAAGCATGCATAAAGCTTACCGATTCAGCGGAAGGGAACTTTGTAAGTCAATGAAAATAGTTATAGTTATATGTTGAATTCACGGCAGCAGAAACCTTTGAGTGGTTTCTTTTTACTATTAGACATGAAGTGCCTAGGTTATTGTTGCTGTTATCTGGCTCCGGGCCAACAGAATTACAAGACTAGAGTAATTTGATGTCTTGTAAAAATCAAATCCCTCCTAGCGCCACCAACAGCTGGAGTTATAATTATTTGTCTTAACTTATAAAACTCCGAAGCACATGTCTTTCCCCTGTGGATAAATTTTACAAGGGAAATATATTTGTCGGGATTAGGAATTTCAATTTGAAATTAAGGAATTATAAGGAAAAAGATGCATCGAATTCACGTATTTAATTATTTTTGTTTACATACTACCATGTTCTTAAAATGTCTTGATGTTAGACATGTATGACACTATTTCATTCTTTTTAGAATTCGTCAACATGATATAACCCAGGATATATTAATTAAACATCTTATGAAGAGACACATTTTTATTCGTTTACTTGTTTCAGTCATTTGACTGCAGCCATGCTGGAACACCGCCTTTAGTCGAAGAAATCGACCTCATGGATTATTCTTTGTAAGCCTAGTACTTATTCTATCGGTCTCTTTTGCCGATCTGCTAAGTTACAGAGACGGAGACACACCAACACCGTTTGTCAAGTAATGATGGGAGGGCACACAAACACATACTCACACACGCACACACACACAATATAAATATTTATATATATATACGACGGCTTTCTTTCAGTTTCCTCCTACCAAAACCACTCACAAGGCTTTGGCGGCCAGAGGCTATAATAGAAGATATTTGCCCAAGGTGGCACACTGTGGGACTGAACCCGGAACCATGTGGTTGGGAAGCAAGCTTCTTACCACACAGCCACGCACGCGCCTAATATCTGTATAAATAATCTGAAAGAAAGTCAAGTGTTTTTCATTTTTCTTTTTTCATAGGACATTAGTAGTTTAACAATTAAGAGAGACGAGTCAAAAGTTATGAGTTTAAACGTTTTCGGGAATTCGACTGTGTGAAGGTTTCTTCGAGTAGTTAATAGTTTTTACGTCATATTATGTAAACAAACAAGTTTGTTTTTGAAGCGTTGAAATGTATTGTAGAACAAGTATAAAGATAATTTTTTTCAACACGTACTGAACAGTATATATATAAAGGATAAAATCTATTATATATACTGTTCAATATTTACGTGTTGAAAAAAAAAAATTCATCTTTATACTTGTTCTTAATAGTTTTGTTTTAATACAAACGAAATTTACAAAATTCGCAATATATTCTTTGAGGTGTAGATATTGGTTCTAAGCTGTTACTTCATAGTAGTTATCCCGCGTTGTGTAGTGGAAGAGGTATCTCTTAGCAAATAAAACGCTTTGACCATCGCACTGAATTGGTACTCAATAAAAAGAAAGACAACAGGAACCAAAACAAAAAAGGAAATAGAACGTTGAATGATATTGTTACCATGAAACAACGAAGTCTCGAGTGGTGTGACCAACAAGATCATAGTTTGAGATAATGATGGAGAAGGGAGACCAGTTGTTAACCAGAGAACGTTTTGTACTACAGTACTACTGGTGAATTCAGATACTACGTCATACGAGGAAATGAAGATGAAGATTGAGCTCAAATGGCGGCTTGCGGGGAACACTAAATGCGGAAAGCAGCTCCCAGAATACGTATAAAAATAGGGTCAGCAGTGCTACTTCGGAAAGATATTGATCTCGAGGTGTATGCGATATTTAAGGAGATGAATGTGTGTAACAGTTAAAGCACTTCAAGAAAACACTGGTCATTGTCTATATACTCAAAAATTGTTTGATGGTCAAACTTAGCCAGATGTTAGAAAATATTCTTGGAGGAATCGTGCTTATTAATGATAGTAGGACTATAACGCTAATTTATGCACACAATGGGATGTATGGCAGGTGTGGCAGGTGGGGAAAACAGTTAGGAAAAGAAAATTCAAAAGTCTCATAGTTTTAGCCGCTTGACATGTATCGCAGTATGAAAAGTAACTTGATTTTGAATAACACGTTAATTAGTGCTGAGTGAAGGCACTTCTCATTTTGGTTTAATTGACTACTCAAATTATGTAGTTGTTAATAAGATAAGAGTTCATAGACTGGCACCCACGTACAGAACGTGTCGTTTCTGGCATAGAAAATCCTTCAGTGACCAGAGTAATGAGTTTCAAGTGAACATTTGTAAATTTTAAATGATCTTGGGGTGAAAATATGATTTAGGTTTAACGAGGAATATAAACTACAGAAATAATTAGACTAGGGGTGTCAAACATGCGACTTACTGGTCAAATGTGGGGCGCCACCACCTTACCTGTGGCCCAAGACAAATTTGCCGTTTCGGTCATATTTCGTGTTTTAAAAAGCATTATGAAAATATAGAAAATTTAGAAAAGTTCACATAAATTAAAAATAAAAACCAAAGAGAATTATTGATTTTTCTATTTTTAAAATATTAACATTAGCCAAGGTTAAGATTAAGATAAATTGCCTGCTAAAGCGATCTGATAAAAACACACTTTGTGTATTTATAATTACACTACAGCATTAGTTGCCGTTGGAAAGCGTAAAAGTAAGTTGGGGCAATACTAGAAGAGGGCATTAGTAAAACATTGTACAGTCGACTGTTGTCACAACGACCCAATGGAAGAAACGTTGGATTAGTCCTTTGATATGCCGGTTCCACACAACAAGACTTCAGTACTATTTTTTAATTTTGGTTCTTATTCTATTGGACTTATTTACAGGATCACTAAGTTATGGTACGTAAACAAACTAAGACTGGTTGTCAAGCGATGGCTAGGGAGACTAATACAGAAACAAAAATACACAAGCATATACATATACAAACACAGACACATTAATATATATGTGTACGTGTGTGTGTGTTATTATAGGAGCACTCCGTAGCTTACAGTGACGAGGGTCCCAGCTGATACGATCAACGGAACAGCCTGCTCGTGAAATTAACTTGCAAGTGGTTGAGTGCTCCACGTACACGTGTACCCATAACGCAGTTCTAAGGGAGATGCAGCATGACACAGAGTGTGACAAGGCTGGCCTTTTGAAACACAGGTACTACTCATTTTTGCCAGCTGAGTGGACTGGAGTAACGTGAAAATAAAGTGTCTTGCCCAAGGACACAACGCGTCGCTGGGAATTGAACTCAGTACCTTACAATCATGAACCGAATATGCCAACCACTAAGCCACGTGCCTTGTACTTTATACCATAAGCTTCCACACAGTTTCCGTCTACCAGATTCACTCACATGGCACTGATCGGCCCGAGCTATAATGGAAGACACTGCTTAAGATGATGTATAGTGTGGGACTGAACCCGAAACTACGTGGCTACAAAGCGAGCTTCTTGACCACACAGCTAAGTGGTGATATCGTAGAAACATCCCCAATTGTATGAGCTAAAACCAAACTCGTACAGTTTTCTTTCAGTACGTTGGAAGGGATTAGGAATTTTTGATAACTGTATATCCTTAAATCGCATCAATACCACTTTAAAAATTTGAGACAAAATATTGGCGAAGGAGTTTGCCTTAGTCCTGGATAGTCAGTGGTCAGACTCAAGTCAGGATATCCTCAACATCATTTATCTCATGTAGATCTGTTTGCGGTAGGCGTCTCGTCGATATAGATCAGTCAAGAAAGTGAACGAAACGGGACAAGTATAATTACCTCCCAAAATTTGAAGGCGCAACCAGCTTTCGTTTCGTCTTCAAATTCGATCGCTACAACTCAACTTTGTTGGTTCGAGTAAATAAGTTCTTACTACTTAATGTGTGATATAAATAGACTGAAGGCATCCTACTCGAACACAAGAAGAAAATGTCTGCATATGTTCACGACATCACAGTCTAAAAGATCCAAATTATCGTTATCAAACTAGAAGAATAACTGCACATATTGTTTGTCTTTGTGTCTGGCGCAAGAATACTGTTAAACACTGACCCGATATTTTATGTAGAGCTTTGAATTGTTAGCAGTCATGCTGCGTAAAAAATAAACATTTGTCATAAAGAAAACAATGGAAAGTAAAGCAAAACCGTTTGTCTCGGGTAAGAGAAAACTATCTGCTTCAGAGACTGGTGAGATCCTCTGTCCAAAGTTCGGATAGGGAGGCTTGAGCGCCCTCTGCACTCGGATACAGGTATACTCGGATACTCAAATACTCTGAACTCGATTACCCTGGGAGACAACAGAGCTAATAGTCATCTCAGAAACTTTTTTTAAGACAAGAATGTGGAAATAGCCAAAAGTTGTTAGAAAGGTTTGCATAGGAAACGAAGATTTAAGGTTCATATTTTGATGGTGCTTACTCCTCAAAGTAGAAAGGAGATGATGATGATGACCATTTATAATAATAATAACAAGAACAACAACAACAATAAAACTAATAATTATACTGAAAATGATGATGATAATGATAATAATATAGTGTGATTAGATTAAATTCACGACCTCCCTTCCTTCAAACATACTGTAGAATGCAAATGCTAGAAATTGCTATTATTTGACTACTATTATTAACTTCAGTTCATGTAGATGATAATTATGGGAAGAATACTGAAGCAGATAATTGTTATTTAAAAAATGGTAATTAAACAAAGATTATGCATAAATCCACCTGCTTTCACTTTTAATTATAAAGAATGTGTATGCACATGTGTGGTATGTGGGTGTGTATGTTTGTTAACTTCACCACCATTGTGACACAATCAGCGAAGAAATATTATATGTGAGTGTACAACATATTTGTGAGTATATGTGTAGAATATGAACATATATATATGCATATATATATATATACATAAATGTATGCACTCGCATATGCGTGCACATATTTGTGTGTTTAAATGAAAACCTCACAAAAAATTATACCAACACTTAAAAAAAGAAAAAAAATTTAAATAATAGCGAGCAAGTGATATGGCAACCAATTCTCTCAACAGATATTTCCCCCACTTTATCAGTAATTATTTTGCTAATCAAATTTGCACATGCAGCAATTTACAATAGTAACTTGTCGCAATCACTGAATAACAATATTACGTATAATATCTGACTTTAAAATCTTTCTTAACTGATAAACAATTTGATGTCTCTACCGCTACGATATGCATGTAACTTGAGGCTGATACAAATTGGTATTTCTGTCGTTTTATATATATATATATATATATATATATATATAATATATATATATATATATATGTGTGTGTGTGTGTGTGTGTGTGTGTGTATGTGTGTGAGTGTATGCATGTATATATATATATATATATATATATATTATATATATATATATATACATATATATATACACATGTTATGCACACACAAACACACAAACACACTCATATATATAATATATATATATATACATACACATATACAGTAGAACCTCGCAGTACGAGCTACTTTCATACAAGCAACCGCTAGTCAGCGTTGACCTCACATACGCTCCACCATGTGCAGCGTCCGCTCATTCACTTCACGTTTTTATCTAGTTGTGGCAGCATCCCTATTGTGTTTTTCCTAGAGATTTTAAAAATAGTTTTATGGGTTTTTTTTGCTATTATTTTAGAAGGTTAGTACTAAGGATAGTGTTGAGAAGAAAAAGCTGATTACGATAGAATTGAAAAAGGAAATCATTGATAACCATGAGAGAAGAATGTGTGTGGTGGACATAAAGCGTCAATACGACCGAAGTACGTCGACGATTTACACCATCCTCAAGAAAAAGGACAAAATCAAGGCTGTTACAACAAAGGTTGTCTCCAGGCTCTCTAAGCAACGCACATCTGTCCACGAAGAGATGGAAATATTGCTTCTGCCGTGGATCAACGAGAAGCAACTCGCAGGGAATGCGATTGCGGAGACCATCATCTGCGAAAAAGTACGAGCGCTGAATGGGGATCTTCTGAAGCAGAAACCTGGAACATCAACGGAGGAGACATCAGCAGACACATTTAAGGCCAATCGCGGCTGGTTTGATCATTTCAAGACGACTGGTGTTCATCGCATCGTCAGGTATAGAGAAGCAGCGAGTTCTGACACAAAAGCAGCTGAGGATTTTGTGCGTGAATTCCGTTAGTTTATCGCAGCGAAGGGGTCCATCTCAAAACAGGTATTCAACTGTGATGAAACTGACCTTTTATAGAAGAAATTTCCCAGAAGGACCTACATAACTGCAGATGAGGAGAAAATGCCAGGCCATAAGCCTACGAAAGATAGGATAACTCTTATCCTTGTTGCCAATGTGAGTAGATACTTGAAGATTAAGCCGATCCTTGTCTACCATTGCCTGGGTAACCAGGCAATTCTTCACCAAGTGGGTCGACTGTAACTTCTGGAGAAGAAACTTACTCTGAAAGCTCTCCTCATCCTCGGCAATGCGCCTGCCCACCCTCCTAACTTCGAAGATGATATCCTGCACGAATTTAAATTCATAAAAGTTCTGTACCTTTTACGCAACACCAGCCCTATCTTACAGCCAATGGACCAACAGGTGATTTCAAATTTTAAGAAATTGTACACCAGACACCTGTTTCGTTGGTGCTTTGAAGTCATCGAAAAATATAAATATAACCCTTTGTGAGTTTTGGAAGGAGTACTACAATATTGTTAACTGCCTGAAAATCATCGATATCGCCTGGCAGGGTGAAACAGAGACAACGCTGAATTCTGCATGGAGGAAACTGAGGTTTGACTACATATCAGAAAGAGCCTGTGAATCTGAGAGGCTTGTAGTCGAAGACATAGCGTCTCTTGGAAAGACTTTGGCTTCGAGGTTGATGATGGGGACATTAACGATCTCATCGAGGACCACTCAAGGGAGTTGACGACAGATGAGCACTTGAAGCTTAAGGGACAGTAGCATTCGGATGCGGTGGAAGAGATTGGTTCCCCGGAGGAGGACAATGTAGCGGAGAAGGCCATTTCTACGAGTGACATAAGATCAATGTTGGCAAAATGCTAGTATGTTTCTGAATTTGTAGAAAAAGATCATCCAGAAAAAGTATCTACAAGTCGTGCAGCTGCTTTATTTAATGACACTGCTCTGGCGCATTTTCGTAACATTGTTTAAAGGCAGGAAAAAGTTGACTTCTCTTGATATATTTCTAATGAAACGACCTGCAAGTGAGAAAAGTGAAGAAAGGGTATCCAAAAAGCGAAAATTAAGCGAGAGAGAAAACACCGAAACTTTTTCTTTCTGAAGTCTTAATGGAAGGAGATTCTCCTTCTAAACAGTAATTCTCCCCCTCAACGTTTCATCACCACAAATTCACTTAATAAATCCAGTTTACATATTTCTTTTGCATTCTCTTTTATTATGTTTTTATACTTGTCATTTTCCATGTAACTGCACCTTTTCCGTTTTAAAATTCATAAAAATGACTTTTGGGTCGTTTTGTGGGGCTGGAATGGATTAATGATATTTTAATTAATTTCAATGGGGAAAATTGATTTGTAAATCGAGTTAATCGTAAAACGAGCTCAGTCATGAAACGAATTAAACTCGTATTGCGAGGTATCACTGTATTGTTGTCATCTGATAGCTCACCCTGAAGACTATACTTCAATAAACCAAATAGGTGGAAGTCTGAGGGCGTCATATCCAGGCTGTACGGCGGATAGGGATTCACTCACCAGTCGCAGCTCAATTTACCGATTGCCTGATTTTCACCCAAAACATCTGTAATCATGCGTTCTGATGGATCGTTTTCAAGTTCTTCAGTCTTTTCCTCCTATTGGCTTTTCTAAGCCTTTTCAGTGTATCAACGATCCACTTGTTTTTCGCGGTACATCCACTTTTCATAAAAACAAGAAATGACGCCTTTGTCATTCTCCCAAAACAGACACCATGACTTTCCTTGATGATCGCTGGCTCTTGAATTTCTTGGACCTTGGAGAAGAGCTGTAACACCATTTCATCGAGTGGGTATTTGTTTCCGGATCGGAAAGGTAGGTCATGTCTAATCTCTCGGCACAAAATCGGGAGGGGAAAAAAACGTGTTTTCATTGGCTTCAAACACTTCCTGCAAGCAGACCATAACAGTCTTCCCCACCTTTGTTTTTTGTAAATCGCATGTCAGCTGCCGAAGTAGCTACTTTGCATACACTTTCCGCTATCCAAAGTCTTCTGCAATCTTCTGTGATGCATTATGACCACATTGTAACCAGAGTCCAACTAATCAGTTCGTCTCTTCTCTGGTGATTCGTATCAGATGATGTAATCTACGTAGATAACTTGCAACCTTCTGTAGATGACCTACAGTCTGCACCTCCCCTTTGTCATGAACTCAATAAATGACTCGTTGTTTCTGCCAGGGGGAGATCATGTGTCTGCAAAAAAGTAGAGAAAGAAGAGTTAATATAGAGGAAGAATTAAGTTTTGGCTACATGTACAATTTGAATGACATAAATTGGTTTTCCTAAGATGGAAATAGACACAGAAAATGCATAGACTTTCAAACCACGTAAATGGAGAGACGAGTTTTGCATTTAAAAGCATTCTGATGCTGATAGTAAACCGACATTTGTTGAAAATATATTGCGTTGACTAAAGCGTATCTCATTCGTTAGTACAAGCATCTTAGCACATTTTCCAGTTTTGAGCCCTAAAATACCACCGTCGTAGTGAATGCACTTCCAAATCAGTTTCATTCGTAAGTTTAATAGGATTATCAATTCTGGTGGTTGATTTCTTCGGCCGCTTCTTTCTCTGATAGCTTTCTGTACTTTAGTTCTTCACTGTAAATGTACTCTGAGTCCTCTTTTGTACGTACCTCAATGGTGTCTCACATTCTCTCAACAGTTTTCAGTCAGTTTAAAGCCCTGCTGCACTTGTCCATGGCGTTTGAATGTATGGTCTGTCTGTTAATATTTTCCTGCAATTTCTCTGTACAGAGACTATTTTGGCATGCTACTGCTTTCTTAGATGGACGCGCCTAAACCAGAACATAAACATTCAACACTTCGGAAGATTAATACTGAGTGAGTCTCTTGGTAACTATTTATTGTTAACAGACACTAGAAATCATCGGATTTGCTCTTATGAATATACACTTTTGGTAAAAGGTATTTCAAAAAACGAGATCAGAACTGTAAGGAAACATACAATCCATATATCCTACTCGAAGTATCATACAAAATTTACTGATCATAGTAGATAAAGCGTTAAAGTCGATTCAGCGATGTTTGAACCTAAACAGTAGAAACTTGAATTTCCAACTACACAATAGAAAATATTTAATCCAACATCCAACTGACACATTGTTTTCTTTAGTAATTTCTATCATATTGGTTCGCAAAATTTTATGTAATAAATTGAATAGTTTTTCTACAAAAGCTTGCAAAACTGCTTAAATTTTATTTTCTGCAACAAGATCAAAGTTTAAGATTTATAGGAATTTAAATAGAAAGTCAAGAAATTAATGAGTTTCACAAGAGCGATGGAAATTTATCTGATATAAAATAGCTATAACCAAGAATCAGCAGACTTGTATGGAACTTTATTTTGTTCCATTTCATAATTGATGTTCCTTTAATCGATCTTGAGGTGTTGAATGGGGAACCGACTCGGTGGTATTTTAACTCAAAATGTACAGAGATATAACATACTACTGACAGAAGCTTAGTCATTCAGTTCTTGAATTTGTTTACCAAGAATTATTATCCGAAACTTTTGTTGAAACGAATATTGTTATAATATAGTTGAGTAATATTGATTTCAAATTTTGGCACAAGGTCAGCAGCTTCTGGGGAGGGGGTAAATCGATTACATCAACCTCAGTGCTGAACTGGTACTTACTTTATCGATCCCGAAAGGATGAATGGCAAAGTCAACCTCGGCGGATTTGAACTCAGAACGTAAAGACGGACGAAATGCTGCTAAGCATTTTGTCCAGCGCAGTAACGATTCTGCCATCTCGATGCCTTTTAGTCGTGTAATATCAAGATCTATAAGTACAATTACCGGTTCTTCACTTTTATTTTTATTTTTATTGTCCCAGAAATTTCCCTCACATTCCGACTTGAAAAGTCTAAACCAATAAGGAAGGTTTCAACACACAATATCTGTTAAAAGTTCTTGGATAAT
>NC_042997.1:141479389-141501889 GCF_006345805.1 Octopus sinensis | reverse complement strand
CAAAAATTTCGGTCCTTGTGTCCAGAGTAGAAAAGAATACTATTGATTGCAGAAGGAAGCCCGGTACGTCATCGATAAATGAACAGCGGTCAGCAATGAAACGGCCCGTCCGGAGAATCTCCCCTACAGTTCAGGCCTTGTTCCTAGTGACTTGTTATTGTTCTCAAGCTGAATGAGTCAAAGAAAGTCGGCAGAAGGAACCTAGTCACTTTCACTTTGAGAGTCTTCCATGGGAGCTTCAAGAAAATGACCGGAGCGCTTCAGTAAATGCACTGAAGCCAGAGTATCTTACTTCAAAGGAGTTAGTTTTATATTTCTTTGAAATTATTAAATGTCTTCCCAGAAGAATTCTCAAAACTTCTGGAATGCATCTTAATCTTCAGACACGGCATGTAGTCAAACCGAATAGCATGGAGGGTCAAGTCAATGACTGGGCCTTTTCAGATTATTGTAGTACCTTATATCGCTACCAAGAAACTCAGAATAAATTATTTTGACCCTAAGTATAGTTGAGCGCTATCCACGATACCTATAATCAAGTTAATGCTTTATTCTTGAGGTTTTCCGATTCCCAATATGAAAGGCATAAACAACAAACACATAAGCTGAAAATAAATATATTCACTTCGAAATATGTTGTCTTGTATAGGTATCACTTGACAACTACTCGTCTTTTGAAATCTACTTGCATGTCAGATTCGTTAATGCTTTTAGATCCAAGTTAGTTCTAAAAGAACATTGCAGATATAATCTCTGCATCTATTTTGTGATACCTGTCAAAGACGATACTATCCGATGAATCTGTCCTTAAGACAAGATGTGAGTGATGAGAAATGTTTAGCCGCTATTTCTTCTGGGTATGAGTGGTCACATATAGCTCCCCTCGCTGGGCCCTGTCGCTATTGCTAGGAAAAGGCATGAAATTATAAAATCTCATTGGTGTATTTCTCATTCAATATGACAGTGTGGCTATATAAGAAATCTTTATAAGAATCCGACTGAAAAATATTCTGAATTCAATTTCGAAGTTATTTTACTTTACAAAGTTGTAACGATTAATTAATACAAGTTACATCTTAATTAGTTTGATAAAATATGACACCTTAGGAGTTAATTTTGTCATTTAGTTGCTGAAGGCTAGAGATATTTTCAAATACTCAATAAAATGTCTATCAAAATAAACAATTTTTTATATAAAGATTTTTCTCAAATATTGATGTTTACAGAAAGATAGAGCATTACAGTTTCAAAATTTTAATTAAAATAATCAATCGAAATACTCACCTGATTGCTTCGTATACACATCGACGTTAAAAGCATTTAATTATTTGTGCAAAGACAACGAGATGCAGGAAAGAAGTGCGAATGGAAGTGAGAGAGAGAGAGAGAGAGAGAGAGAGAGAGCGAGACAGAGGGAGGGATAAGAGAGAGACTGTTAGGGTAGAGATGAGAGAAAGACAGTTAGAGATGAGAAATAGAGCATGTGCATGAGTGTCCAATTAAAAATGAGAGAAGGAATGTAAAAAGACCCCACGGAAGATGTAAAGTAATAAAGAAGTGTGGAAGAGATGGAAAAGACGGGTGCATAAATGAACAAAAAATAATAAAGAATGCAGAAACCAATTAAAATAGAGATGTATGTTTAATAAAAGATAAATGTTAGGAGGGTGAAAAGGAGATAGAGCGAGAGAGGAGAGAGAGAGAGAGAGAGAGAGAGAGAGACAGAGAGAGAGAGAGAGACAGAGAGGAAGAAGGGAGGTAGAATAGAGAGAATAAGGGACAAGAGGAGAGAAAAAGAAATAGACGTGGAGAATAAGACAATGAGTTGAAGAGTATATAAATTTATAGAGTGAATTCAAATAGAATATAAAATGGTGAAGGAAACGAGTCTGAGTGGAACACATGAGAATATGAGCAAACAAGGGAAGTATTGGAGAAATAGATAGACATATGCATGTGGGTGTGCCTGTGTGTGTCTATGTGTGGGTGTGTATACACACAAACAAATACACACACACACACATACATATATACATGCACACACGTAACAGTAACAATAATCCTTGAATGGAATTTATAAGTATCCATGGACATCGGGTAGATCGTCTTCATTGATACATCTCTTCAGGCGATGTAGCATTAATGGATGTTTACCTGAGGGTTGTTTGTCACTTTGGCGTGTATATATATATACATATATATATATATATATGAATATATAGAGATATGAATATATACTTATATGTATTTATACACACACACATATATATGTATATATATATATATATATATATATAATATATATATATATATATTTATATATATATATATATGCTTTTAGGTATGTATATAAGTATGTAGAAAATGTATGTATTGATACCTGAAAATTGTGAAGGTTTATGAAATTGTTATGATTTGTTAATATCTATCTATCTATCTATCTATCTATCTATCTATCTATCTATCTATCTATCTATCTATCTATCTATCTATCTATCTATCTATCTATCTATCTATCTATCTATCTATCTATCTAAATGATTTGGGCACGATATTTTCCACTGTATGATAAAGTGTTCATCAAAATTGGCGCAGCGCATCTTGTGAAGATATCTGCTCTGATGTTTAAGTAGTTGGAAATTTATATTTCTTCAAGATACACTTTATCCTTCTGTACACAGCTGCCATTTCTCTCTTCTCCTTTCTGATATAGCCCAATTTACTAAAGAATTTACCATTTGTTTTTCATAGTGATGTTATTATTCGTTTCTACTCTAGGAACAATGCTCAAAATTTTGTGGAGGGGGCCAGTCGATTAGATAGACCCCAGTACGCAACTGGTATTTAATTTATCGCCCCGAAAGGATGAAAGGCAAAGTCGGCCTCATGGAATATGAACTCAGAACGCAAAGACAGACGAAATACCTATTTGTTTACTACCCACAAGGAGCTAAACACAGAAGGGACAAACAAGGACAGACAAACGGATTAAGTCGATTATATCGGCCTCAGTGCGTAACTGGTACTTATTTAATCGACCCCGAAAGGATGACAGGCAAAGTCGACCTTGGTGAAATTTGAACTCAGAACGTAGCGGAAGACGAAATACCGCTAAGTATTTCGCCCGGCGTGCTAACGTTTCTTATTTCTTTATTGCCCACAAGGAGCTAAACATAGAGGGGACAAACAAGGACAGACAAAGGGATTAAGTCTATTACATCGACCCCAGTGCGTAACTGGTACTTAATTTACTGACCCCGAAAGGATGAAAGGCAAAGTCGACCTCGGCGGAATTTGAACTCAACGTAAGAACAGATGAAAAGCTGCTAAGAATTTCGCCCGGCTTGCTAACGTTTCTTAGTGTTATTATTATTGTGTTCTAAATGTGGTTGGCCAGCGCACATGTGGAAATATATCTTGGAGACGAGTTAAAATAAAATTTCTTGAACTTGCCTTCAACGATATCATTGTAGTTTTTCCCTCTCGCTTGGTTTGTGCGTTATTGGTGAGGTCACTTCAGCATCATAAAGCCTGGTTTAATGGATACGTTTCAACATTTCTATATTATACATCCGAGTACAGTTAGTTTAATAGATACAGATTATAGCTAGTGTGTCGATCGCTGGGTTGGGAGACAAGGGACAGCAGATTTTGGCGGAATTTCAGATTGATAGAATGATCATATTGTAATGTCTAATTCATTTCCCAAAGGAATGGCGGGATATGTTTTCAATTGATAATACAACGAATTCTGCTCTTTGCACTCATCTCTTCCAAGGGCTTCGACAAGTTGATGTTTTGAGCAGTCAGAAGTGGGAACTTTACACTACATATCAATGTGAGTTAGGTGCCATTGTCCAAACTTAAATTCTCATAAAGCACTTATCTATCAAAGAAGCTTCTGAGTGTATGCTTGAACTGCTAAAATTAGCAGCCAACTCTATCTAGAATTACGCATTGCTTTCTGAAATAAAGAAGGTTATGCTGAAAAATGTAATCCGGCATATAAAAATGACTGGGTAGTTATGCAATTCCACATTGATCCAATCAATCATGGTTGGTCTTGTTGCACCAAGCAAACAGAAAGAGTAACAACTTGCATATATTTTTGGTTGCTCTTCTATATCAATAAAATATCAGGTGATAAAAGACGAAGTTAGTTTCAGCAGAATTTGAACAGAAAAATGGAACGTAACGTATTTAACCACGTATTTACTCTGGCGTATTTAATCCTCAGCCATCTCTGGTGTTTGGTTTTAGAATATTAACGCAATATTAATGTAATATTTATAGCCTGAAGCGCTAGAAGAATTTACAGTCAAATCACAACTCTGAACTGAAATTCCAATTAATCTTAACTGTGTGCTTTTAGCTAATGTTTTCTCATCAGTAATCTCCATGATTAATAATTTAACTATTATAGAATATTTCTCTTACTGTAAAACTGAGGAAAATAAAGACATTTCGCAAGTGTAATGATTTTATGTGTAAAGCTATTTATCATCTGCGACAAGGAGGATATTTGCCTAAACTTCACATTGAGACATTGGTAGGGAGGAGCCATTAGATTGTTACTCAATGTCATGTATCCTCATCAACTTCAGAAATAATTACTAATAGCTCAGTCCATCATTTTGTATGGATCCTTGATGGATAGACAAAGTGCTCACTTCCATGTGTCCAGCCTTGCTGCATGAAAATAGCATCACATCAAAAATTATCCAGGGCCTCTTTTGTCAGCATACGAAGCTCCATTTTTTTGGCGACCCATTGGTATATTTTTCTCTTCCTTTTCTGTTACTCAGTGTATTTCATTACGAAAGGCAGCACTATTCCTTCCAGTATATCTTTCTCTTGTATTATTCAAAGGGAATCTATTTAAATCAAGCGGTTCTGTGTAGCTAACGATCGCAGCAAAGGTACTACGATATCTATAACTGTTTTTCATATATAAGTTTCAATTATTTCGTATGGGATATTGGCTTCAAAGTTTGGTACCAAGCCGGCAATTTCAGTGTAGGGTAAGTCAATATATCGACACCAATACTCAACTGATATTTATTTTATTGAACTCGAAAGGATGAAAGGCAAAGTCAACCTCTGCGGAATTTAAACTCGGAACGTAAAGACGGACGAAATACCTCTAAGCATTTTGTCCGTAGTGCTAACGATTTTCTCAGCTAGCTGCCTCATGTATGGGCGTATTTTAATGTCCTCTTTTGTGTGCTATATTATGGTGCATGTATAAGTGATAAATTTTGTGTTTGTTTTGATTTCTTTTGGATGTCCTGTAAAAGTAACCAACTTATAGCTGTGTTTAAAGTAATTAACTCATTAAGTCCCAGAGTACTTAAATTTCTGACTATTACTTTTAAAGTTTTACAGATGATTGAAAATAGGTTAAAATGAATAAAAAGTAATTATTAAAACTCTTTTATTTCAAGTAAAAATGGAAACAATTGGTGTCCTATAAATAGGACACTGAGACAATTTGATATCGCTTATTTGATGCTTTCATTTAGTGTCCTATTTATAGGACAGTGGGATTTAATGGGTTAAAATACGAACAGTCATACGTCTTGACTGTTTGGTGAGTCAGGAGATAAAAAATTTTCAGATCCTATTTTCAGAACAGATTTTATCTTAGGGGTAAAATGAAATGAAAATTATGATATCGTTAACAATGTTAAACTATCTACAAGATGCGTCCCAGTAGTTTTGAGACTATTTGTAGCAAGCACAGTTATAAGTGTCCTATATTATTGTACTTTTGATATAATACATCTATAAGCTGACTTACCAACATACTTTTTATGCTGTAACAAAACTTTAAGCACACCCTTCTAAACACTGCTTCTCACAGCTGATTAGTATGCAGAATGCAGTCAAGATGCAATGAAGTTTTGTTGTAAACTGGGCAAAAATGCCGCAGAAACTTATAAAATGCTCCAGACTGGTTATGGATTAACTTGTGTGAGCCGAGCATCTGCCTTTCGTTGGTACAAGCGGTTCAAGGAGGGTAGAGAGGAAATGAGCAAAGATGAGAGGTGTGGGAAAGTGGGAAATGTCAGAACGTCAGAACGTCAGAAAATGGTTGAGAAAATTCGCAATTTCTTTAATGAAAACTGTCGTATCTCAATAAAGATAATGTGCATACAGTTTGGAGTTGATGTGGAAACTATACTCAGAATTATTCATGAAGATTTGAATATGTGCCAGATTTGTGCAATGTTTGTTCTCAGGTTGCTTAATGACGTGCAGAAGGGAAGATGCACTGGTGACAGCCGCGAAATGGCTGAGCTCATTACCTGCAATTCCAGACTACTTGAGTCTCTGGTGAGCAATGACGAAGGCTGGATTGACTGTTGTGCCCAATGGAAGCAAACAGGCAATATCAGTCGAAAGAAGGTCAGGCAAAGCAACTCCACCAGGCAGTTCATGATGATCCCCTTTTTCGACAACAAGGGCTTCATCTGCATCCACTGGGTTAACGAGTACTTTTGTAGAGGTTTTGAGGGAGATCAGACAGAGATCTCGTCGCAAAAGACCACAGTCCTACCATTGGGGTCGCTGGCACCCGTACCAGGACAACGCATCACTTCATAACTCCATCCAGAATTCAGTTTTCGTCAAGGGTCAAATTTGTCTTTCTTCTTTTCTGGGTCGATAAAATAAATTACCGTTCAAGTACTGGGGTCGAAGTGATCGACCAACCCCTTCCCCTAAAATTGCTGGTGTTGTCCCAGAATTTGAAACCGTTGTTATTATGACAACTAATTAAGGCGGTGAGCTGGTAGAATCATTAGAATGCCGGGAAAAATGCTTAGCGGCATTTCGTCTGTCTTTATGTTCTGAGTTCAAATTCTGCTGAGGTTGACTTTGCCGTTCTTCCTTTTCAGATCGATAAAATAAGTCTCAGCTGAACATTGGGTTCGATTTAATTGAACTAAACTTGCCGTCCTTGTGCCAAATTTTGAAACCATTATATTCTGACCAATTTAAGCTTGTTCCCTTCATCCACCCCTACAAACTATTTATCAGACAGCATCACCTTCAAATGGAATTCGCACTTATATGAATGACTTTCATGCCAAACGCTGACGACACCTGACATTAATAACTTTTAAGCAGATGGAAATTTTTGATGAAATGAAAATCCCTGATGTAATTTGTAAGGCTGGAATATATTAAACTTAAGCTATTGAGAATGTTCTTCTGGAAAGTTTACTAAGTAATATTGTATTGATGGGAGGTCGAAGAGAATTCTTGTTTTTATTTCGGGGTATATTGTATATAATGTATAAACGATATTCTGAATGGAAACTGAAAATTAGTCGAACAGCTTAACATTGGTTAAAGTCTAGCCTACTGTTTAGAAAATCTAGCAAGAAGTTTAGAAAGTACAGACTAGCTGTTATCAAGCAGTTTTTGCTTAAAATCACCCCACCATCTTTTGATTTTATAAAGCCATCAACATCTTCCAATAACATATTCACTAATAATGAACTTTCATGTAACGCCCCTCTGAAGTCCACCCCTGCAGTTCACTAAATTTTCAATAATACCCTCAAAGCAGTGTTACGGCCCTCTTTCAGAGAACACTGGAATATATTAATAATTCAAACAAAATATAGTGCATAAATGATGTGTTGAAAGAGAAATAATCATTATAGTTATCGTTTTGTTGTATTTTTCCTGTTAGAAATACAATAGTCAAATCGGTTTCCTTATTTTGGAACCAATTCAGTTGCTGAATTACAAGTAATAAATCGATCACAATATATTTTTGTTAGTTCTTTTATTGATTTCAAATGGGTGGAAGATCAATTATATATTGATTGTATTAAAACCATCAATTATGTTCCTGCTGGATTTGAAGTTAAATATGTGAAGGCAGGAAACTAGTTGTATTAAGAAAGCAACGGGAAACCTTTCGCCCATCGCCGATATTTTGCTTGCATTCGATTTTAAAACTGACCGCTGATAAAGTTTTCAAAAACAAAACAAAAACTCATGGAAAATAGAACGTTGAATCGTCTTACGCTTTCGTGTACCTGCAGCTAAAAACATTCATGCTATCATGTTTTAATCCTCCCTATTCATTCTTTTTTTTTTACTACCCACAAGGGGCTAAACACAGAGGGGACAAACAAGGACAGACAAATGGATTAAGTCGTTTACATCGACCCCAGTGCGTAACTGGTACTTAATTTATCGACCCCGAAAGGATGAAAGGCAAAGTCGACCTCGGCGGAATTTGAACTCGGAACGTAACGACAGACGAAATACGGCTACGCATTTCGCCCGGCATGCTAACGATTCTGCCAACTCGCCACCCTAATCCTCCCTCTTTACTGGTTTGTGAAGGCCCATGTCATAGTGGTTAGGATGCTGCACTTCCGTTCGTGGTTTCAATTCCAGGACAGAGTGGTGTATTGTGTTTTTGAGCGAAAAAAACTCATTTAACGTTGATCTGGTCCTCACAGCCGTAAACGAATGCCAGTAATTGCTGGAAAGTTAACCGTGGGACTGATCGGCGTTCCGTTTAAATTTGTAATTTCAGCTACTTATGAGTCATGGAACAGAGGTTAAGCTTCAGCTTTATGAATCCTAGGACTAGTGACAAGCATAAGCTAACCTTTATTGTTTTAATAATTTCTAATTCTCTTCTCAGCAATTTAAATTTTTTTTTCCACCAACTGTCTTAGCAGCCCACTTTCACGACATTTAGATATGGAAAGAATTAAATGTTTAAATATTAAATCACTGACTATAGCATTCAATAAGTTTAAGCAAAATAAATTCTATATTCGAATATCTCTACTAGATTCCATATGATTACAGCGCATTGCCGAGAATTTATGTTTATCAAATGAGCATCATATGTTTGGCGGATAATTGCTTTTCTTAATATTTACTTATCAGCAATTTATCAAATAAATCAAAAAGATGTTTATATTCAGAACGATGTCTATGCTTCCCTTTTAGCCTTCTCTATCTCTCTCTTCAAATTCCTCCACGTTCTGTCTCTTCTACAATCTATATCTCTCTATCTTTTCTTTAACATTTGTATCTATCTCACACTCCCCCCTCTCTATCTTTCTTTCTCTTTTTCGTTTCTTTGCCTTTACATTTTTATAACTGTCTACTTGATGTATATGTGTAATGCTAAAGAACGAAACATTTAAATCATATCTAAGAACACTGAAGTAGGATAGTTGTAAGTTTACCACACAAGAAAAAAAAAACTCCTAGTATTTGTTCCGGTGTTCGCAGTTCAAATTCTATAGAGTTCAACTTTACCAATATTCTTTTCTTCGGGTCGATAAAACATACCAATTCATGGGGCGCATTAACGGACCTGGTAGACTGTCTGATCGAATGCCCAGAGTTTTTGCCTCAGTCTTTTGCACTCTAATTTCAAATCTTGCCATAGCCAGTGGTTAGGTAATCTAAATTCGTCGCCTAGTTTACCACCTGTTACCTTGGGTGCCATAAGCGTGGTTCACTCAGTTGCAAGCATTGAATCTTAATTTCCTGATTGAAGATACCTTCCTCCTTCTCTCTCACCAATCTCGGAAGCTTTGAAGGAGGAAATGAGTACTCCCTTCTCTCCTGACTAAAAAGAAATGTCTGATTTGGTTTAGTTCTCAGCAATTGATATTCAAATATATCGATGGAAAAGATAAAGACCTTTCATTTATTCATTTTACATATTCGGACATCTACATAATTAAACGAAAGTCTATTTTCTGTTGTTCTCTTTCTTTGTAGTCAGCAATATCTATCAATGGATTAATATTCGTTTGTATGCCGCAAAACACAGAACGCAACGTTTTCGGCTGTATAGGGAACACACTTTTCATCACTTGTGATCATTCTATTCAGGAACATTTCAGTAGCACGTCTGCCTCCAATGAGAGGCAGATGATTAAACAGAGATGTAGTCACCTGATGAGGGACTGAGTGATCAATTTTCGATACATTTCCTAGTTCATGAAGGTATTTTAGAATCGACTTGTGACTTGAATTGCTAATTCTTTTGAAGCTTGAATAGCATTTTCCTCAACTACAGCTTTCAGAAGCTGAATAGTAACAGAGCCTGATCCTCCGGATTGAGGGAAATCTACGAGAGAAAGATTTACCGAGCAAAACCATCGTTTGTGTATCCAGATATGTAAAGTTTTATTTCCACATAATGAATATTTTTTGCTGCTTCCAATTCTGAAGAGCCACTTATGAATTCTCACAGCATGCAGTGTCTGATGCGGACCTGAGCTAAATCCATGTTAAAAGATCGATATGAATTTAATCGCTATGGTATAAAGTAATTTGCAAAGAAAGAATAAATATTATGATGTAAAAATAAATGCCTATTTTGCCATAAACTTTGCAAAAGACACTCAAAGCGATCATGTCAAAATATCCTTCCAACCTAACAGATTACAGTACAAGATTTATACACTTTTCAACATGACCGTGTAAATTGACGCAAGCGGGATAAATCAATAGCCATTATGCAAGTTTGTGCCTTTAGCTTAAAGAGGAACAAGTAATTGAAATGCTAACAATTAGCATTCGGAAGTGTGTTGTGAACCCATACTGAAATCGTTCTTGTGTCTATGTGTGTGTGTGTGTGTGTTTGTGTTTGTGGATCGCCATTTCTCCTAAAGGCTTCATGTTTGCCCGAGGTTTTGAATTCAGAAAAGGAAGAAATATTAGGTTACGATACTCATGTATTTCTCAAAAATATTAGGAACTTAAATGAGACGAACTTGCTATTCAGAGAAATCAGTTTGCAGATCCACCTAAAAGGGTTATTGCAAATTCATAAAAGTACCATTAGCATATATGGCTGCAGACATCCCAGATGTTCATGACATAAGTGCCTACCTAAAGGTAACCAGAGGTAATTTCGTTTCAATTGTCAGCTGAAAACACTCCTCACAAATTTCTCTGCTAATAACCTTCTTCTAATAACATAATATAATCCTGTTGTTTCTTCTCTATATGGCCAAGAAATTAACCAACTTATAGTTATTCTGGAAATTACTCTAACTTATATTTTGTCAACATATATTTATACTTATGGGGTGTTTAATAGAGTCGTAAATATTTATGACATTATACAAAATTTATTAATTTAAAAAAAAATGCCAAATAAAATATTCTGTGCAAAAAAGAATATTTGTAAGTATTCATTTTCATAACATTTATATGTTCAATCTGATAATATATTCCATTATTGTAATGGAATATATTACTTGCTTTTAACTATAATTCTGGTTTCTCGTTAAAGAGTAAGTCTAGGCAAATAAGTCTATAGTCACATTAATATTTAGTCACACAATGTAGAATATAGTGTGTTTATTTTATTTCTAATATTCTTAAGATATATTTAGACGATTGTTGATGCATTATGATGCTGAGTTATCAAACAATACCTCCCAAATTGCCCTTCAGCAATATTCCACTAATATAATATGATAATTACATTTCTTTAGCTTGTATCCATCGGCCAACTAACAGTTCAGCATTAGGTATTCTATTGTACGTGTTCGAAAATACATGACATTAATAGGGAGATAAAATGGTTTAATGGTAATATGGTGGTGAGTGAGAATTCTGTAACGCTGGCGGCATTAACATTTGCTGTGAATGCAATGAAATGTTCAACCTGTCGCATTAAGTACACTTGGATATAAGAGTTTTTCAACAATAAAACTTGACAAATAACACATCACTGCAATTTCATGCTTTGTACATCGCACTGCAGCAAACAAATGCTAAATGATACGTATGCTATGAGATACAAATGCATATACATATTGGCACACAGTTTTGTGTACGTGTGTCAGTTCATATGTTTCTCATCAAAGAATACATCTTTCCCCTGAAAAGTAAAAATTTAAACTACTTTTAAATTTCAAATTTAATCAAACATAAAATTTAGATTCTTCGAGGATATACTAAAGTAAAATGACATTTTCAAACGGTAATACAATATGGAAAGAAAAACAATAATCCCTTCTACTGAAGGCACAAGGTCTTGAAATTTTTGGGGAGGGGGACTAGTCGATTACATCGATCTCAGTGTTTCACTGGTCCTTAATATATCGATCCAGAAAGGATAAAAAGCAAAGTCGATCTCGGCAGAATTGAACTCAGAACGTAGCGGCAGGCGAAATACTGCTCAGCAATACGCCCAGCGCGCTAAAGGTTCTGCCAGCTCGCCACCTTAAAGACAAATAATAATCCTCTCTACTGGAAGCACAAGGCCTCAAATTAAGGGATTAAGTCGATTTCATCGACACCAGTGCATAACTGGCACTTAATTTATCGACCCCGAAAGGATGAAAGGCAAAGTCGACCTCGGCGGAATTTGAACTCAGAACGCAGCGGCAGACGAAATACCGCTAAGCATTTCGCCCGGCGTGCTAACGTTTCTGCCAGCTCGCCGCCTTAAAGATAAAAACAACAACTCCTTCTACTATAGGCACAAGGCCTGACATTTAGACGAGGAGGCTAGTAAATTAGATCGACCCCAGTACGTAACTGGTACTTAATTTAACAACCAGGAAAGGATGAAATGCAAAGTCGATCTCGGCGGGATTTGAACTCAGACCGCAGCGACGGGTGAAATACCGCTAAGCATTTCGTCTAGAGTGCTAACGACTCTGCCAATCGCCGCCTTAACGATATATATATATAATATATATATATATATATATTATATATATATATATATATATATATATATATATATATATATATATATATATATATATATATATATATATATATATATATATATATATATATATATATATATATAATGCTACATTAACGTTACAACTGTGTCCTTTGCACGAAAAAAAGAAATAAAGAGATATGGAAGATGGAGACAGAAAAGTTTTGTTTCTATAACTCCTCTTATATATGCATCCCAATGTGCATTGAATAAGAAAGGTATATGTTTGCAAATCGAAAACAAAATTAATTTCCCCTCTTGGAACACTTGAATACTTGACATCCGCATATTTTGAACCTCAGTCAGACAAATAACTTCATTTTCATATTTTCTTATATATTTCAATATTATCATATTGAAAAGTAAGACCTTAAACTTTCTACTCTTCACTCAATGGCGTTTAAAGATACATGGCGTTTACACCCTCATATTTTTAATGGGCATACAGAACTCAATAATAGTCCTGTGACACTTACCTATTTCTTTACTACCCACAAGGGGCTAAACACAGAGAGGACAAACAAGGACAGACAAACGGATTAAGTCGATTATATCGACCCCAGTGCGTAGCTGGTATTTATTTAATCGACCCAGAAAGGATGAAAGGCAAAGTCGACCTCGGCGGAAGTTGAACACAGAACGTAACGGTAGACGAAATACAGCTAAGTATTTCGGCCGGCGTGCTAACGTTTCTGCCAGCACGCCGCCTTCCTGTGACTCTTACCGCTCCTTCCTCTCTTTTAATAGCTTGTAGTATAATTGAAAAAATAATGTTTCTATTCCCCAATAGATTTCAAAGCTCAGTCCGTTGTGAACCCCATGAGATCATAGAGACAGCATTTATTCCTAATTTCTTTAGTGTTACAAAGAGGCAAAGCAAATCTTAGTTTAGCTACGTAGAAAAGTATAGTCCTGTGAGATTTTCTATGACGCAAGTAATACATATTAATTCATTACTCTGCATAATAATATTGGAAATATATTACGACTGTACATAATAAGGCCGAAGGCAAGTGGTTTAGTGGCTTGAGTATTCGGCTGACTGTCGTAAGGTCGTGAGTTCGATTGTCGGCGGTACGCTGTCTCCTTCAGTAAGGGCCAGCCTTGTCACATTCTGTGCCACGCTAAATCTCCTGAGAACGGCGTTAAGAGTACGCGTGTCTTTGGAACGCTCAGCCGCTTGCACGTCCATTTCACGAGCTGCCTGTTCCGATAATCGGATCAACTGGAACCCTCGTCGTCGTAATCGATGGAATGCCACTTTTTAAATAAGTCGCAGCTTCCTTCGACAAGAACTTCAAATGACTGTATTGGCATTAACGAGAAACAAAGCCATATCATTAAAAATCAGTTTTATATTATTTTCAACAAATATATATATAAATGATTTCAAGCAAGTTTGATTGGAAAATTTAAGAGATTTCTGTAGAAATTGTTTTCTTATTTAATTACTGTGTTTCCATATTGAATTACTTAACTTTTGCAGAAGTTTAAATATATTGGTATGCGTTTTTTTTAAACTAATTACAAGACTGGTACATTCTACAATGATGGAAATATAGCTGTGGCATTCACAAATGCATTATCTTATGTTTTAGTTATTTCAGTCATAAGATAGCGGCCATGCTGGGGCACAAGGTTTTCAAAACGAATCGAATTTAATGGAGAGTTGATAATGCATACAGTTTCGTTTAAACCTTGTCATGAACACGAGTCACATTAATTAGTATTTCTTAATGTCCAGATCTGGGATATATTTAGCAAGACGTTAGAGTGTTTTGACCTGTATGTCATTTTCAAGTGTAGTAACAGTATAAATATGTATGTTTTTTACGAGAAGTTGAAACCACGTTACAGATTATGATCACAAAGATGATATTTGTCTACTAGTCTTCAGAGTTTTTAGATATCATTTATGGATAGTATAACAATTTTCGTATTAACGTTTGCTTGATTATTTGTGAACAACAGAATAAATGTATTTGAGTGGTGTGTCAATAAACAGTGTCGTCAACAAAACTGGTGGAGGTCCGTGTCAGTAATAGAAAAAACAAAAAACAAACAAGCAAACATTGAAGTTAATGAGTTTAGATAAATTTGTATATAGACAGAAGAGGAAGCTGATGTTTCGGAATCAACCCTTCGTTTGCGAGAGGCAAAAAAATAGAGTAAAAGATTTTTCTCTCTTCTGGTTAAGGGGACAATCCCAAAACGATATACTTCATTTCCTCCACTGCATGCGAAATTCATTACGTTATTGTAACATAATACTCGATTGTCAGATAAATTTGTCCACTTTTTTTCCCAATTATTGTAATCCTGTCCAATGTTATTTGAATTAACACCAAACGATTTTTTTTATCGTAGTTGTCTATTTCTTCTAGCTCAATTCTATTTTTTTCTACAAATTTCGTTTGTCGTTTTGAAATTTAAATAAATTTTAATTCTTTTTAGACACATGACGGTGAAGTGCCAAGTAGAAAAAAAAGAAAACTAAAACGAGCGAATATTATCACACTAGACATAAACAACGCATCAGTCAGCTTTATTAGACATTTGACAGTATCTAGTTGATTCTGAAATCAAATTAGACTAAATAGATTTTGTCCTTCATCTCAGTGAGATTCATAAAATAATCCCTAACAATACTGATTATAACATCGCCTTACTCGTTAACTGAAGTAAATTTTTAGCTATAATTTAAAGTATGTTTTTCTTTTTCAGATCTCGAAATGCAGTTATAAATCTGGGGAAACTAAGATAGTTTGTCCAGCTTTTCCTTCTAATTTCCGCCATATGTTTTCAATTCAAAGGAAAAAAATAAACAAGCAGCTGAATATAAACAGAAGTATTTCGTTATTTAAATGAATTTTCAGCCCATATTAAGAGATTTTAGTTGTCATATACATCCACAATTTTCTAATCGCTATCAGATACAGACAAATAGGATAATTTTCAGTATCCTATTTTTCAATAAAGTTTTCGTCTTCAATTTCCTTTAATATCGATCCGATAAAACTTTAAATTTAATTCTTGTGAATATCCACCATGGAAATCATTTTTATTGTTAAAGGAGATTCATTCGCCCATTTCGAATAATATTTCATCGAAATGATATATTTTTTTAATTGTTTTTGCATGAAATGTTTCCAAAGTCCGATTTAGTAGAATAAAGTGGACTTGTATCAATATTATCATTAACGACTGATTTATAGCTGTACATATTCACTACCAAAATATATTTTTCTTCGGACACACATACACACATACATTCAAATATGCATGTACGTGTCTTTATTGAAGGAACATATACCATGTGTCAGAAAAAAAAAAAAACTATTACTACAAATGCATTTGACGGAAAAAATGCTCAGTACCCAGTATAGTCAGATAGTGTGGAATAGTATACATTTGCATATTTGGAGCTATATCTCTGTGCGTCGCTATTTAGAGTTTCTTGTTTCAGAGCTTCAGGTCATTGATGATATGACGTTGAAGCGCCTTGTCTATATACGCACTGGCTTAGATTTAATAAGACTCAGTTGTAAACGATATATCGTGAATTATAGATTCCATAAATGGACATAAGATGATGGCAATGGATCTCGGTCGGTCGACATCAGGATTCGGTTGTAAAGTCAAGCGAATACATGGTCTGATCAATAAGTATCCAAACTGTTGGCATAGTAACGAAGCTAAAGCATGCAGAGTAAAGCCGCTTGCCACCAATTGACCTTGAACTCTGCTGTGCATGCGCCCTAAGTTTTAACATTCTAGCTCAATTCCGCTGTTTACAGCAGTACTTGGAAGTAACGTGTATAAGGTGTAATGATCGCACTGACCAAGACAGAGACATTTTGTCAAGAGCTTGGCAATACCTGCTCAGAGGCCTATTGAAAGTTTTCAAAATGTTTTCATAGTTCTCGACACAATCAAAGAGGTCTTGTGCAACTGAGACCCGAGTATTCTTTTGGTCAACTGAAAGCAGTTTTGGCACAAACGCGCGTCTCATACCCAAATCTTCAGTGATAATGGATCGAACTGAACCGTAATTAATCTGCACATCCTCTGATAACTCGTGATGCTTTTCCCAGTTCTGCTGGTTGCGTTTCTCCCAGAACGTTCGTCCTTATCGTCATTTTTCGGCCTTCTTGGAAACGTCTGAACCACTCGTACACTTGTGTGCGACACCATACCGCTCCTCTCCATACACTTTCTGCAACTTTGCGTAAGCCACTGAGCAGGTATCGCCATGACAACGTTTTCTGTCACGGTCTATGTGACGATCATTCGTTACGCACGTTACTTTCAATCACTGCTGTAAACAGGGTAAGTGAGTTAGAACTTGGATACTTAGTGCACATGCACAACAAAGTTCAAGGTCAATCTGTGTCAAGCGGCTTCGTTCTACGTGCTTTAGCTTTGTTACTATGGCAACAATTCCTATATTTATTGATCAGACCTCGTAATCTGAAATTGAATTAACGTGATTGGTCAGTTACAGACACGTGTTGTCTTTATGCAATTCACAGTCTGAAACAGCATGACTAGTATTGCGTCGGTTATAATGATGAGTGTGCAAGCTGTTTCGATCAACGGAACATCCTGCACGTGAATTTAATGCGCAACTAGTTGAACACTCCAGAGACACGTGTATCCTTAACGTACTTCTTATGAAAATTCATCGTGACACAAAATGTGACAATGCTGGCTCTTTGAATTACAGATACAACTCATTTTCGTCAGCCGAGTAGACTGGAGCAATGTGAAATAAAGTTTCTTGCTCAAGGATACAACGCGCCGTCGTGAATCGAACACACGATCGTGAGCCGGATACCCCAACCCCTAAGCTTCAGGAAAAGCATGACAGAGTGTATGGCAAAGCTGCACAGTTCAAACTGTGACTGGAGACCACCTGAAGGCTTCGATGCAGTGTCCATCAACCCAGCTTCACTAAAATGATAATCATCGATCTGAGGCTTTAGGAAACGACGTTTTACTCAACATGACGCAGAGTGGGATTAAGGACAATTTCGAGTGGTTGCGAAGCAAAGTTCTAAGCCATTCGCCTATATTTCACCTGCAAATTGGTATATAGCAATTCTTTTTTTAAATGTTATTTTATACGTTTCAGACTTAAGGCTGTGGTCATGCTGGAGTACCTCCAGTGCATAAAACAATATATGAACATATAACTCGACTCCGTCGGTCACGAATGATCAAGGGTCCACCTAAGAGGTACCCCTCCGGGGTACAAGTCTGGGCAGAAAGTCGCCTCGCCGGTGACAACCTAGGGGTGTTTTTTTTTATGGAAGGCTAGCAGTCGCCCATGCATATCAGCCTCCCCTCTTCACGCCACCGATGTTATCCAAGGGAAAAGCAAAGGCTGATACAGCTTGGCACAAGTGACATCGCAATCCATTTCTACAGCTGAGTGAACTGGAGCGACGTGAAATGAAGTGTCTTGCTTAAGACCACAACACGCAGCCCGATCCGGGAATCGAACGCACAACCTTACGATCGTAAGCTCGACGCCGCTATCCACTGAGCCATGTGCCTACATATAATAATGCATAAAAGCCCATAATAACTTATAAAAATTCCATTAATTAGCATTATACGTATACAATATTTTAATATATATTTCAGCTAAGGTCATCGTTTGTGTGTTCGAAGCAAGGAATGTGAGTGTTCTTGCAACTTGTCAAATTTGGTTTTAAATGTTATCGATCGTATTACATTATTTTCGATTTGAGAGGTCTCGAGGTAGTTATTTATAAATTAACACTGGGCATAAATTCTGAGAGAACAACATTTTGCATATATGCTTACATTATATGCTGAAGTCTTTAGAAAAGAAAAAAAAGACGTTGTTTGGTATGTTTCTCAATATGTTATTCTTCAATCAAGACGGGATATTCATAGCTTAACTGTCTTTCATAATACGTCGACGCTATCGAAAACTATCTGGGGCTAAAAGATTATTACAACACATCTTGCATTCATATTTACAAAACTTACAATATGCTGGGCATCATAGGAGCCGAAGGCCAACAGGCTGGCTCTGGGGGCTGTAGAAGTTGCCTCAAAAGAATGCTTATCTATCTATCTATCTATCTATCTATCTATCTATCTATCTATCTATCTATCTATCTATCTATCTATCTGTCTGTCTGTCTGTCTGTCTGTCTGTCTGTCTGTCTGTCTGTCTGTCTGTCTGTCTGTCTGTCTGACTGTCTATCTGCCTGCCTGTCCGCCCGCAGTCTAATGACTGAAACAAGTAAAAGATAGAAGACAAATGTTTTACTATTGGCATAGACATACACCACACACACAGAAACACACATTTATATTGAGTTATTGGGTTATTGTTGGCTTATACGTATATGTATGTATTGTTCATCACACACATCGCACTGTTATTCCTCTTAGGTAAATTTTGTTTCATTTAAGCAAATAATCTGGGTCGTAAATGTGTGCTACACGTTTTTGCCATATGTTTCAGAATCTCCTTGCTCAATATGAGGTAGGATATTGCAGTGATAATGGCGCATATTGACAGAGAAAATTAGATTCACTGTAGTGTTCATCTTGAAACAATTAGGCTATCCGTTTCTTTAATGTCATATTAGTTTTGAAGAATTCTCGCTTTTTGCGATTGTGCCTCATTCACATTTGAAGTAAGTAACAGTTGCAGTAAACGTTTAGTCCATTCTTTCTTCAATCGCATATAATTTCAATAAATCAGGAATTTTGAAGGCGGCGAGCTAGCAGAATGGTTAGCACGCCGGGCGAAATGTTTAGCGGTATTTCGTCTGCCGCTACGTTCTGAGTTCAAATTCCGCCGAGGTCGACTTTGCCTTTCATCCTTTCGGGGTCGATTAAATAAGTAACAGTAACGCACTGGGGTCGATATAATCGAATTAATCCGTTTGTCTGTCCTTGTTTGACCTCTCTGTGTTTAGCCCCTTGTGGGAAGTAAAAGAAATAGGTATTTCGTCTGTATTTACGTTCTCAGTTCAAATTCCATGAGGTCGACAACCTTTCATCCTTTCGGGATCGATAAATTAAGTACCAGTTGTGTACTGGGGTCGATCTAATCGACGAGCCCCGTCCCACCAAAATTTCGGACCTTCTGCCTAGAGTAGAAATGAATGAATCAGGAATTTTTATTCTATTCTATTTAATATGCATTTATTCGTATTTCTTTTTCAAATACTTGTCACTGCTCATTCTGAAATATTGCGAGAGACGTTTAAGTAATAGTTTTGGAATACTGAATCTCGGAGTTCACATAAGGCTACGTAAAACAGCATGTAAATATTGAGTTAAAAAGCCAAAACCTTTCTAAATTGTTTTAACCAACTAATTATATTGTAAGACCAACTGTAAGATTAAAAGGAAAATTTGCCCATGTAGCAGTGTCCGTACATGTAACTGTTTGGCATAAATATATATATATATTATATATATGTGTGTGTGTGTGTGTGTGTGTGTGTGTGTGTGTGTGTGTGTGTGTGTGTGTGTGTATGTCTGTCGCTGTTTGTGAGTGTGCGTGAACGCGCGTGGACTAATGGTTAGGCATCTTGCACCCACGATTTCTCGATCGTGCTTTCGATTCCAAGACCGGCTCCGAGTTCTGCTCTTGAGCAAAACACTTCATTTTACGTTGTTCTAGTTTCAGCTCAGAGCTGCGGCCATGTATGTATAATATATATATATATATGCATATATATATTGTGTGTGTATGGGTCAGATCTGCTACTACCTGCCTTCTGAGGCTTCACAAAATCAAGAGAGGGAGAGAGAAAGAGGGAGAGAGAGAGAATAAGAGAGAGATAGAGAGAGAGAGAGGAAGAATGGAATATGCACCACCTATTTGAAAACTATGGAAATATTTAAAAAATAATATTTCATTTAATTTTTCCACAATTTAATTGTTTTTCATGCTTTTTCGTACTTGAAGAATCATAAAGACTGAAACCGGTACTAATATGTTCTTCATGGTAAAAATTATTTTAGCATTTTCTACCTTGCCCTATTTTCCTTATACATATCAACTAGTGTGTCACTTCTCAAACCTTCTACATCCATCCATCCATCCATCCATACATACATACATACATATACATATATATATATATACATATATATAATATACATATATATATACATGCTGACATATATCATATATATATATATATATCTATATATATATATATATATATATATATATATATATATATATATATATATATATACATATATATATTATATACCAATGAAGAAAATTATAGGGGATCAATAGGTGGTTCATCAACTTTTAGACATTATATTATCTTAACTTATTTATTTATTTACTAAACTGACAATTACAATAATATACATACATATAACATATTATGGTTTACATATAAAATATAGTAATATATAAGGATACCAGTAATTATTATAAAATAACAAACATGAATATAAATTGGGAAAATAACTTACAGCTATTCTATAATAATTACTGGTATCCTTATATATTACTATATTTTATATCTTATCTGTAAACCATAATATGTTATATGTATGTGTAATATTGTAATTATCAGTTTAGTTAATAAATAAATAAGTTAAAATAATATAATGTCTAAAAGTTGATGAACCACCTATTGATCCCCTCCATTTTCTTATTGCTCTATAAATTGATGGTAAAACATATCTTTACCTTTACCCATTTAGTACACTAGGTAATGTAATCGCAATGCAATAAAAAACACTTGTATATGATTAATTGGCTATTCTACAGCAGTATTTTGGATAGATATTATCCCTTACTGGGTAGATTCACAACTTCTAACTTTCTTGGTGTGGTATATATATATATATATATAGATATATATCTATATTATATATATATAGATATATATATAGTATATATATATATATATACATATATATATATATATATATATATATATATATAATATATATATATATATATATAAGGATATATATATATAGGTATACATACATATATATACATGTTAAAATTCTAATAACATGTTACGTCGAAGTTTGCGCCAGTTGTGGCTTATTTATTCAATCTGAAGATGTTACGGGGTGCGAAGCTTCGAAGAAATGAATTCTTTATTCAATCATTTTTGAAGGTTTTATACCCATAAGTTTCTATTCTCCCCCTCTCTCTTTCTAATTACACAACACACATGCACACACACACCACACACACACACCACACAGATATATATTATTATATATATATATACATACATACATATATATACATATACATATATATAATATACATATATAAACATACACACACACATATATATATATATACATCCATACATACATATATATTGTATATATATATATATATATAGATATATATATATATATATATATTTACATGCAATACATATTTCCATCTAAAAATGTGTATAGATTTGCACACACACACATACAGATATACATACATGTATAAATGTATTAACATATATAGTTAAATATATAAACATGTTTATAATATATACCTATTTACATACTATATTATACTACATATATATATATATATATATATATATATATATATATATATATATATATATATATATATGTGTGTGTGTGTGTGTGTGTGTATATATTATATATAAATAGGTGTGTGTGTGCGCGTGTGGTTATGCATGTGTGTGTGTGTTTGTGTCTGTCTGTCTGAATATATTCCAGATTGTAATATAGGC